>NC_141615.1:34396058-34729392 GCF_047967505.1 Dipteris shenzhenensis
TCTCAATGGCATTTCAGCTTGCTGTCCCACCTGCATATCAGCCACATTTGGCTCATCATTTCCACCAATAGATGATCCATCATCTACCCTTGATTGTATATTTGTGGAAGTACTTGGTGGTACCATTTCTTGCACATTTGGTGCATGGACAGCTTGCTGTCTATCAACATATGTAGGTGGATTCACATCCTGGAAAGTGATTGTCCTCATTTCCACATCCCTCATGGGTGCCTTATGCATCTTCTTCTCATTAAAGACCACATCATGGCTGCGTATGATCTTCTTTGCTTCTGGATCCCAGAGACGATAGCCCATCTCTCCACTTTCACCATAACCCAGAAAGATGCATTTCCTAGACTTAGGATCTATGTTGGCTCTTTCCTACTGCTTTTGCAGGAAGAGCTGGGTATTCTATGTTGCAGGGTTCCGAGGCTTTTTGTCACCTACAGATATATTGGAATTGTCGTTGTAGTATATATGTAGCTTAGGACCTCGAGTCGTGTTCCGGTGAGAGACGTAGGCTTAAGTGTGGTGAGTAAACATAATGCAAGCATGTGTAGAAGGCACGTAAACCATTGTTGTTGGGGTAATGAAGGCTTTCGCCTTCATTGGGGGTTGTAAGGTTTAGGAGGAGTTTAAGGGTTCAGAAGGAGGTTCCAGGGTTTAGAAAGAGTTCAGGGTTAGAAAGAGTTCCAGGGTTCAGAAGGAGGTTCCAAGGTTTAGAAGGAGTTCAGGGTTAGGAGGAGGATCCAAGGTTCAGAGTAGAGTACATGGTGGAGAACTCGTCTCCCTCATAGATCATTGAGTTTAAGGGTTTAGGAAAGTATAGGAGTGGGAGAGGAAGAAGGTGTAAGAGCATGGGTGAAGTAAGAGGGAGAGGAGGAAGGAGGAGGAGGGAAGAGGAGGAGGGAGAGGGAGGAGAGAGGAGGAGGAGGAGGAGGGAGGAGGAGGGAGGAGGAGGAGGAGGAGGAGGAGGAGGGAGAAGGGAGGAGGAGAGGGAGAGGATGGGTTGGAGGGTTGGAGGCGAGGGAAGAAGGGTTGCAAGGTTAGGACATGCTTTTGGACGTGCAGTGCAAGGAAGCATGGACACTTGAGACAAATGCTTGGAATACCAATGTAGACTCAACACAATGCCCCAAGAGTGTGGGCTTCATTCCATTATGGGGTATTTATACAAGTTGGAGAGCTTCTCTCTCTGCATGTAACACAAAGTCGTTACACAAAGTTGTTACACAAAGTCGTAACACAAAGTTGTAACACAAAGTTGTGTCACAAAGTTGTATCACAAAGTCGTAACACATTCTCTCTCTTCATGTAGAAGATGTAACACAAAGTTGTTACACAAAGTTGTAACACAAAGTTGTTACACAAAGTCATAACACAAAGTTGTAACACAAAGTTGTGTCACAAAGTTGTATCACAAAGTCGTAACACATTCTCTCTCTTCATGTAGACAAACTCGTAACACAAAGTTGTTACACAAAGTCGTAACATAAAGTTGTGTCTAGAAGTTGTAACACAAAGTTGTAACACAAAGTTGTATCACAAAGTTGTATCACCTTCTCTTTCTTCATAAGTTCATGTTGGCACATAGTCAACATACTCCCGGATCCATTTTATTACCCGTCCTCGGGTTATGGCTTATTTTGATTTCAGAGTTGGGATGCCATGTGCATAATTCAGTGGCTTGGCTATTTAGCTTGTGGTATGCGAGTCGTTCCTGCTATAATGCTTTTGCACCACACAATTTGTAGTCAATAGTCAAGAAACTTATCTCCTCTTAAGGAGGGGTAGATGACTATGATTGCCAGAGGGGATCTCGTTGCTGAGGTTGCGGATGCTGCCATCGAATCTTCTTGGGAAGAGGTTTAGCGGGGGTCTCGTTGTGGAGGATTGGTATAAAGGATGTTGGTCAAGAAGCTTGTCTCCACTTAAGGAGGGGTAGATGACTATGAATGTCAGAGGGGATCTCGTTGCTGAGGTTGCGGATGCTACCATCGAATCTTCTTGGGAAGAGATTTGGCGGGGGTCTCGTTGTTGAGGCTGTCATTTCTTGCTATCTTGCATACATGTTGGATGCGATTGCACCCGTAGCATTGAGCTTGTAGATAATTAGTATGCAAGTTTGATATTTTTGCATATAGGAGACGGCTGTGATGTTTGGCGGGGGTCTCGTTGTGGAGGCTGCAGACTCTGTTGCCAATTTATCTTGAGTTTTGGCATAGCTTTGTGTAGTGCGTGTGAATTCATTGCATGCTTTGAGAGTATGGAATGAAAGTGTGTGATACTATTTTTTTATGCAATCTATTATGTGCCTATGCAAAATCATGTGAGTGCATGTGATGTGTCTAACTATATGCTTATTCGTGGGATTTGATAGGGAAACTAAGACTCAAACATCCCTAATGTGCCAAAAAACGTGCGTATGCAGTGAGTGTGCGTGTAAGAATCTAGTGCAAACTATATGTGCAAAAACGTGCATAAGCAAGTGAGTGCTTGTGATACAATCTAATCCTAACTAAGGAAGACTTGGTTTCCCAAATCTTCGTTTTTGTCGGGGATGGCTCGCGTGTTGACGTAGTAGCGCTTCAGTCGGCTCCCGTTTATTGTTGTGTTGAATTGGACTCCATCTAGTGTTTCAAGTAGCACAGCTCCAATGGGATTCATCTTTCGTACTCGGTAGGGTCCTTGACCTAGATACTTCAGTTTTCCCTTGTGTACTTTGGCATTGTATAACAGGACTAAGTCGCCTTCCTTGATGTCTTTAGCTTTCAAATTCCTGTCAAACCATGCCTTTCTTCGACGTTTTTCTGTTGTCATGGCATGATAAGCGACTAGTCTTGTCTCTGTATGCTTTTCCAACTGACAGAGCCTTTCTTTCAAGGACTCATGATCACCCATGCGTTCCTGTATTGCGATGCGTAGACTTGGTATTACAAATTCGAGTGGGACCACGGCTTCAAGGCCGTACACCAATTGAAAAGGTGTGTTCCCTGTACTGACCTTGAATGTGGTTCTGTATGCCCATAAGGCTGCATTCAGTTTCTCCGCCCAATCAGAACGCTGTGGTTCTACTACCTTGGTGAGGATATTGCATATGATTTTATTTGTGGATTCTGCTAGTCCATTCCCTTGGGGGTAGTAGGGTGTGCTTTTTCTATGAATGACCATGAAGCCAGACAAGAGTTCTTGGATTACCTCATTGACAAAATGTGTGCCTCTATCCGACACAATTTCAAGGGGGCATCCGAATCGGGTGATCACATGTTCGTACAAGAATCTTGCTGTGCTTTTGGCATCTGCCTTTCTGACTGCCTTAGCTTCAGCCCATTTTGTAAAGTAATCAGTGGCCACAATGATGTAGCGTGCCTGTGTTCCTTTTGCTGCTGGATGTATGGGACCCACATAATCAATCCCCCATTTTTCAAATGGCTGTTGTGCAACAACTGTTGTTAGGGGATTGAAGTCTTTGTGTTGTGGTTTAATAGTTCGTTGGCATACATCACAGCCTTTTACATATTCGTAGGCATCTGCCCACAGTGTTGGCCACCAGTAGCCTGCGAGGAGAACTTTTCTTGCTGTGGCTTCCCCTTGGAAGTGTCCTCTTGCAATGCCTTCATGGACTTCACTCAGGATTGGCAGGATCTCATGAGGCATTACACATCTTCGTAATATCTGGTCCTTGCCCATCTTGTATAGTTGTCCTGCAATGAGTTGATATGGTGCAGCCTTTAGAATCAATTTTCTGGCATCTACTGCTTTCATGTCAGGGGGTGGTCTTCCTGCCATCAAGTACCCAATGATATCTCCACACCATTCTGGAACAGCATCTATTTGAAATAGTGTGGCATCTGGTAAGTCATCTTCTATTCCAGTGGCTTCTTCTCCTATCTTGACTCGAGACATGTGATCGGCAATGTAGTGTTGGGCACCTTTGTGGACCACAATTTTGAAGTTGAATTCTTGTAGCAAGAGGAGCCATCTGGTTATTGTTCCTGTGGTACACGGACGGTTCACAAGATAAAGCAATGCTTGATGGTCGGTGTAGAAGACAAAATCATTTGCGAGTAGATAGTGCCGAAATTTCTTTACACTGTACACCATTGCTAGGGCTTCTCTTTCTGTGGTTGTATAGTTGATCTCTGCATCATTGAGTTGTCGACTGGCGAAGTAGACGGGGTAGTCTTTCTTATGTTCACCAGGTTGACAAAGCACACTCCCAATTGCATACTTGGATCCATCAGTATGAACATGAAAATCAATATCCCAATTGGGAGATAGAAGGATGGGTGCTGTGATTAGGCGCCACTTTAAAAGCTCAAAGGCTTGGTCGCACTCTTCGGTCCATAAGAACTCCACTAATAACTTGTAAAGTGGTCTAGCTATCATGGCATACCGCAATATAAATCTTCTATAATAGCCGGCATGTCCCATAAAGACCTGTACACCTTTGGAATTTGTAGGAGGAGGCAATTCCATGATGATTTTGATTTTGTCCATGTCAGTTGCAATCCCATGTTGAGAGACGATGTGTCCCAAAACAACTCCGTGGGAGACCATGAACTGGCATTTTGTTGGATTTAGGGAGATGCCATACTCCCTGCATTTGATTAGTACTTCTTCCAGACATTTGAAGTGGTCCTGTTTGGTTGAATGGATGCACAAATCATCCAAGAAGACCTGTAAAAACTTATTAAAAAATGACTTGAAAGCTGTGAACATGACTCGCTGGAATGTGGCTGGGGCATTACAAAGGCCGAATGGCATGACTCTATATGCAAAAATACCCCATTCTGTAGCAAATGCTGTTTTTGATTGGTCTTGAGGAGCAATTTGTACCTGATTATAGCCACTGAAGCCATCCAAGAAGCTATAAATTTCGGATCCTGCCACCTTTTCCAACACTGTTTCTGTTAAGGGTAGGGGGTAGTGATCCCTAATTGTGGCGGCATTCACATTTTTCAAGTTTACGCATATTCTGAGCTTCTTGTTGCATTTAGGTACAATGACAATGGGTGAAACCCAATCAGTGTGCTCTATCTCGTAGATGAATCCGGCATCTAGGAGTTTTTCTAGCTCGTCATAAACCATGGTGCCATATTTAGGATTTGTGCGATAAGGTCCACATACCTTAGGGCGAGCACCTTCCCTTATAGGGATCGTGTGAACTGCCACTTCTGGTGAAATTCCTTTCATCTCTTTGTATGACCATGCTAGGCAGTCACGGTATTCCATTAGGAGGTCTTTGAGTTTGATTTCATCTTCTTGACGGAGCTGTTTCCCAATGAAAACCAACTTTTCTTCCTCCCCTTCAAGGGTGAGGTTTATTGTGCGTGTTTTTGCTGGTCCCTCATAGATTGGAGTTTCTCCAATGCTATCGGTTTCTTGAACTTCAGATTCTCTGATTGGTCTTGGCATTGCTATTGGTGCACTGCCACTTGTATAATTCTTAAAGTATTTCGGCACTGCTCGAAGATCGGCCTCTGATGGGGTTGAACTAGCCTGAGATGTGTCATGAGTACTGGGTGGCATAGTTGCATTTAGTAATTTGTTAGGCTCTTCTTTCCTTTCTTTTTCTGAAGTCTCTTGATCGAGCTTCATCCGCACATGTGGCTTATATTCCCGAAACTTCTTACGTTGGGAATTGTGGGGTAACTTTTCCACTGGTAAGGTGTTTCCAAGTAAGGGTTCATGTGCTGCACATACTCCTTCCAGTCCTTCAGGGGACCATTCAAGAGATGGTGGTTTTGACTTTGAGGGGACTGCCTTTGCAAGATACAATTCCACAATCCGTGTTTGGACTCGTTCGAATTCATTGAAGTGCTCGGCCTTGGCTTTTTTGCGATTTCCTCCGGCAGCTTTCTTGCGGGATCTTTTGCTGTTATGCAACTGTGGAGGTTCAACTTTTGGGAGCTCAACTGCCATTAGGGCATGCAGAATGGCTAGGTCATTATCAAAGATTTGATCTTCAATTTCAGCATTCGCAGCCTCTGTTTCAAGGTCCCAAGGAAAATCTGAGTCATCATTGGTATGGGTACCTTCTTCAGGTTCATTATCCCATTCGAGGTCAGCCATAAAGAAAGGCATCTCTAGATCGATTGGTTCTTCATGTGTCGGTGGAGGATCGACCTGTAGTGTGTTAACATCTATCTGTGAGAAGATGGGGTCTAATGAATGGCAGTTGTCGATGGTTGCCAATGTTTGTATCCAGTTATTGACATTGCTTTGTGAGTCACCTGCTATGGCATGCTGTTGCAAGGGATCTGATTTGCTCGAGATCGTTGTGGAAGATGTGTCATCCAATGCTCTAGGAACAATTGGTTTAATAACTCCTGTCCCCACATTTACCCTGACTGCAGTGTCTCGATTCTAGATTGTCAATCTATCCGTTCCCCAGTCATGGAGGACTGACGCTTCCCGTAACCAAGGACGTCCCAGTAAGATTTGATAGGATTTTTTGGGGAGATCCAAGATTGTGAATTGAAGGGAAAAGCGGACTCCTGCGATTTTTGTGGACACGCCATTCACTATTCCCAAGGGTTTAGCCCGTGAATCATCGGCAAGGCGTATGTTGAAATTAGCCTTTTGCATTGGTGGGAGACCCCATTCTTCATAAAGCTCCTTTGATAGGACATTGACACCTGCTCCACCATCCACTATGGCTTGGATTTCATTATATGCCTTGTGGATCAAAGGCACAGTGATGTTGCGTATGTCATCTTTCTCACCCATCCGCACAGGGATATCATCAATGTCGTTCATAGGTGGAGGGGGATTTGCGAGTTCAATCCATCCTTTGAAACTCTCCCAGAGATTGGGACAATTTCGTAAGAGGATTCCGATGGGAATGGACACAGGGCAACTCAGGATGCTAGAGAGTGCAGCTCCTTCAAGTTGACGTGGCGGTACATTCTATTGTGGAGTTTGTTGTTGGAACAAGGGCTCGAGTACAGTATCAATACATTGTGGGGCCAAGTCATGGAGTGGGTCTTGAGCTTGTTTCTGAGCCTCAAATTGAGCTTGTTCATTTTGGACCCATTGCTGAAGTGCCTGAAAACGAGCCTTTTCCACCTCTGCATTCGGGAATGGAGCTTCTTTTATTCGAGGCTCGGGAGTTGATGTGGATGAACTCGGCTGCTCATTGCTTAGCGGAGGTGGAGGCACTTGTGCTTTCTTTCTCAGAAGTCGCTTCGGTTGGATTGGAATGATAGGTTCCTTCGTGGCCGCTTTCTGTTGGCGTGTAATTACATTGATAGGTTGTGACCTTAGACTTGCCGGTCCCAGACTTTGATGGTCCACCCCAATGATGCCGATGGGGACGTCAGGCTTAACCTCTGTTTGTTCTGGGACCTTATTTTTCATGGGACAATCCATACATGCATGTCCTATGCCACAATCTCTGCAGAGTGGTTGGAAAGTGGCTGGGCTACCGCGATGAGGGCACTCTGCGATCCTATGATTTTCTCCACAACCATAACACTTGATTGGTGCTCGAAATGTGTTGGGTCGCACTTGATTTGCATAGACTGGTATTAGACCCTCTGCACCTTCGACGTAGTACACTGGGTACTCTGCTTCATACTCAAATAGCGAGTCGACTTCCTCGGCTTGTAATTGATGTATTGGAACTGCCTGAGGAGCTGGATTTGCTGCTCTTGGATACGGTCGTGGATTCGGATTCCTGAGTAGTTGGGGAACTTGTGTCCGAACGGGTACAGGATTTAGTCTCGGAGCTGGGGGCGCTTGTGCAAGTGCCGGTTGCCTGTATACTGGCATGGGTGCCGCTTGGTATTGTGGTGGTCGAGGCGGATTATTGCACATGTTGAAGATGCAACTAGTCTCATCATGGCCGCCGACGACACAGATATGGCACCACAACCATGGCGGTGGATTTGCTTGTGCATTGATTCTTGCTCTTAGGACTGGGCATTCATTTGCTGTATGATTTGCCAAGCAGTGTGGGCACCATACATTTTCTCGCCGTGGATATGTTTGAGTTGGCGGCTGAGACAAGTGAAGTTTTTGATCCATGGCCTGCATCATATCTTCTTTCAGCTTCAAGGTCATGGCCTCGAGGCGATCTTCATTGGATGTTTCGGTAGTGTCCTTTGATTTACCTTTTTTCGAGCGCTTATCTCGTGTATTTGATCTGGCATCATCACTGCTAGTGTCTGAATCTGTCATGCCATCTTCGATGTCAATGGCTGCCGCATGAGCAGCACTGAATGTTTCATAGCTACTTATCTTTTTCATATCCTTGCGGATTTTCTTTCTTAGACCTGCTATGAACCATGCCGTGAGGTACTTTGCATCTGGGCGTGGGTCACATTTGGCGATCAATCTCTTCATCTTTCCCAGGTATGTGCGTACATCTTCCCTCCGGCCTTGTTTGATCTTGCTGAGTTGGAGAGCGGGATCATCTTGTAGCCTCTCCATTTGAAAGCGACGTTTGAATTCGGTTTGAAGTAGGTCCCATGTAGCACGTTCTTCCACAAGAAGGTCGAGGTACCATTCTGACGCCTCATCAGTTAAGGCCATTGGAAACCAAGCCACCTTAGTTTCATGGGATTGATCACCACCTGCTCGACATGCGGCATCAAAATGTTGGAGGAAGCGAGCAGGGTCTCCCCTACCATTATATTTGGGAAGTTCCAGTTTTCCCAAGGGGCGTCGGCCGTGATTGTTGTGATTTCGTCGATTGAAGAAGTTGTCAGCCTCGGCATCGAGCTCGATGTCCCCATCATGCTCAGGACGACGTCCAGCCATGTTGGGGTGTGGAGGAGTTAAAGGAAGTTGTTGAACCTCAGGGGGGGATTCGGGGTAGAGGATTGGCGGGGGCGGTTGTTGCAGTGGAGTTAGTTGCAGATTGGGCGAGCGTTGGAGTCGAAGTCGTTGGCCGGAACGTAACTGCATGCAGATGGTGCGTGATTTGCCAAGGGGATCGCTACCCCAAGGGTGGGCGTGGAGGTGGTGTCGTTAGGAGAGTTAGCGTGATGTTAGTTTGTGTAGGAACCGTCGTGTTAATAATGTGCCTAGGATTGTCCTACGTGTGTAGGGAAATGTGTCGGTGACGGATCGTTAATCGGAGGTCGCGGCGTGAAAATACGAGTGAATTAATGCAAAATGAGGCCCACACGGGGGCGCGAACGAACGTGTGCTAGGGATGCCGAAATGGTGTGCAATGGGCTGGAAAAATACCCCGTAACGTGGTGTTTCCGTGTGTGAAATCTGGGTTCAAACGGGGTTCAATTTGGGTCCCAAACGGATGAGTTTCGAGGGGTTAAAGGAGGGGTAAATTTGGCGTTTTGGGGGGTCCTAGGGGTGGTGTGAATGGACTTTAGGTCCAACTGAGGGGTTGAAACCAAGTGACTCTAGTTAAGGTAACTAACCTAGATTTGTCCAGTTTTTGTAACTAACTAATTTGACTAACTACAGTTAGTTTCTGACTAAAGGTTAGTTGGGCTAACCTAACTGTTAATAACTAACCGATGTTAAACTAACCTAACCTAATTACACTAACTAATGTAAGTTAACTAACTAACCTAGTTATCCTAACCTAACCTAGCTGTAGTTAAGACTAACCTAACTAAGATTAAATGTAACCTAGGGTTAGTTTTAGGGTTTTTTTTTTTTTTTTGCTGGTGCCTGTGGGGGGGGGGGGCGTTCCGACGGCGGCGCGGGGGGGGTTTTCGCAGGGGGGGAGGTTCGCGCGGGGGGGGTTGCGCGCAGGGGGGAGGGGTGTGCGCGGGGGGTGAAGGGCGGGGGAAAACAGGGGTGAGGGGCGAGGGGGGACGGGGGGTGAGGGGCAGGGGGTGATGGAAGAGGGTGAGGGGAGAGAGGGGGCGGGGTTGGGCAGCGAGGGGGAGAGGGGCGGGGTGCGCAGCGAGGGGGAGAGGGGCGGGGTTGGGCGGCGGGGGGCGGGGTGCGCAGGGGGGGCGGGGTGTGCAACGAGGGGGAGAGGGGCGGGGTTGGGCGGCGGGGAGCGGCGGGGTTTGGCGGCGGGGAGCGGGGCGGGCGGGCGGTCGGTGTCGCCGCGCCGCGGGGGCGGGTGAGGGTGCGCGGGGGCGCCGCCGCAGGGCGGCGGGTGGGGAGCGGGGGCGCCGCCGCAGGGCGGCGGGTGAGGGTGCGTGGGGCACCGCCGCAGGGCGGCGGGTGGGGAGCGGGGGCGCCGCCGCAGGGCAGCAGGTGGGGAGGCGCGGCCGCTGGCGGCGCGGCCGCTGGCGGGGCGGGTAGCCGGGGGGCGGCGCGATGTGCGCCGCCGCGGCGGCGGGCGGGTGGGGGGTTTGAGCAGGGTAAGGGGGGCGAGGGGGGGTAAGGAGGAGAGAGGGGGATGGGGGTACGAGAGGGGGAGGGGGGTGAGGGGGATGGGGGAACGAGAGGGGGAGGGGGGGTGAGGGGGGTAAGGGGGAACGAGAGGGGGAGGGGGGGTGAGGGGGATGGGGGAACGAGAGGGGGAGGGGGGGGTGAGGGGGGTAAGGAGGAGAGAGGGGGATGGGGGAGGTGAGGGGGGTAAGGAGGAGAGAGGGGGATGGGGGAATGAGAGGGGGAGGGGGGGTGAGGGGGATGGGGGGACGAGGGGGGTAAGGGGGAGAGAGAGAGAATGGGTGGGGGCGGGAATGAGGGGGAGAGAGGAGAGAGTGGGAGAGAGAGGGCGGAGGGGGAGGGGGGAAGGGGTGGTGGAGGGGGAGGGGAGAGGGGGAGGGGGAGGGGGGAGGTGGTAGTGGAGGGGGAGGGGGAGAGGGGGAGGTGAGGGGGAGGTGGGGATGAAGGGGGGGGGAAGGAGGGGAGGTGGTAGGGGGAGGGGGAGAGGGGGAGGTGAGGGGAAGGTGGTAGTGGAGGGGGAGGGGGAGGTGGTAGTGGAGAGGGGGAGGGGGAGAGGGGGAGGTGAGGGGGAGGGGGGAGGTGGTGGTGGAGAGGGGGAGGGGGGGTGAGGGGAAGGTGGTAGTGGAGGGGGAGGGGGAGGTGGTAGTGGAGAGGGGGAGGGGGAGAGGGGGAGGTGAGGGGGAGGGGGGAGGTGGTGGTGGAGAGGGGGAGGGGGAGAGGGGGAGATGGTGGTGGAGAGGGAGGGGTAAAAGAGCAACAAAAAAAAACTAAAAGACGGAAATTGAAAAGCAAGGCGAAGAGGTTACCTGACGCTTTCCAAGTCTTTCTCGATGGAACGGGATTGTCGCGGAACAATGGACGGTGGGTGGAAGGCTAGGTCATTGCTGCGAGAAGGGCTCGATGTTACTTACATGGCGAGGATAGGAGTAAGGGGGCGGTCGATGGAGAGGGAGGAGTGTCTTGAGTGGGGCTCGGAAGGAGGAAGAGAATGGAGGCAAAAAGTGTGAGATGAAGAATGAGGGGGGGGTGGAGTAGGTTTTTATAGGTTTGGATTTTAGGTTTAGGGTTTAGGTTTAGGGTTTAACCCTAAACTCTTCCCGAGCCATAACTCTTTATGGAGAGCTCGGTTTGCCTTTCTGTAAAAAGGTAAAATGATCGTAATTGAAAGCTCTACGCAACCGTGTCCACTACCTAGCCTAATTGTACATCATGTGGCTTTTATACCTACCTATGCATGTTTACTCGTCGCTACTTGAGACGCTAGTCTCCCCGGGCAGCAGCGCCAAATGTTGGCTCTTTCCTACTGCTTTCGCAGGAAGAGCTGGGTATTCTATGTTGCAGGGTTCCGAGGCTTTTTGTCACCTACAGATATATTTGAATTGTCGTTGTAGTATATATGTAGCTTAGGACCTCGAGTCGTGTTCCGGTGAGAGACGTAGGCTTAAGTGTGGTGAGTAAACATAATGCAAGCATGTGTAGAAGGCACATAAACCATTGTTGTTGGGGTAATGAAGGCTTTCGCCTTCATTGGGGGTTGTAAGGTTTAGGAGGAGTTTAAGGGTTCAGAAGGAGGTTCCAGGGTTTAGAAAGAGTTCAGGGTTAGAAAGAGTTCCAGGGTTCAGAAGGAGGTTCCAAGGTTTAGAAGGAGTTCAGGGTTAGGAGGAGGATCCAAGGTTCAGAGTAGAGTACATGGTGGAGAACTCGTCTCCCTCATAGATCATTGAGTTTAAGGGTTTAGGAAAGTATAGGAGTGGGAGAGGAAGAAGGTGTAAGAGCATGGGTGAAGTAAGAGGGAGAGGAGGAAGGAGGAGGAGGGAAGAGGAGGAGGGAGAGGGAGGAGAGAGGAGGAGGAGGAGGAGGGAGGAGGAGGGAGGAGGAGGAGGAGGAGGAGGAGGAGGGAGAAGGGAGGAGGAGAGGGAGAGGATGGGTTGGAGGGTTGGAGGCGAGGGAAGAAGGGTTGCAAGGTTAGGACATGCTTTTGGACGTGCAGTGCAAGGAAGCATGGACACTTGAGACAAATGCTTGGAATACCAATGTAGACTCAACACAATGCCCCAAGAGTGTGGGCTTCATTCCATTATGGGGTATTTATACAAGTTGGAGAGCTTCTCTCTCTGCATGTAACACAAAGTCGTTACACAAAGTTGTTACACAAAGTCGTAACACAAAGTTGTAACACAAAGTTGTGTCACAAAGTTGTATCACAAAGTCGTAACACATTCTCTCTCTTCATGTAGAAGATGTAACACAAAGTTGTTACACAAAGTTGTTACACAAAGTTGTAACACAAAGTTGTTACACAAAGTCGTAACACAAAGTTGTAACACAAAGTTGTGTCACAAAGTTGTATCACAAAGTCGTAACACATTCTCTCTCTTCATGTAGACAAACTCGTAACACAAAGTTGTTACACAAAGTCGTAACATAAAGTTGTGTCTAGAAGTTGTAACACAAAGTTGTAACACAAAGTTGTATCACAAAGTTGTATCACCTTCTCTTTCTTCATAAGTTCATGTTGGCACAGAGTCAACAATCTAGCTTCTTTCGAAGCTCTTTTGGCACATGTGCATATGCCTCACACCCAAATATACGCAAATGAGAGTAAGAGGGCTTCTTGCCACTCCATGCCTCTTCAGGAATACCACCATCCAAACTCTTACTAGGTGATCTATTGATCACATGCACTGCAGTCTTCATTGCCTCAGCCCAAAAACCACCAGAAAGACTTGCATTGGAAAGCATGCATTGCAACCTTTCTTGAATGGTACGGTTCATCTTTTCTGCAACTGGATTTTGCTCTGGAGTACGAGGGGATGTAAGCTCCCTCTTAATCCCACGAGTATCACAGAAATGCTGAAAGTCATGAGAGAGATACTCTCCACCATTGTCAGTCCGTAGGCATTTAAGCGTTCTACCTAACTGATTCTCAACCAAGGCCAGCCATTTCTGAAATACCTGGAACACATCACTCTTCCAAGCTATAGCATAAGCCCACACTTTCCTAGTTGCATCATCAATGAATGTCACATAGTATTCAGCCCTGCCTAATGACCGTGTAGGCATGGGACGGCATACATCTGAATGCACCAAATCAAGCTTTTCAAACTCTTTCTTTCCCCTTCTTTTATGGGCTAATTTAGTCTGCTTCCCATAGAGACAATGCTCACAAAATTCAAAATCAGAGAAACTCAAATGCGGTACATAACCCAAACGGCATAAGAGTTTCATTCCATTCTGGCTCATGTGCCCCAACCTGCAATGCCACAAAGAAGTGCTTGGCTGCTTGGTTATTGCAACAACATGATCAAATACCCCTGATACATGTAAGGGATACAAAGTCCCACACTTGGCACCCCTGGCCAAAAGCATATAGCCCTTCTGAATTTTCCAACTTTGAAAGCCAAAAGTGGTGTGAAAACTAGCATCATCTAGCTGACCCACTGAAATAAGACTCTTGGTCAGCTTAGGCACATGTCTCACATGTTTCAAAACAAATGCAGACCCATTTGCAAAAGAAAACTTTATGTCACCTGCTCCCACTATGTCACATGCATAGTCATTTCCAAGATGCACACAACCTGTCTTTCCAATGTCATAAGTGGAGAACCATTCCCTATGGGGAGTAACATGGAATGAAGCACCAGAATCCAAAATCCAATCTTGAGAATATGCATCATCTGAAGTGGTAAGCAACTCTGCAGATAAACTAGACATGAAGAGAATGTCATTGTCACCATCATGTGTGACTGCATTGATCTCCTCGATCTTCACTTTTCCTTTGTGACTTCCCTCTTTCTTGGGACTTCCCCCTGAACTGTGATCTGCCCCTTTGCACATTTAAGGCTGCATCCTGCTTGTTGCCATCCATAGACTTCCGTCTAATCTCCTCAGCCAACAAGCTACCCACAACATCATCAAATTTCAGTACTCCACCAGGTGCAGAGTTACTGACAGCTGTACAGAAGGTATCCCATGAGGATGGCAATGAACATAAGAGAAATATTGCCTTAGTCTCCGCATCAAAATTCCTTTTCTGAGCCTAAAGTTGGCTGAAAATAATATTGAATTCATTCAAATGAGAAGCAATGGAGACCCCTTCCTTCATCTGCAGCTCAAACAACCTCTTCATGAGGTAAACTTTATTAGAGGCAGTTTCCTTCTCATAAGTGGCACACAGTTTCTTCCACAAATCTTCCGTAGTCTGCTCATTTACTACTGTGGAATAAACTGACTCTGCAAGATGAAGTCTAATAGTAGACTTTGCTAATGCATCCAACTCATCCAATCATCCTCAGACATATTTGCAGGCTTAGCTTCAATCCCTGCCAAGGGTTTAATCTTCTTCTTTTGAATAAGCACATCCCTTATTTGTTCTTTTCATAAAGAAAAGTTTGTCCTATCAAACTTTTTAATGCTGAAAAACTCCTTTTCAGACGTGGAAGAGGATGCCATGATGCAAATGAAACAAAATCCCAAATGCTAGTGCCTACAAGAGAGAATCACACCAAATACTAGGTGCACCCAAATGTGTATGCCACAATAGAGTGAAATATCACCAAAACTCAAAACTCAAAACTCAAAGCATCTGACTCATGTGCATATACTATGCATCCATATGAGCAAATCTGGCCCAAAAGAAAATGCCAATAAGTGCCAAATGACTCAAGCATAAACACTGTCCACTGGCATATGCATCAATTATATCTCATCCAAGAGAGCATAGCACTATCAATGCATCACCAACAATGTGTCAAAGCTGTCCCTCAGCATAAAATAGCATCCATGTGCAAAACGTCCATAAAAAATAGCATACCATAAGGAATTTGAGCCTATCAGCGCATCCAATAAGGACCGCAATGCATCCAAATGGCCTATAAATCATCCACTGCAACCCAATGCACACCACAAATGAGCGCACCACTGCTCAAACTGCAACCAGAGTGATCTGCATAAGGTATGCTCAAGAAATCATAGTCCCACGGTAATGACTGCTACTGAAAATAGAACCTGAGATGCCTCAAAACATGGGTGCCATTGCATAATCGGACTCAGCAAGAAAATCTGCAAATATCTCTCTTCTGCCAGAACTCCAAAATCCCAACCGATGAGTGAGAAATGGGAGTCAACACTTATCCACTGCCATGTGACATAAATCTAAGGTTTCAAAACCTTAGAATGAAAAATGCATAACAGAGAGACGAAATCGAATACACAGAGATCTATAACTCTGAAAATCCTCCACCGAATCGCACAAGGATTGACAGGTAGGGGTTTTTGGGCGTCCGAAACGCAATGGGACAGACGGTTTTGGAAACCGTGGTCTCAATCACTGGGTCCAACACACGGACTGAAAAACGTTTTTGGAAACAGAGCTATTTGTAAACTCCACCGGAGTGCGAATGATGAGCAACATAGAAGTTTTAGGACCTCTTGAGTCCACCGGAACTGACAGATCTGCAAATGGTTGCTCCAAACTTGAGTTCCAACACCCGGGCAAAAAATGCAGGAACTGACACAGTGAGTCAGAAATCCAATGAAATGAAGCGAATGATGAGCAATATAGAAGTTTTAGGACCTCCTTAGTCCACCGGAACTGACAGATCTGCAAATGGTTGCTCCAAACTTGAGTTCCAACACCCGGGCAAAAAACGCAGGAACTGACACAGTGAGTTAGAAATCCAATGAAATGACCCCAGATTCAAGAATGAAGGTGTTTCCAAGCTCTTGAAGTGAAGTGGACACCAAAAGCAAGCAATAGTTGCCTCTACAAGTCAATACGGAGTCTCTGTCATTGAACGGAACAGGAAAAAGCTCAAAAAACGACTTTTTTTTTTTTGAAAGCTCTTAACAGGCTCTCAAAACCACTTCGCAAAGCCAAAGTGACTTTTCCAAAGGTTTGTCCAAGGTCTCTGCACACTCGGATGCAAGTAAAGTCGCCCACAAAGCTTCCCACAAAGCTTCTCCTTCCTCCCACAGAGCTGCTGAGCTACGAGCATTCATGCACGCTCAGCTACATCACCCGGGCTCTGATACCAGTTGAGAGTGCTCTCAACGGAAGCAAGAACGGAAGAAGGAGAGAGAGAGACAGAGAGCCACACAAGTTTGGTGGGTGCAGAACCACCCTAATCTTCTTTTTCATTCATTTATATATGTGTTTGAGTATTGTACATAACCGGGGTTAAGGCACAGTGACCTTTAACCCCCACACAACCTAAGTGCAAATATGTTGAAGAGAGTGCGCATGACATGTACCTTAAGTCAATTAAGTTCCAAGATAGATTAGCTTGGACTCATAAAGAGAATCTTGAGATAGTGCTAGGTGCTTGATATTACTTAAAATGAACCTCCCTTTTATAGGTGAGGGTACTTACATCCATTTGCTTGCTCACATGTGGGATATCTCCTCCATGCCATGTGGCAACTTGCCCTTTACTCATACCTTTGCTCTACATGTGCTCATGGCACCACAACTCTCAATAGGATGCACTTGTAATCTAATCCTCCAAGAGAGGTCACATGTTGCCTTGCCATATCTCTTGAGCTCAGTACTTTATTCTCCCTTGGAAGCATTTTACACAATAGCTTGCATGTGAAGACCATAAATGAGAAAAAGCATTCGAGTAATTGACCCACTAGCATAATTCACCATGTTTGCAAAATAGACTTTCAAACACATGAACACCCATAGGTATCTCAATCAACCTTAACTCTTTAACACTTACCATGTTTACAATCGCATCCCATTCTCCATGCTTTGAGACATGATTGAGTGTAATTCTGTGTGCATGATACATGTTTCCTCAACATCGATCACACATACAGTTGATCTTTTGCTCAAACCATATTTCGCGATGGTGGATACGGAGGGATTCATCCTCACTGGAGCTACTTGTTGAAGATGAAGACATCTTATAGATAAACAACCCAAAAAATGTGTTCTTGCATGAGTTGTAAATGTCAAAACTCTGTGGAGCATCTAAAAGCGCATCTAACACCACATCTATAATGGAGTGCATCTATAGGCACATCTAAAACGTAGGTTAGATGTGCTAATATATGCAACTATAGACGCACTTTTAGATGCACAATTAGATGCATAGATAGACGCACTTTTAGATGCACAGACTGCGAGCTAATTTTTTAACCTACTTTTAGCGCGCTTGCTTTTCTTCACATACTTTTAGCATCGCGCGGCTTGCTTTCTTATTAATAGACATAGCTCTGGGAATCCACACTTATCTCCAAGCACCCACACTCATCTCCAAGCTTACACAATCATCCCCAAGCACACAAGGGCAGAGGGTGAACAAGGAAGAGAAGAAAGAGAAGTAGAGGGTGAACAAGGAAGAGAAGAAAGACAAGCAGCTTTGAAGAAGGACAAGAAGATTCCATACCTCTATCCAAGGTAAGTCTCTTGACAGTTGATCTTCTTTGGAAGTTGTTCTCTTTGGATTCATCCTTTGTTGTATGCAAGGAACGGATATTTTGGTACTAGTGTTGTTCTTTTTGGGGTTGGGTGCATGTCCTTTTCAATTTCTTAGAAAAAGGCATCTGTCAGAGCGCGTCTATAGATGCGTCTAATAGTGCATCTATAGACGCATTTGTCTTCTGGGAAAATAGACAGTCGTGCCTATAGATGCACTGTTAGACACGTCTATAGATGTGCTCCAATAGTCTTATGTTCTTCCCTTTCCCCTTCCTTTTCCTTCTCTTTCCCTTCCCCTTCCCCTTCCCCTTCCCCTTGCCCTTCCACTTCCACTTCCAAGAAAAGGATTTCATATTGAATGATGGAAATAAGTGATTGCATGAATGATGGAAATAAGTGATTGCATGAATGAATAAAGGGATTGCATGAATGATGGAAAGGGATTACATGATTGAAGAAAGGGATTGCATGAATGATGGAAAGGGAAAGCATGATTGAAGAAAGGGATTGCACTCGTGAGGAAATAAGGGATTGCGTTCTCTTTTTCTCTCCTTTCTCCTCTCTTTCATTCTCTTTTCTCCTCTCTCTTTCTCTCTTATCTCCTTTCTTTGTTCTCTTGTCTTTTCCTCTCTTTTCGTCTCTTTATCATCTCTTTCCTTCTCTGTATTTTCCTCTCTTTCCTCCTCTCTTTGTGTGGCTAGCGTACTAGCTCGACACGATAGGGCAGCAGGCGTAGCAGTGAGAGCAGTGGGGGATACATGGCATAGTGCTTTGGGAGGGGGTAGTGGTGGGGACAGGGATGATTTAGATGATGCAGATGTGCCAGAAGGTGATGGTACGATCTTCTATGACATCATTCAGATAGAAGGCATCTTGATGGATGCACAGGGGAAGGACATCATGGCCTTCAGGCGCTCTGTAATTGCTAACAACTACAGAGATTGCTTTATTCACTACAAAGACCATCCAAAAAAGTTGGCTGAGGAGACCCTCACTACTATTCGCTCTAGGAATCCCAATCCCCCCAATGTTCAGTTCACAGATAAATGGGCCAAGTCAAAGATTGTTATGCTGAGATTGCTAGGCTGGAGGGAGTCAACCACCAAGGGGCCAGCCCCACACCGCTCACAAGTGTGAGTGAAAGAAAGCAATGAAGGCAGCGAAGGCGGGGACCCTAGTCTACAGCACGTGCAGAGCACGTGCAGGCACGAAGGATCCAAATGGAGCAATATGGAAGCGTGCTATGGAAGCGTGCATTTTAGAGAAAGGGGTGTTGAATCATGGGAGGCCCCATTTGTAAGTATCAATCTCAAATTATATTATTTATGTAGTTTATTAGGACGTTGTTTCTTTGTACTAACCCCTCCGTAAATTGTGTCATCTTGCAGCTTGATATCGTGGATAGGTATCCTACTCCTGTCGAGATAGCCTACCACTACCACCATCACAGAGGAGATACATGGAGGCACATCTATGATGATGGGTTGATTACTGATGAGCAGTATATCCAGGCTATTGGAGCGGCCCCCCAGGTATTTGAAAGTAATTAAATAATGTCAATATTGTGAGTAAAGATTTGATTTTTTTAACATTGATACATGTTGTCCCTCGTTTACAAGGCCTTGCAATTGATCAGGAGGAAGAAGATGAGGAAGATGGGAGCGAAGAAGGGGGCAAAGAAGGGAGCGAGGATGCAAAGAACTTAGATTAGTCATAGAAGTAGTGCTAGCTACTCTTTTTTGTACTTGAAGCCACTGGCTTGGCTTTGTGCCTCTGTTGTATATACACTCCTCTTATTTTTTGTACTTAAAGCCACAGGACGTTTCTTGGCTTCATGCTATATGTACATACAAGCACTTTTTGAGCTATGAATTAATATACACTCCTTTTATATTTTTGGCTTTCAATTTCCTTGCGCAATGTTCTATCAATTAATGCATTGTGAACTAAACGTTTTGGAGTTGTAACATTTTATTCGGAATTGTAATCGCCAGCTATAGAAGTGCTTGCAATCATGCTAATTAAAATGTAGTTAGCTATAAGAATTAAATTGCACAATGTGGAAATGGGATTCTTGTAACTACATAGCATACACAACATACACAGCATTGTGTTCAACCACACAAAATTTTGCTTTAATTAACAAAAAATATTTTGTAGAGCATCTATAAAAGCGTCTATAAATGCATGTATGTACATGTCTCTCTATTTTTTTTAAATTTCTAGCAGGGCATCTATATGCGCGTCTATGTACACGTCTCTCTGTTTTTTTTTTAATTTCTAGCAGGGTGTCTATTTGCACATCTATAGGTGTGTCTCTCTATTATATAGATGCACTTGTAGATGCGGGTCTGTAGACACACCAATAGATGCACAAATAGACACGCCCATAAGTTTTTTTTAGTTAAGGAAACGCATCTGTGTGCATGTCTGTAGGTGCTTTGTCTTATTGTGAGTTAGGAGGGAACAAGGTGGTGGTACAAGAAGATCTTGTAGAGACATTCATGTGGAGAATGTGGAGCACATTCAGAATGGATATCTCCTATAGGTGTCACACCAAAGAAAGGAAATAAGTGGTGGGTTTGTGTATACTTTCATCCTTTGAATGCATGCACTAAGAGGGATCATTTTACTTTGCCATTCCAAGATGAAATACTAGACCAAGTAGTAGGGCATGAGATGTATTCTGTATGTGATGGGTGTTCTGGGCACTTTCAAATTCGTATTCGGAAGGAAGATCAAAAGAAAACATCATTTGTCATGCCTTGGGGAGCTTTTGCTTACAGAGTGATGCCTTTTGGGTTGACCAATGCACCCGCTACATTTCAAAGGTTCATGAGTCAAGTGCTCGAGCCTTACTTGGGAAAGTTCATAAGGGTGCTTTTGGATGATTTTTGCATTTATTCTCGGCACATAGATCACATGGAGAAGTTAAAGATGGCCTTAGCTAGGATTGATGAAGCAAAAGGGTGTCTAAATCCTAGCAAGTGTCATTTGGCTCAAACAAAAGTAGTCTTGTTGGGACATATTGTGTCTGAAGAAGGCCTGCAAATGGATCCTGACAAGGTTCAAGCAATCATGGCATTGCCAAGTCCTGAGAGTGTCACTGGTGTTCGCAGAATTCTAGGAAAGAGCAAGTATTATCAACACTTTTGTGATGATTTCACAGAGATAGTGCATCCCATGAACTTGTTGACAAGAAAAGGAGTTTCTTTCCAATGGGGTGTGGAGCAAGAAGAGTCTTTTTAGCAACTTAAGGAGGCCATGAGTAAGGGCCCAATATTGAAGCCCCCTGATAAGTCTCAAGACTTTTATGTAAATCCAAGTGTATCTTTGCATTCAGTTGGTGCTGTATTGCTACAAAAAGGAGAGGCAGGTAGAATGCAACCCATCTATTATGCCAGCCCAGTAAGCCTTCACCATGAGGCAAATTTGATGGTAAGCCCTCAGTACGAGGCAGTCCCATCTACATCAGTACAGTTTGATTCCAATGATGTGCAACTACAAGGTCTATTTGTCTGATGAACCCTCACAGTACTTTGGGCTAGCAACACAATACAACATTTAAAACTCTAGTTTAAAAAAAATTAACACAAAAAAATATAGTAATTTGCAAATACAAATATAGCATGGGAACATATTATAATTTCTCACATCATCTCCAAAATCCATTAACAAAATTCATATATGCCATTCAACTTATATAGGAACTACAATCTCCACAACCAAGGATCCGCTAAAAATGTTGCTTCGATGCCAAGAACCTTATTCAATTGATGAGCTTGAGGAGCATTACAGGTTGGACATGCACTCCTAACCTTTAAAGTATTTACCAGGCATGCGAGGTGAGCCCGATGGTGACATGAGAGTGCATAGTAATCGTCCATCATATCAAAAGGGTCTTGGCATATAGGACATAAAGGTCCATCATCCAAAAAAGTAATACGTACTAGAATGGTAGAGGGTTTTTTGATAGCCCTACCCACAAAATTAGGATCCAAGTTACAAACACAGCCTCTGTCTTCAATATGTTGGAGTGCATCTTGTGAATCTCGTGCTTGTTGAGAATATGCAGTGGGAGATGAGTCATTGCTCCTTGTACACACTTTTTATGGCTTGCATGTGTCCAGACTGTTAGGAGACTATTAGAGCAATGCATTCAAGTGATTCAATTTGGCAAGGAGTCGCTCATTCTCACTCATCACTCGTCGATATTCAAACATAGCATCACAAACTATGATGCTTGGAAATGTCAAATCTTCCCTCATTGCACTTTTTGGTGTTGGTTGTGGGCCCTCTGCACCATCACCCCCCTCTACACCTTTATCTCTTGCAGCTTCACGCACGTTCATAAATAGTTTGAAGCTTGTCACAGAAACTACACAGATGCAAAACATGGCTAATGAGTACATTATCTAGGATATAACAACTATGAGTATAGATGGAACAAATTGGCATGTACTTTACTCACCTAAAGCCGGTCTTCCCACGTTAGCACATGGTGATGCAACCATAGGGATAGTGGTGGCACCGGCTGTCCTTGGCTGTGATGACCATTTGTTGCATGTCCGAGGAAAGGAGCCGAAGTCTATAGGCATGTCAAGCATGAATTTTGCATATAACATCTTTGCAAAGTAGAGTGGCATGGGTCCACTATGAGGCTTCTCTGATTTGATCATGCAATGAATATAATTTCTCCCTCATAGCTTGGTGGCGATAGTTTTTGATGGGCCACCATCCATGTGAGGCATGGCCCCAATCCCACACTACTGCTACATCATTGTTTGAGACCACAATGTTGACGCAGTTGTACTTCCAACCATTCGGATCATGAAAGAGGCTTGCGTTAGTAGTTGGACAAGCCTCATCTTTCCTTGTTGGTAGGAGGGTAGCATCAGCCACATCCATGATATGTTTCATTGCTATCTTTGCCCTCACATTTTGGTCTCAGGACTTGTATGCAACTTGTGTTGACCGTTGCAATGAGAATTCCATGGCAAGTGAGAGAGCAAATGAAGATTTATTAACCATGCCAATAACAAATGAGTGACATGTTGTTGAAACATTTAATTGTAACATACTTATTCAAATTACAAGATGTGATAATTTATCTAACTATTTTAATTGTGGATTGACCCCATGATTGATTAAATTGAACAAATAAAACAACAAAACTCTTGCAAATTGCTACAATCAAGTTGAAGATACATGTTATAGGAGCAATTTTAAATCCATATGTACAATCCAAGGACACTACAAATTTGGCAATCAAATTGTGGTCATATGGGTCAAGCTCAAAAAAGATGTAGCCTATGTTCCACAACATGTCTTCATTTCCTTAGTGGGTCGCATTGCCACATCCTTGTTTACATTGAAACTATGCATTTTTGTCAAAATTTCTTCCATGGTAGCTCGCTCCTTTGGTTCAATCCTACATAGCAACTTTGCATAATCAACCAAAAGTTTTATTGCAATGTCTCCTTTCACCAAGTTATCACCGAGAGCTCCTACAGCATCTTTGAGAAAGTTGGAAATTTCTCTAAATAGCCAACCAATAGCAAAACAATCTGACTCTAGTGCCCATGTGCCCCTAGTATTTGTACTTTTTTTTTTCATGGCATACAATTATGGCGCTAACCATGGAAATGCCTTTGGAGGAGCATAATCCGAGTCTTGTGGATACCTGCTTTTGGACCAGTGGAGGCTTCTTCCCTAATCAATAATCCCTACTTAGATAGACTCATCATCCCTTGTGAAGTCCAACCTGTAGTTGGTTGCTTGTACATTGGTATGTGCATATCTCTGTTTGTGGAGTGCTCTCAAACCACTAGCAATAGCAGCAGCAATGGACAAAGCATGGTGACAGAATAACCGTTCTCGCAACCTAGTGAGTGGAGAGTTCCAGTCATAGTGAGGTTCTTCTCTCAAGATTGGTGTGTGCATATCTCTATTTGTGGAGTGCTCTCAAACCACTAGCAATAGCAGCAGCAATGGACAAAGCATGGTGATAGAATAACCATGCTTGCAACCTGGTTCCAACATTGAAAAACAGAGTGATGAACCAAATCTCTTGGGTGTGTGAGTACCCCAATACCCGACAGATAGCTCTATGGACCATTGTCATCATTAGCTCATTCTTTAGTGCTAGATGAGCATAGGCATCGCCTCTATCACTCCTCTTTCTAGCATACCACAATGTTGGCCTAAGATCTAGGATACCCACAACCTGTATGTGGAATAACTTCCTTCTCCTCCCTTGCCCACTGGTTCATGCAAGGTTAGCACTTGCAATGGAAAGTGCACTATGTGAGAGCACATGTTGGCAAATGCTATACATAGTTCTATCTATGCTCTCCCTTCAGCTTGGGTTGGATCAACATTTGCTTCTAGCCTACTAGCCATCTTGGTCATATGGACCAGGGCACTGGCTATTGCCTTTCCAACATCCCCTCCTCCTTCATGGTTTTTCTTTGAGTAGAAAGCTACGATTCCTTCCATTCAAATGTCCAAAGTGCAAGCTTCTTCTCTCCATTGACATGCAAGGTAGCATTGTTCATTTTTGCATATATTTCCCATTGACCTATAGGATCTCCCAACACTCAAGGGAAATATTGATCAATTATCAATTTAACATCCGATCATGACATTCAGCCATGTCTGGGCTAGCTCATGTACAGAAGGTCAAATACTCAGGTTAGCATTTGAACGTGTAAATATTTTGAGGTCGCATGGGCCCGAATTTCTTCATCACTCAATCCTATCAAGTGTTCAAATATCATTAACTTATGGACAAGCATCGGAACCTCATTCTTCAACTACTCTTGTGTTGCCATCAAGGATGGGTGTAGTGATCTAGTGCATGCAACAATCATTTTGTAAGAGTTCATAATATTTCAAAATAAAGAACACGTGCATTACACATGCAAATTTGCAATGCTAACATAAATTAAACCACTCACAAACGACATGCAGCACAGCGGGAGCACAGCTAATTGTCATGTTCCAAATTACCTTGCATAGAAGTTTCGATCCTTAGAATAATAAACTATTAAATATGTTTTGCTTTCTAAGGTAATGGAATATTATGTCAAGTAATTTGCAGCTCACCGTATAATCCACTACTATTGTAGCTCACTATATAATCCACTATTATAGAGAAAATTCTATAGAGTCACTATCAAGTGTCACCCTATCAGCTGGTGGAGGCTAGAACAAGAAACATATAACAGCATCACATAACCAAGATGATCTAGAGTAGCTTTTCCAATCACACATCTGGTTGGGAAGGGTTGTTATCAAGATAAACCGATCAGCAAAAGCGGACAATCATCAAGATAAAACCCAGCTCTACTAACACCTTGGTATATAAATGATACATAGATAGCTATGATATATAAGAAGGTCAAAGTGGGGGGAATCGCCTGGCAGATGCGAGCCATTGCACTTGGCATGCCTAGTAAATACTTTAAAGGTTAGGAGTTCATGTCCAACCTGTAATGCTTTTCAAGACCATCAATTGCATGACGTTCTTGGCATTGGAGCAACATTTTGAGCAGATCCTCGGTTGTGGAGACTGTAACATAATGGAATTCCTATACCCATAAAATATGATGTTGCACTTTGGACATATATTATTATGACATATATCAATTTTGTTAATGGATTTTGTAGATGTTGCAAGAAATTATATAAATTCCCATGTTGTATTGTATATTTGCAAATTTATAACCTGTTTTGTGTTATTTTTCTAGAATTGAGTTTTGAGTGTTGTATTTAAAATGCTTAATGTCCTAGGAACGCGTCACCTTCTATTTTAATCATTGGGTTTGGGTCAACATTTCGTTGGGTATAGCCAATCATGAAACTATTTTTGGGGCCATTTTGGGCTGCGACGCGATGCATTGGTGGGTCAGATTTTGAATTTTGCGTGGACCCGCACTCTCATCAAAAGTTTTTTCAGCATTATGATTGCCACACTGGCATAATAATGAGACACATCTTATCATTGTCAACAACGTAGAGCTCGACACACGGCACTACATGCATTTACTCATGAGCACAGAGACTATTGCTCTGCCCTCCTTCGCACAGTGTAGTCTCTGGCCTGACTACATCACACAGCTTTTTCCTTGCCAACTGTCATTGTGCAACTTCGCCATCTATCACTATGCAATACAATCTTTTGTTGCGTTGACCACCGTGCTGGTTTGAGTAATGATGTTGGCATGGAGTGACCACCATGTTGGCTTGATTATATCACACAACTTTTGCCTTGTTACATGTCATTGTGTAGCTTTGCCATCTATCACAGTGGAACACAATCGTTTGTTGCACTGACCACCATGCTAGTTCAAGCAATGATGTTGGCATGGAGAGACAATCACGTTGGCATGAAGACCATCGTGGCATGTGAATCTCTAAAGGGGACCCCTCAAGGTTCATATCTGTAACCACCATGCTAGTTGTTCGAGCTATTTTAGCTCTAAACCAAGCAAAATATAGTCTTATTTTGGAGCTATTTTAGTCTTATTAGTCCTTGTGCAACAATTTCTCAATCACCGCATTGGTTCTTGGAGCTATTTTAGTTCCAACCTAAGGAAAATGTAGACATTTGCAATTTATAATAGTTTCCTTGTTGCAACCACCATGCTAGTTATTGGAGTTATTATAGTTCTAAACTAAGGAAAATATACTCCTATTTTGAAGCTATTTTAGTCCTACTAGTCCTTGTGCAACAATTTTTGCTAGTTCTTGGAGCTATTTTAATGCTATTTTGGCTCCAAGCTAAGGAAAATGTAGTCCTATTTTAGAGCTATTTTAGTTCTTCTCCAACAATTGCTTGTGCATCAATCCCACTAGTTGCACTGGTTGGATTGGTTGTAGGAAATCCTAAATGAGGGCATTTGTGAACCATTTTCACTACATTAATTGTTTTTCAACACTTTCTTGTGCAACGATCCCTATGGTTGCAGTAAAATGTAAACGAGGCCATAATATGCCATTTGTGCTTCTTTAGAGCCACTTTCACTACCACAATAACATCAACAATAGTTTTGCGATAACGGTACTACATTCAAATTCAAACAAAAAAAATTACATGCGATAGTTTTTGCGATAATAGTATTACATCGAAATTGAAAAAAAATAAATTACATCCGAAGCAAATATTTAACAAAAGAGATTACATCCAAAGATACTAGCACTTTGTCTTTGTGACACCTCTTTAAACACTTTCTACTACCCTAACTCTTTTGTCTTTTCCATCTGGGGCTCCAAACGGGCCTCGCAACCCGAGAATGGGCTACCTCAGGAAAAGCTCCATCTACCCTCAATGCGGTCAGTCATGGGATGCCTTCCCGCACTTTTATGTAGCCTAGTTGGCAGTGTGCCAACTCAATGGGGTGTCCAAACCAGGGCCTACCGGATAATCGTGCTACTCAAATGCCTTCTCCTCATATGGGGGGCTTACAAGTAGAGTTAGCTGGTTCCCGCGTAGTTACATGAGAGTGGAGTATTGATATCTAATAATTGTTAGATTAATTAGGTTAATAATAGGGAGATTAACATAGATTAAATTGTTAATTAGATTAGCAACCAATTTTTCTAGAGAGTTTTGCAAACAATGCAATTTCTATATATGCAATGCAATTTCTTAATGTGCACACAATTCAAACACAAAATTGTTGGGATATCTCAAGGTGTATGCCTCAGGCACACGTTATGTTTCTATGTGTGAGTGCTAGAGGCACAGTTAGGTGCCCACAAGCACAGTTAGGTGGTGGAGAGCCACATAGGATGATTGAGAGAATCTAGGAGCAGATTGAGGAGATGATTGTGGAGCTCTGAGGTCATCAGTGATGTCAGTGAGCATGTATGAGGTGCCTACTTAAGGACCTCACTCTTCTTCATTCTACAAGTAAGTAATGCAAGTATTCCGAGTTTGTGTCCACTCTACTCTTTCCTTTCAGTGTTCCAACATGGTATCAGAGCCCTTTGATCCCCCTTGAGCCCATTTCTGCCACATCATCTTCTTCTTCTTCATCTTCTTCTTCTCCATTTTCCTCTTTCTTCCCAAAATCTTTGAGAGCTTGGTTCTCCACCTACAAAAGACCATTGCCCAAACCCTCTGAGCTGGAAACTCCTCTAGTATGGGCGAACTTCCACCTGCAAGCAATTGAAGAAAAAACGTTTGTGGTGGCTGCCGTTCTCCAAAAAGCGAATTTCTTCTATTGCTCAATACTCCCTACCTGCTCCGCCATTGCCTGATCCCTCTTAGGAGTAGATGGGCGACCTCAAGACAAAGATTTTGAGCCATTTTTCAGGTCATTTGGTTTAGTAACGAGGGAGAAATCGTCAAAACTCAGTTTCAGCCTGTAGCAACTCTCCCGAGCAAAAGTGCACACCATTTCGTCCAACCTCTATGCTGGACGGTATCAGAAGTTTGATGCTTTCATTCGGTCCCAGGGTTTTAGAAGGAGTGAAATTGATCACTGCCTCTACACTAAAAGGGCTAAGGATAATAGCCTGATAATCCTGGCACTATATGTGGATGATATGCTATTGGCTAGCAAGAATACTTATGAGCTAGATGCATTAAAGGCCAAGTTGCATGAGGCCTTTGATATGCAGGATTTGGGACTTGCAGGTCATATTCTTGGTATGTGCATCACGCGTGATCGGAGTAGGAAACTCCTTTGGCTTTCACAAAAAGAGTATATTACAAAAGTATTACAGCGTTTCAATATGGAGGGGGGGAAGGCAGTGAGTACTCCATTGCCTCCATATGTGAAACGGAGTCATATAGATAGTCCCAAATCAAATGAGGAAAGGGCCATGATGGCGAAGGTTCCTTATGCATCAGCAGTTGGGAGTCTTATGTATGCTATGATAGCTACTAGACCAGACATTGCATTTGCAGTGGGAGTTGTTAGCCGGTATATGGCTAATCCAGGAAAGAGGCATTGGGAGGTAGTTAAGAGCATCATGAGGTACATGAAGGATACCAAGGAGATGTGCATTTGCTTTGGTAAAGGAGACATGCGTGTACTTGGGTACACAGATTCAGACTATGCAGGGCATGTGGATAGTAGGAGATCCACTTCTGGTTATGTGTTCACCTTTACAGGTGGTGCAATGTCGTGGATGTCTCGCGCACAGAAGTGCGTTGCTTTGTCTACCACAGAGGCTGAGTATGTTGCAGCCATAGAGGGTTGCAAGGAGGCTATATGGCTTGATCGGCTAGTGGGAGATTCAGGGATTCATACAGGTGTACCGACATTGCATAGTGATTCCATGAGTGCTATTCAGCTAGCACAGAATCCGGTCTTTCATGCAAAGACCAAACACATTGAGGTCAGGTACCATTTCATCAGGGAGGTACTTGAGGACAAGTGCATAGAGCTTGTCAAGGTTCATACAGATGATAACCCTGCAGATATGCTGATGAAGAGTCTACCTAGTCAGCGGTTTGAGTATTGTCATGTATTCATGGGCATTGGATAGTATGCTCACTGGTTGGTCTCCCTTAAAGGCACATTTTCCTTTAAGTGGGAGGTTGTGGGGGTTAAAGGTCACTGTGCCTTAACCCCGGTTATGTACAATACTCAAACACATATATAAATGAATGAAAAAGAAGATTAGGGTGGTTCTGCACCCACCAAACTTGTGTGGCTCTCTGTCTCTCTCTCTCCTTCTTCCGTTCTTGCTTCCGTTGAGAGCACTCTCAGGTTGCCTCCTCCTTAGATTAGTGTTGTATTAGGATGTTGTCTTAGTGACTAGGAGAGCTCGATCCCCCGATTTATCATGGTATCAGAGCATAGGTTTAGCTCTCCTAGTTTAGCTCATTAGTAGTTCACTAGTAGGATTGCCTCCATTCCTAGATTAGTTGTAGGCATGTCTTAGGAGCTCATGTTTTTCTCCTAGGTTAGTTTTAGTTTTAGATTGAGAACAAATTTCCCTCCCTAAAGAGAGAAAATTTCCATCCATTGATTCCTTCCATTGCAATGAGGGAATTCTGTCATTGAGAGAAAGAGAGTGTCATTCTTTCTTTTGAGATAGAGTCTTGTCTACAAGAGAGAGTTCATTTGGAGGAATTCTACACCATGAATAAAGCATTGTGTGAGAGAGAAAAAGAGAGATCTGCAAGCAAGCTCCATCAACAGCATAGCTTTACACAGCCAGCGGCTACAAAGCATGTCTAGTACATGGCTTCATCGACCTACGCAACTACAGTAGCCAGTGAAGAAAGGACTCCACAAAAAGTTTGGGCAGCTCCACGAATCCAATGAAGGTGATAGAGTGGCTGAAAACGTAAGCCGACATTCACACAAGGCTCTTGCACCTCCTACGTAGCCTACGACCTCCAAGCTCCTAACTCCAATGAATGCTTTAGCAATTCAGTACTCCAGCAGCTCCTCGATTAGTGCCACCAGCCGCTTATCTTGAACGACCGTTCCTAACTTGTAGTGCAGGATCATAGAGCAAAAGGATTTGCAACTGACTGCAAAGTCCCACAACGTCCGTGACGTGCCTTGCTCGCAACTCCATAGTTGCCAACACCAGCAGAGGCTTCAACCAACTAAATTCCTACACAAGCTCCTCCTAGGCTCCAACTCCATCTTGCAACCAGCATATTCGGCCCTTCAGCTGCATCAAGCGGCGCAGCAGCCTCGAACATCTCTAACCTGTAGTAGTAGACAAATCCACTGAGCCGCCTATCTGCATCGGACTGCATCTCCAAGCGCAACAAACTCTGCTCTCCTACTGTAGATGACCATAGCCAATAGTGCAACCCACGGGCGCCTCCTACAAACTGCACCTCTGTCACAGAAGCTACGACGCCGCTACGCCATCGTCGTTTTTTGACCTTCTCCAAGGTCTCCCTACAAAAAGACACGTGGCAGATAAATAATAACCAGGGCTACTAAGAAGCACCCTTGGTTGAGTTTGAAATCACTATGGTTAAGTTAACCTTGGTTAAAGATTATGGTTAGGTTCAGTTGGACCATGGGAAAGTTAATGTAACCTTGGGTTTAACCAAGTTGGGTTCAAAGGTCACCACAATGCCACCTAAGCACACAGAGCCTCTTGCTAAGCACAGTATGGAATTCAGCATGTGGATCCCTGTGCCACATCATCAAAGGCCCCTCTTCTTTACAAAAGCTTCAACAAGCCATAACTTGCAATCCAGGAAGAATTTGCACATGCTCCAAAAAGGAAAAGTGATCCTCTTTTTGAGATCTACGCGCCTGTCAGATCAGAATCATTGTATGCAATTAGACACTGCCAATATTGAAAGAAATCAATTGGTAAGACCTTTGCAACAAATGGAAAATCAAAGCATGAATGTACACATCATTGTCATAAGCATGCCAAAAGCACAAGTGCATGAGATGACCATAGCAGAAAGCATGGCATCCACACAAAAAGTATCAAGGAACATGGAAGAACAAAGCATCATGCATGAACCAACACAAGGAAGAAGATTGTAGATCCAATAGGTCAACTACACAGAGTCATCATCAAGCCATAAGCAAAAAGGTGACATCAATGGAATGCATTAAGAAACAAAAACCTTGCCAACCTTGCCTATATTTTGTAAATCAAACCTGACCACCTGAGAGTAGCTATGAAAGCACCCAGGGGAGTTATTGACTTGTAAACCACACTTGACCACCTTAAGTAGCAATACATGCACTAAGGGGAGGTGATGGAATGTAACTCACATCTGACCACCTTGCAATAGCCAAAGGATCATGGCACCAAGGGGAGGTGTTGAGAGTTGTGGTGCCATGAGCACATGTAGAGCAAAGGTATGAGTAAAGGGCAAGCTGCCACATGGCATGAAGGAGATATCCCACATGTGAGCAAGCAAATGGATGTAAGTACCCTCACCTATAAAGGGGAGGTTCATTTGAAGTAATATCAATCAAGCACCTAGCACTATCTCAAGATTCTCTTTATGAGTCCAAGCTAATCTATCTTGGAACCTAATTGACTTAAGGTACATGTCATGAGCACTCTCTTCAGCATGTTTGCACTTAGGTTGCATCCTCCTTAGATTAGTGTTGTATTAGGATGTTGTCTTAGTGACTAGGAGAGCTCGATCCCCTGATTTGTCACATCCAAGCATGCATCAACGGTTGCGTTCTGTTTTGTGGACCACATAAGGATGCAAGAGAGTGTCCTACTTGTGGAGAGGCAAGATATAGAGCAGATCTCAAAACTTTGGATGTGCCTCGTAAGGTTCTGTGACATTTTCCCATAATCGCTCACATCCAACATATGTTCAAGTGCAAATCCATTGCAGAGCTCATGTCATCCCATCGATCAACCGATGGCAAGTGGAGAACTCCTGCAAACACTCCTGCATGGAAGAATATTGAAGACACATGGCCAAGCTTCAAGGAAGAACCTAGGATCTTGAGACTTGGATTGGGTATGGACGGTGCGAACCCATTTGGTCTCCAAAGCACCTCGTATAGTGTATGGCCAGTGATATTGGTGAATTATAATCTTCCACCCTCTATGGTGATTATGAAAGGACATGTTATGTTATCCCTTCTAATTCCAGGGAAACATAAAGTAAAAAATCTTGATGTTTATTTGGAGCCTTTGATTGACGAGCTAGAGATACTTTGGAGAGGTATTGAGGTGCATGATGTGAGCAAGCCTCCCTCGTCACGAGACTATTCAACTACAAAGCAGTCTTGATGTGGACGATGCATGAATTCCCAGGCTATGGCAAGTGTTCAGGTAAGCATTGCACTATTAATTATGAGTAGGCAATCGATGTGGCACCCTAAACCCACCTTCAACTCTTAATTGCATCTATTGTTCAAGTCTCACTACATGTCCTATTTGTGGTCCTTCGCTAGTTGCCTCACGGGTAGACACATTGAATAAGTTCATACTACCTACTAGCATTTCTCGCAGTGCATCGAAGGATGTGAAGGATTGTATTTAAAAGATGGGCAAGCTTGTGAGGTACTTTACAGGATAGAAAATGTGAATATTGTATTTACAAGATGGGTGAGCTTGCTGATATTGCATACTTTTTTCTTTCTAGATATGTGAGCTCAAAGGAAATAGATCCCACCATGCTGTTAGTGGAGGTGTTTGTTTAGTGGAGGAGACATTTCCACGTTCTATTCTCACAAGCCAACTACATCTCATAGTGCATTTGGTGGATGAGATTGCTATATGCGGTTCAGTACATGCACGATGGTTGTTCTTCCTTGAGCGCTTCATGAAGACCTTGAAGGGTTTCATGAGATAAAATGCAAGATCCAAAGGTAGCATGGCCAAGGGTTGGTTGGTACAAGAGTCACTTGTATATATTTTTGAATTTCTTGTTGATGTAAATAGCTCTCTCCCACGACTATGGAGAGATGATGAAGACCTAAGGATGACCTCTATTGTGCCTCGATAGAAAGGACACAACAAAGTAATAGACACGGAGTTGCTTAATAATATCAACCTCTATTGCATGCTTAATAGTGATGTGAAGAAAAAATGGGTGACAAGATACGAGGATGCAAAGGCAAGAAGATAAGGAGAAAGGGCCCTCTTTCGTACACACCATGGATCTCGTGTGCCATACCCTCAGCATCTAAGAGCACTTCCAAAGGATATTCATATGGATTGGCTACTTGACAAAATGGAGAGAGCAGAGAGAGACGAGGGGATGCATATCACAATGGAAGAATGGGAGTATGCTAGGGGATGCATGAACAAGGTCGGTATATAGAATGTTATGCATAGGTTAGGAGCTTTTAACAATTTAGATCGCATATTTAATTGATTTTGTCTTGGTGTACTGTACTATGTTCAATGCTATATGGTGTGAGGGCAAGAATTTTCAAACACAACAGATTGATGATAAGAGAAACACACAAGATTGCGGTGTCATTGCTAGCTTTGAGGGAGCCAATGGAGCCATGGATGATTATTGTGGCATAATCCAAGATATTATTAAGCTTGACTTTTGATGCTTCTTTGTGTATGTTTTGGATGTAAAGTGGTTTAAGGATGTGGTGGAAAGAGGCCCTAATGAAACAATCAAACACCATGTAAGTGGCTTTGTAACTATTGACTCCACAAAGTTTTGGCAAAGTAAGAAAGACACACTAGTGCTACTGCAACAATGTGAATAGGTATTGTACACACATATAAAAATACTCACTTTTAAATATTTTATACCTTTGATGCAAGGAAAATAACATGATTGTATTTGGTTTGAATTAGGTTGTCTATCAACCAATGGTCGATAATAATAGGTGGTGGCATGTCATATCTATTGCACCACGTTCCAAAGTGATGTATGGTACATTTACTAATATGGAGCATTGGAGGATGATCATGGCCATGGAGGTGATGATGACCGTGATACGAGAGAGGAGGATGATCATGAGATAGGAGATACAAATATTGAGGCCATTACCCGTGAGGATGAGCCTACCATTAGTGATGTTGATTTTGATGAGCACATGAGTAGCACAAGTAGTAGTGAGTTAAATGTATTTGTAGATCTCAACACTGGTTTGGATTTTGAAGTAGATAGTTTGGCAAGGGTTGATCTCATTGAGGATGAGATTGAACCGTAGCCCGAACCGTAGCCCATCATTGATATTGGCAAAACTATTTTACATATTGTCTCATTCTCCTCACCTCACTTAATTTTTGTATATGTGGGTTTGCCAAAAAGCATTGGTATTTTTGTTAAAATTATGTGCTTTGGTAATCATGGGAAATGTTTGGAAAGCAGTGATGTACATTTATTAGCCTGCACCAAAATCTCACTTTTTATATTCTCTATTTTTTGTCTAAATTTGCATCTAAATACATCTCTAATTTGTTGAGATATCGAGCTCCACTCGCGATATGCCAGGGTGACCGTTGTGTATTTATGTCACCGACTTGTTAGCTCGAGATGCGGTTGGTACACCGCCCACAAATAATAGCTGGATGACAGCTATCCTTCTCTACTCTAGTTTGTGGCTCAGTTAGTATGCCACCTTAGTTAGTTGAGTTTGGTTTGAGACCCACATATAGGGTTCTTCTATTTTCTTTGTACAAGAGTTCTTTTGGCTTTCACAACTAAGAAGAGGAAAACTATTTTCAGCCTCCACCTTTGTGTGTATTCCCCCATTGTGATTGTGAGAAAGCCTCAAGTGAGACTCCTTCCCTCTCTCCCACTATCTTCACATGGTATCAGAGCCTTGTTCGTGGTAAGGAGCTCAAGAAAGCAAACCAAGTTCACAGTGTCCTGGTAAGAGGACAAGTGTTGCTTTCCTTTTTCGAGTTTGGGAGCAAATCTCTACGGGTAGCACAGCTGGAAGTGCAAGAGTGCACTGTCTCAGATTGAGACACCCTTCGCGGTGTGGCAAGAGGGCATTATATGCTGCGGGATAGGGCAAAGCCTTGGGTGACTTTATTTTTCTGATTCGAGGTCATTTCGGGGCCCGTTTTGGAGGCGGAAGTTCTCCGCAGGCACTCATAAAAAGGCCCTGTTTTTGCTGTGCGACCACTACTCGGCTAGTCGGTGAAAAGCTGCCGCAGAAATTGCATCGTATGCCTGTGTGCAGAGATATTGGGAGTTGCAGATTCATGCTTGTTGCTTGTTGATGCAAAATCGTCACTAGGAAGTGACTATGTGGTAAAATACCACTTTCGTCAGTTTTGCAGATCTGCCCGTGTGAGGCAAAAGCTGTGTTTTTGTAGTGATAGAATATTTTTCAGTGTTCTGTAATGGCATCTGATTCCCTTTCACAGATTGTCACTGAAAAGCTTGACAAGAACAACTTCCAGGCATGGAAGTTTAGAATGATGAATTTCTTGATGGGAAAAGGCTACTGGGAGTTCATTACAGGAAATGAAGAAGAACCAGTTCTTCCTAATGTTCCCAATTAACAGGAAATGCAGGCATTTAAAGGATGGCATGAGAGAGCCAGAAAAGTTATGTACTGGCTGTCTATCAGTATTTCAGATTCAATGATTGTGCATATTCAGGATGCAAGTACGCCAAAGGTGGCATGGGATACTTTGGCTAAAATGTACAGCACAAATATGCAGGCCAGGAAAATGCAGCTCAAGCAGGAGCTACACAATGTGCAGAGAGAAAATATGAGCATCAATGACTACCACATGAAGGTGAAGAAAATTGCGGATGCACTTGCTTCCATTGGGTTGCCAGTGGATGATGACGATTTAGTTTCTGTGACCTTGAATGGTCTAGGAAAGGATTATGCACAGTTCCGGACATCCATTGCCGTCCGTGAAAAATTTCCTGATTTTGAGGAGTTGATTGCTCTTCTAATTTCTGAAGAGCAGAGAAATGGCGGTGCATCTTCTTCAGGAGGAACTTCAAAAGAAATTATCTTCTACTCAAATGCTGGCAGAGGTAGAGGCAGAGGTAGAGGAGGTCGATCTGCAGGCCGTGGTAGAAATCAGAATATGCAGCAAATGCAAGAAAACCAGTCCTATGCAGGAGGACGTGGTAACTCTAGAGGCAGGGGGAGCAAAGAGGTCGTGGTGGATGGCAGAGAGGCCAAAATGCAAACAGCAATGTTGAATGCTACTACTGTGGTAAAATGGGGCATATGGCTAAAGACTGCTACAAAAAGCAGAATGACATTATGAATGGAAAATTGTAGCAAGGCAATTATGCATCCTCTAGTAGACAGGGTGATGACAGAAATGAGCATTTGTTTATGGTGCAGCATGTGACAAATTCTGTGACAAGTGCAGAAGAAAGCAATGATGTGTGGTATGTTGACTCAAGTGCGTCAAACCACATGACAGGTCATGCTGAATGGATGCAGGATGTAAGGAAAATGGAAAAACCAGGATTTGTGGAGACTGGAGATGATACTGCACATCCTATTGTGCAGATTGGAAAAATTCCTTTGTCTATGTAGGATGGGAAAAAGAAATACTTATCTGATGTATTTCATGTCCCGAACATCACCAAGAACCTGGTTTCTATTGGTCAGATGGTTGAGCAGGGCTTGCAGGTCAGATTTAATCCTCATGGATGCTTTGTTGAGGATATGAAAAATAATGGTCGCTTGATAGCAAAAGGAAAGAAGAAGGGCAGGATGTTTACGTTGGATGCGGACATGCCTGAATTGAGTGCAGCAATGTTTGCACATGGGACCGGTGTAGTTGCAGATATTGATATCTGGCACAAACGCATTGGTCATGTTAATATACAACAACTTAAATCAATGCAAGCCCAAAATATTGTTGCAGGATTGCCTAAATTCAAGGTTGCAGAAATGCACAAGGTTTGTGAAGCCTGTCAATTTGGGAAACAGGCAAGGAAACCATTTCCTAAGCATGTTCAAGAGAGTACAAAGCCATTGGAATTAATCCACTCTGACGTGTGGACTACTAAAGCTGCATTTATTGGAGGCTGTCACTATTTTGTCACATTTATTGATGACTTCAGCAAGAAACTTTGGGTGTATTTTATGAAAAAGAAAAGTGAAGTGTTTGGGCACTTCAAAGCTTTTAAAGCTATGGTTGAAAAAGAAACAGGCCTGCAAATAAAATGCCTAAGGTCAGATGGAGGGGGAGAGTACCTCTCAAATGAGTTTGCAAGGTTCTTGCAAGAGCATGGTATAAAGCAGCAATATTATGCAATCATACCCCACAGCAAAATGGAATTGTAGAAAGGAAAAACAGGCATATTGGAGAGGTATCTCGAGCTATGCTAAATGAAAAAGATAGTTGCTACAGCAGTTTATATAATGAACAGGACTCCCACTGCAGCAATACATGGCATGACGCCAGAGGAGTTGTATACTGGTAGGAAACCAGATATTTCTCATTTGAAAATTTTTGGTTGCATTGCCTATGTCCATGTGCCAGATGAGTTGAGGTCCAAGTTGGATCCAAAAGCTGAGAAGTGCATCTTTATTGGTTATTCTCTGCAGCAGAAAGGGTATAGATGCTATAACCCTTCTACACGTAAGTTCACAGTGAGTAGAGATGTTTTTGATGAGATGAGTAGCTGGTATAAACCAGTAAATGTGATGATTGATGTAGATGCAAAAAATGGTAATGCTGCACAGAATTCATAGCAACAATCACAAAACATCAGTGGACCTGGAGTGTCCTCTAGCAGTGGTTCACATACCTCACCATGGACAGGCAGATTGAGATCAGGAGAATCTCCTCAAAGCAATGCAGAGAGTGGTATGAAGGTATCACGAAAAGGAAAAGAGAAGGTACATCAGCCCATGTTTGATGTGAATGCAGGTCACTCTTATGTGGATGGTGAATCCAGTGGCTCAGAGCAGAGCATTGATGATGAGTTGGGTATTCCTTCTGTTGTTACACCTAGAGTAAGGAAGACCAAGGATGTTTTGAGAACTTCTCGAAGTGAGCCTATTTTGCGCAGGTCTACCAGGTTTAGGTATCCTGTGGATAGGCTGAAATATGATGGATTTATAGCCATTCACTACGCCTATATGGTCAAAGTGATATAGGAACTAGAACCCACTTCTTTTGAGCAAGCCATGGGAAATGAAAAATGGGAGAAAGCCATGGATGAAGAAATGGATGCCTTGGATGCTAATGCTACATGGGAATTGGTGCCTTTGCCTAAAGGCAAGAATGCAATTGGTTGTAAGTGGGTTTATAAGATCAAGCACAATGCAGATGGTTCTGTGAATAGATACAAGGCAAGATTAGTTGTCGAGGGGTATGCACAGACATATGGCATTGATTATGAAGAAACTTTCCGCCCAATTGCAAGGATGGCAACCGTAAGAGCAGTCATTGCTATGGCTGCATCAAAGGGATGGTCTTTACATCAGATGGATGTAAAGAATTCCTTCTGGCATGGTGATTTGTAAGAAGAGGTCTTTATGGAGCAGCCAGCAGGTTATGTTCATGCTATTCATCCTGAGTTTGTTTGTAGGTTGAAGAAAGCCTTGTATGGCTTGAAGCAAGCACCTAGAGCATGGTCTGACAAGATAGGACAGTATCTTGTCACTATTGGCTTTCAGATTTCCAAGGCAGATTTCTCAGTCTATGTGAGAAAAACAGAGAAAGGGATTATGCTGCTTGTCATTTATGTTGATGATTTGATCATCACAGGTGATAGTGATGAAGATATCCTTCATGTGAAAATGCTATTGAAGTAGAAGTTTGAGATGAAGGATTTGGGAGAGCTGCGTTATTTCTTGGGCATTGAGGTGATTAGATCACCAAGTGGGATACAGCTCTTGTAGAGGCAGTTGCCCAATGTGGCTATCATCAGGGTATTGTTTTGTTTTGCCACTGAATTTAGTAGAGCGGACTTTGGGGTTCTACATGTTGACTACAGGGATGATTGGAACAACTGGTCGTACTCTCCTTGGATGGGGTTGGGGTGGAAGTGGGTCATACAACCACCTTTGGGCTCCTACATTATGAAGGCCTCCGAGATTTGTCACTGTAGATGTTGAACACTCTCCTTCTTTAATTTTGGCGGTGCCTCCATATGCTTCACAACATGCACATTATCTCGGCAATGATTGCACATAGAAGCCATGTGCACTCTTCACGTAGCTCTCACAATCCAAGTGCCCAATTTGTTTGTAGGGTCGCTAGTGTAATAGGTAGAGATTTATTCAAAAATCTACCCACTAAAATAAACAGAGTATCATTGACCCTCAATCTTCGTCACTTTTGATCTTAATGCCATAAATATATGCTTACACCCTTCCAATTTTATGCCCTCCATGTACTATTGTATTAATCCTTTGGAGTCTCTAATGGGATGCCCATGTTTGTTACAATGCTCAAGTCATTAAGAACTTTCATTGCCTGGTACTTTCTAAAGAAATATCCATCTATTAATCCATCTACACAACGAATTATTCTCACAACCAAGAATTATGGCACTTCTAGAATGTAAACAAACACAACAAAAGAAGTTTACTTATGAAAAATCTTACCTCACCTTTTATACTCTACATCTCCCATAGGCATGAAATACATATCCCTCATTGGTTTGGTGGCCTCCAACAATGAAAGAAAATGTTTTGTTTCTCAAATCTCAAAATCAAAATCTCCTATGGGTTGCAATTTCTCCAAAGTCACATAGGAGTCCACACCATCAAATTGCAAGGGAAATAACTTCTTCAACTAGGCCTTACATAGACATGGATCTATACAAATATATATAAGCATTGCATGCCAGTTACACAACATGAAAATAAATGTAATGAAGTAGAAGAAATAAACCCTCACCTTTCCCATCCTATTAGAAATTATCTTTTGAATTGGGACACATTGCTTTCCCTCAGCTTCTCTCCTTTGATCTATAGGCAATTTTATCTTATCAAATTCTTTTTTAAGCTCTATATTGTATTCAAGCTACACAAATGTAATCCTATTAGACAACCAAAGGAATGTAAGATAAACAAGCACCAACAAAAGTATAATGCTATACTTGGAAGGCTTGTCTTGCAAGATCCCCTCTTGTTAGCAGAAAGATTTCTTCCCTTGCTCCCTTGAGCCATCCAATCCTCTATTGATTTCACTTCAATAGGTGAAAATGATCTCATATACATCATAAAATCACAGTCACAAATGTTGTGTGCATTTATGAGCATGTCCCTTAGACTAGATGATGGCATGCTCATTCATACTATTAGACACAACAGGATGTGCACAATTTCCGAGCAAAAACCTACGAGCAAAAAAGTCTGAGCAATAATCTTTAATACCAACCATGCTAGTATATTTCTCAAAGGAATATACAATTCTTTCTTAATTTCTCATCTATGGAATCATATACTTACTTATTTTTCATTATAACCCTCATTTTAGAGAACATCATCTATATATGAACAAATAGTGAACACTTTAGAAACTCCTATAAATACCTCCCTACCATACTCTCTTCAATCAATTTCAAAGAGTTTCCCTAATAGTAATGGAGTGAATATGTATCAATATTAATCATTATGATTTTTATTTGTTATGAATTCAAAAATGGAATATTAGTTTTCAGAAGCTCTTATTAGGTGGGAAAAAAGGATATGGCCTCTCTGAGTTGGACATGGTTTCTCATAGATTTGTTTACAAGTTTGGTTTCGTATACTTTTAATGATGTTTAATTTTTCATTTCTTTTGTTAAGGTTTTTATTACATAGATCTTGACAATCATTGTTGGTTACTCCATTTATTTCATGAGCCTTCTCTTGGTGTAGTACTTCCAAATAATTTGTTTTTGTTGACTCATAAGTACTTTGCACATTTGGCAAGAGAGAGAAAAATCAAAGTGATTCTAAATTTGTGCAAGAGTTGTGCAGAGATTGCAATTAGATAGGCCACAAGCTCACAACTATTTTGTTGATGATGAATGTCAGGAGAAGGAAAAAAACAACATTTTGTCCATAATTTGGTAATAGCTGTGATGAGAAGACCCATTTTGAATGTGGTAATATTGTTTTATGTATGATGCAATCCCATGCTTTCAAACGATACTTGGGTTTTCAACACTATTGCGGATGAAGTGAGAACTATTTCGTAGAAACGAGAACTAAATGGAATATTCTTTTTTATACCATGAAAAATTGTCATTTTTTACTCATTTTTGAAAAACTAGCTTCCTATCATACATCCAGACAAAAAAAATACTTGAAAAATGGAGTTATTGACTTGACTGGATTTGCATGATTAGATTAAATTGAGCATGTTCTCCATTAAACCGATGTATACACAAGGAAGAAAGTTAGCATGATTGCAATTTATCATATCAAAATAAAAGAAGAAGCTACCCATCATACATTCTATATGTTTTTCTTTCCTCATCAAGCACATATTTTGTAATTCCTGGATGATGGCAACATGTATTGCATCCTCATCTATTTTGTGAAAGTTTACATTTGATCTCCATCCTATGAAAAAGGCATCTTTAGGTCATCAAGAAAGTTGATGCTATTAAGACTCATAGGTCGTGATAGAATTTCATAGGTTTAGGGTACTTTTTGGGTGAGAACTGGCCTACAAAACCATGCAAGTTTTTCTCTAATCACCTCTCATTTTTGCAAGGTTTTTCCCTAATCACCTCTCTTAGAAAGTCACCCTTCCAAGCTTGATTTGTTATCTTAGCCACATAACCTATGATCTTCCAGGCCACTCTTAGAGAGTCGCATGTGATCTTCCAAGCTTGTTTTTCTATCTCAGCCAAATAAAAACTATAGTTACTAATGATTGGGTGCAAGCAATTTCGTCAAAGCCTAAACCTTCCCTTCATGATGAGGTTGGTGAACTTGTTGAGATAGAGCATGAAGCTATTGAGGAAACTAGAATAGATTCAACTATTGTACAAGAAGAGACATTGCGACCACTATTGATAAGACATGCATAGATTGTGTTGATGTTCAATTAGACATTTGGTTTTTCATATAAATTTTGATATATGGACATATTTTAAGATATTTAAATGATTTGTTTTTCTATTTGTCATATATATTTCCCATTTGGTACATATTTCACATGTACTTCATTTGGTTTGTTTGTTATAAACCTTTCTGTGTGTGTTATTAACTAGAAATGAAATCAAGACAAGAGGCTAGACACTAGGCATGGCGACGCTCGTGGGCCATGGAGGAAAAGGGAACATGAGGGGAGAAGCGTTCACATGGGTGGGGAAAAGGGACTAAGAGGGGAGGGAATGAAGAGGGAGACTATGGCACAAGGGGAGAGGGAGAGGGGAAAGAGGAGCATGTACATGATGGGAAGAGGAATGTAGAGACGGAGACGTCAAAGGAAGAGGGTCATGCTTTATTTGGAAGGAAGGATGGGGGGAAATTTCAAAGTACTAGCTAGGTGGCTTTAAAAGAATGAGCGTGTCCCATCAAGGAATAGACCCCTCCTTTTATAGCCAAGTGAGGGGGTCTCTCCAAATAAATGCCTCCTCCCACATGCATGGTGTGTGTGGAAGAGTCTCCCATGTGGGCTAGGTGGTTACACACTCTCAATTGTGTGTGACAACCCTTGGCCTCATTTTTCCACATATATCAACCTCCATATCCCAAGTCTAAGGGATTTCACTATCAACTCAGGGCAAGAAGACTACTCGGTTGTTCAGTAGCTTGCTCATCGTTCTTTGAGCATCACGCTTCCTCAACTAATAGCATGGGGTATGCCCCTGAGTTGGACCCCCCAGGTGGTTGTTGCCAGAATTGAGGGGGTTCCGAAGGGACACTCGTCTTCTTTGAAGCAGGGTCAGACTGAACTTTATCAAACTTCTGAGCCATCTATTGTGCTAGCACCATGATTTTTGGATTCTCTCATTTAAGCTTGAGGTGGAATTCATCACTTGATCCTACTAAAAGTAGCCCAGCACATGCTGAGTCATTCCAGCTCAAAATCTGACATTATCCTCTTGCATGGCAATTAAATGGTCTAGGAGCACGATCGCTCGATCCACATATCGACGCGCCATCTCCCCTTCTGACTGCTTCAGGTTTGCCACCTGTAGGTACATATTCTCTGGCTCCTCTTCTCCTCTTCTTTGCCGAAATACTCAATCATAGTAGCTGTCAACCTTGGCCAACAACCTTGGCCAACTTTGGCGAACGTCTTCAGCCTGCTTCTCATACCACACTTGAGCCAAACCCTCTAGAAATGTGGGAAGAACCAACGACCATCTATCTTCAATAAGAAAGTTGAGAGAAACACAACGGCGCTTGAAGGCCACAAGATACTCACTTGGATTTTCCTCAACCCGACCACAGAACACAAGAATGTATGCCATCCTTGGAAAATGGAAAAGAGAGAGGCGAAATGAGGCTTATCTATTGGCAAACAATGGAAAGAGGAAGCTTGAATTGAAAATCCAGTGAAGATACATCCACAAAGCACACATAGGTAGGAAAAGGACCAAACCTTATTGGTCGAGGCATGATATTGCATCCATCTTTATAGGTGAGGGTTAGAGACACGGCACTGCATGAGGTTGTTCATCAAGGCAAACAAGAATGCCATCACAAATGTCAATAGTTGGAGAGCTTGCACATCACCTTCAGCTTCCTCCAATTCTTGTAGTCGCCATGCTATTTCTTCAAGGGGTGTGTAGTCTGGCATCCTTCTTTTGAGCAATGTCCTTAAGGACCTTTCTGATGATGTTCCGAAGTCAGTAAACTCATATCAAATATGCAAAACACTTAGTTTCATGATGACCACGACCTTTGCATTCCTTACAAATGATCACCCTCATTCATGGCTTGCAACTTTGTTGGGGCAGTGCTTCCACTTGTTTCATGAGTGATTAAAGTACAAACTCCACGTGTTAAGAAATCAGCAACTAAATTTTGAGCTCAAGGGATATGCTGAATTTTTACCTCTTCAAATTGGTTGCAAAGTTCCAATGCTTATTGATGTCATGGAACCAAGCCTTCACTCCGCACCTTCCACCTTCCACTAACTTGTTCACACACTAGTTGAGAATCTCCTTGCACCTCAAGTTGCTTGACGTGATGTTCTTGTGCCTTTTGTAGCCCAAAAATGAGTGCCGAGTACTCAGCTTGGTTGCAAGTACTTGCAGGTGTAGACTTAGTCGAGCTGTGGGAGAAAAAGTATTTTGATAATCAAAACCATGTACCTGTGCGAATCCTTTCGCCATAAGCTGAGCCTTGTACTTTGGATTCCAACGTGCCGTCGGTACTTGGTCTTGTACACCCACTTGGTGCCGATTACCTTGCGTTTTCGTGGTCGATCCACAAGGTCCCAAGTGTTGTTCTTCATTATGGAGCCATACTCCGACTGCATAGCCTCCATCCACCTATCATCACCCTGTGCCTCTTCAAGACACTTGGGTTCTTCAGCACAAATCACCTCTGTCATCAAAGCGTAGTTGACCAAGTGTTCCAATGCCCTTCTTTGCTCCTCTAATCTCTTGGACCGGCGGTGTTCGGATGGTTCCTCCTCAATGGCTGGAGGTTCTCGGCCGTCCAAAAGCTGCTTTACCCACTTCGGGAATGGTCATTGCCGTTGTGGTTCTGCAGGCTCTTCTTCCTCTTCTTTATCTTGAATCCTCCCAAGCACTGTTGGGGGAGTTCCGTCTGCTATTGGTGGTTGTACTCGATGGATACCCTGGTCCTGGTTGTCTGGGAAGGAAGAATCCTCCTCCAATTGATGCGGCTATTCTAAGAAGACCACATCGTGACTCACTATTACCTTCTTGGTAACAGGATTATAGAGATAGTACCCCTTCGCCTCTTCACTGTAGCCCAAGAAAATACACTTCTGGCTCTTTAGTTCCCATTTGGTCTTGTTAGCATTAGGGACATGCACAAAACAGTCACATCCAAAAACTCTGAAATGTGCAGCTGAAGATTTCTTACCAGAAAAGGCCTACAATGGAGTCATCCAGTTCATAGCCTTCGTGTAGCTACAATTTAGAATATAAACTGCCATGTTACATGCTTCAGCCCAGAAAGTCTTTGGCAAATATTTCCCTTTCATCATACTCCTGCCCATTTCGCAGATGACGCGCATCACTATGATGTTCCACCTAGTTTGTTTGGATGGTGGCAAGTAAGTGGACCACGACCTCAGACCTAGATGGCTTGAGGATTCGACATCTTTTTTCAATATTATGTTTGTCAAACTCAATATTATTAAAAATTATTAATTTTGATCGAAATTTTTGCAAAATCTAGTTGCATTTTTCAACTTAGATGTCTCAAACATTTTTTCCTTGTATGTTTCTCTTTTTTCACTTTTTGTCCAATTGATGGAATTAATTGTATGGCTCAATTATTGATGGGACTTTTTAATCGAAACACACACACAAACACACAAATAGGGGTGTATATGCACACACTCATGTGGGCACACATGTACACGGGATGTATACACATACACATGTACTCACTACATATATGCATACACACACTTATGCAACACACATACATATATATATATATATATATATATATATAGATGTAAGACGAACATATATACATGCTTGAGAGACAGTCTTTTTTGCATGAAATATGTGACATTCCACATAAATCAAGCATGAGTGGGTGTGAGATATACATATGGCCATGTGTAAGATAACAACATGAATATAGAATTTGTGTGAGTTAATAAGCATGCATGTGTGTGAATATTAGAGAGAGAGAGAGAGAGATTTTGTTTGAGTAGGTGTGCATGTACACAAGAAAGAGGAGGAGAAGACACCTTTAACCTCATAAAGACATTCACTTTGGGGAAATCATCTCAGCTATAGCACTAGGTGTGGGTCCCTAGTCATCTCATCTTGTTATCTTACTATAAGGAAGGGTGGACACAACGAAGTTCTTTTTGGAACAAGCTCAAAATTTGAAATATCGTAACATCTATCTCATGGATTTGCCACGTCATGTGTAGCAACTGGCTACAAGCATGAGAGTGAAGGCTCCAAAGTCAAAACTTGAGGGGAAATTTTGAAATCGGTATTGCCGCCCATGCCCAATGTCTATCGGTCAATGCGAAGGCTTTGAAGAAGTTATGATGATCATCGTTGTCTCTTGGTAGATCAAAGTGTTAATCAACTAAAATCCTAGGGTGAGTGTTTGCTTGCTCCAAGCATGCTTACTTTGGAAGGTGGTTTGTTTGGATTCCATTTCTCAAGACTTGACTTGGAGTGAAGTCTCCCTACTATGTTCGAATTCTTGCACTTGGATGGAAACTTTTTTATCCCTGTGCATGATTTCAATACTCCTTTCTGCAGGTTGACACAAAAGTTGGTGGTTTTTGCGGTTTTTTCTTATAAGCATGAACAAGTTAATCTAGGGAACTTTCTTGGAGGATAACTAAAGAGGGGTTAGGACTTTCTTAGAGGATAACAGAAGAGGGTTGAGGATTTCTCCATCGAACATGCCGAGGTATTTCAACTTGCAGGAGCAACGTGTGGATTGGTTATGCTCTTACTTTCATCCATTGAATCAAATCGTGAATGTGTAGAAGACGCAATCAAGGTGTTGTTTTGTACTTTGAATAAGGTTCTCTAATCCATTGCCATCCAAAAAGAAAATTCAAAAGTGTGAAAGCGGGGTTGGACATCTTGCTTGGGAGGAGTTGCGGCTCTTGGCATCGCAACTCATAACCCTGCTTCCGATTGTGGATGGCTTCAGAACTCTTAACCTTGAAAGCTTTGCAAACGTGTTGCTATGAGTAGATTGACAACACAACCACAACCTTGGAAAGGATATGCTTGATTGTTGCACTTCCTTCCCTCGATCCAAACCAAACCATTTGCCGTGCAGATGGCACCTATGCAGATGATTTGGTATTTATAAACAAGAGTGCACGAGTGTGCGAAGGCACTGCCTCCTAGTTTAGATGCAGAGAAAAAAACAAATGTTATGAAGTGGGCTTTTTAAGGCAATTTTAGCCCCTATTTGTAGGATGATCTCTATAAAAAGTTAGTTAAGTTTTTTTTAATTACACATGAAAATTCACAAAGGAGAATCCAATCCTCCACTATAGCACTGTCTCCTTAGAGGCACTGCTAACAAAATGTGAATTTTTTCTCTCTTAAAATTGAAGACATTCTACTTTGAGACTCGGAGGAGCAGATCTCTAACCCATCGTAGACGGGTCATGTTACTTGTATGTTCATATAGATCACATCCGAGGTTGTTCTACAGATAGCCTAGGCACATGCATGCCGGAGATAGCTTTCCGTCCAATATGTAATCTATCGAAGGCAATTAGAAATAGGGGCACATGCGTGCTAGAAATCGGTCGAACCATATCGGATTTACAGGCACATGATTCGACAGTGATTCGACAGGCAACCACTATCCTACCGGAAAACCTACCAAAGTTATGGGCACATGTTCATTGAGAGATCCATGAATTGTCATCCCTAAAATTTGAAGCCTTGAAAGAGTTTCAAAGCCCTGTAGGCATGTTAGGAAAGGCCAATGAAAAATTAAGGTTGCAAATGAAGGCCAACAATTGGAAAACATGTGAGGTGGTTAAACATAAATATATGTATGTAAATAATGTATTTAATTACTTTTGAAGGCCTATATAAAATTATGTCCTTGATATATTGCAGGCTTCAAATTTTAGGCTGCAGTAGAAACGTAATAGAATTCCTGCACAAACAGTTGGATTATGGCAAAAAGGTACATCTTCCTTGTATTTGTTGCGGGTCCACTATTGTTGCCACCATCTTGATACATAACAAATGCCTCTTGCCTTCTTGCAGATAGTGGGTGTCTTGCACCTTGTCAACCTGAACAATCCTCTCGTCGAGTATCATTGCGAGTCATGTGGTGGTACTAAAGTGAGCCGGGATCCAACACGCTCGTACTGTTACAGCTGCGACGATATCCAAAGCATCTCCCAAGTTACCTCTCTTAAAGGATGTGTTGTTTTACATGATGGCACCTAGATCGTTATCCAACTTTGTGGACCCCATGTTGACAAGGTCCTTGGCCTTCACTGTCCATTTCTAGAGTTCCATAGTCGAAATGTTGTTGTGACACGTTACAGCTGCGATGATATCCAGAGCATCTCCCAAGTTCCTTTTCTTAAAGGATGTGTTGTTTTACATGATGGCACCTAGATCGCTATCCAACTTCGTGGACCCCATGTTGACAAGGTCCTTGGCCTTCATTGTCCATTTCTAGAGTTCCATAGTCGAAGTGTTGTTGTGACACGTTCCACGATTCTTGAGAAGAGGCCCACATGTGAATTTACTATCAACAGCTCAAGCTTCATGACATCGTTCACAGAGACTACTGCGTAGCCAAGATTTCTCATCCGTCCCTCCCTGTACACATTGTGCATATGCTACAAGCACTCTGTTTTTTTGCTTCCTCCCACTTGATCACATCCTTGCTCTCTATTACTTAGTTTCTTGCTTTTGTGCATATGTTTGATCTTCATGTTGCAATGTACAGTCGTTACCAAGCCCCTAAGCTTACTTCCATTGTAAATATTTCAAGCTATGAGAATTCATATACAAATCTTCTGTGAGAAATTTATCCCCTCTTTTTGACATGCCTATATCCTTTTCCAATTGACTTTAGGTTTCTCTATGCATGTTCTTCTTTTTGCGAAATTATTTCGATAGAAGCAATCGATGTTCGTGACAACATAGAGTAGAAATTTTCAAGCTTACTCAATGGACTCCACAATGAACTTGCACTCCTACAATGTCAAATTGAATGAAGAATTCATAGCAAAACACTCAAACAACACCGATTTGGTCTCCTGTTTGGTGGCTCTCTATCTTGCATGCACCTATGTGATAATGTTTGATACGCTATGACTAGATGCCATAAACTATAACTATGAAAAGAAAATGGCATTTGATACATTAAAAGATACGCGCAGAAATGAAGACAACCACAACAAAGCATACGACGATGTGCTGCATCAACTACAATACCATGGAAATCATCCTGTTTTGGCTATTCGGTGCCTCACAAGTTTACATCATGATCTCCATCATTCTTTCTCGATTTTGTGTATGATGGCCTGTCTCTTGTGCAAATACTAGATTTGAAACATTTGGAAAAATAGAATAATGTCCTGCTGATCAACTAATTAAATACTCCTAGCACAAATGCGCCTCTTGTTCCCCCCAAAAAAAAGAGAGCATACAACATTTGGACAAAAGACGATGAGTTATAATACTTGGTCCATCATTTACAAGAAAATGTAGATGCATCGGCAAAAGCCATAGCAAAAACTTACAAAGACAACCACCAAGGCAATCCCCATACCTTCGTGGCCATATGCAACATCATCTATGAATTGAGAACCACAATGTTCCATGCAAGCAATGCAGGGCCAACTATTACGTCTTACGCATACGATCGAGAGGAAGTTCTCCATGAGAACAACTATATGTCTACAAAACCGCTTGGAAGCAACAATGGGACATGCAACCACTTGAAGCGGAAAAGGACCAACGAGAAGCGCAAAGAGCATACCTTGTGAAAATCAACGACACACATAGCTTTGCTTGCAACTCTTGTGGATGCTTGACTTTCAAGTAAAAAATGAGAACAATCAACATCGAGCATCCTTTACAACTAGAAGGTGAGAATATGCCTATTTTGGCAACACAAGAAAACCAGAGCGTGTGCTCATTATGTTACGACCAAATTCGAAAGAATAAAATACGGAGGTTGTTAAAACAAACAATGAAAATGTCCACACACCGCATGAAAGCATTGCTACCCTCAACAAAGTCAAAGAATGCCTCATCTCGATAAGAATACATTTTGCGCAAATCAGACAACTTTCGTACAAAGGACAGCTCGGTCTGCACGGTAGTGTCATCAATGTCTTTGCCGATTTTGATAGGGTTCAATAAGTTCTTCCATGTTTTATGAGTGATAGTGCGATAGTCATAGTTGCAATCAAACGTCATTTAAAGTACGATCATAATAACATCAGTGGTTTGGTGCGCCCTACTTTAACAATGTGTGCATGGTAGGAAATGCACAGTACCCCGCTTCATTTAAAAAACAATGTCAAGGTAAATCAAACATGGCTCAAATACATCCGCAGTCTCCAATGTGACAAGGATGATCCCCCAACAATCCCTAGAAGCTTTGAGGGCACGTCTCCACAAATTGGCAAAGAAACAAACACCTTGTTCCATGGCATTTACACAAGCCAACAAGTTATTGACTTTGAGGCCGGACCAATTATCATCACACCTTCGAAAGGGTTCTACCCTTTGAGTCTCTTCAAGGACGAGCACTGCAAAGAGTTGGCTTTCCGAACTTTGTTTTATGGACACACTTGTGCATACGACATACCAACCCAAACGAGCTACTAAGACATAGTCAAATGAGAGTTGCGTAATGAGGACAGAAGGTTTGAATGGTCAATTGAGAACTTGCTTTTCAAGACAATGAAAGTGTTGGTGTGGCAAGTGCTGGCATCCACTTGGGTACCCATAAGAAAAGGTCAACTGCAAGGAAGAATGCTTGATGTAAGAGCAGCAATGGTGGACACAAACATTGGGAGGCTATTACAATCCAAAATTGGCTTCCATGACTTCATTTGCCTAAGAACATCAACTAATTATCATTATCTGAAGCAAAATGTTTTTGCCATGGTGAGACAACTTGGGACACCCACATTCTTCATCACCTTATTTGCGACTGAGAAACGGTGGGAACCACTATTGCGATGCCCCCACGAATTGAAAAAAGCAAGCTTTCCGCGCCACGCCAACGACAAACAATGGCAACCAAGAGCTGACCAAGTCTAATCCTATCACAACCGTGCAATATTATGTACACAAATTCAGAGCTTTGAAGACGTTGCTACAACAAGAAGATAGCATCTTGGAACCAATAATGGATTTCTTCTTTGTGACAGAATTCCAAAACAAAGGCAACCAACATGATCATGGGCTAATATGGATTGACGAAGCGCCCATTGGCAACAACTGTGATGACGACTGTGAACAATTCATTGACAAATGCATCACAACAATGCCAAACTCGACATTAAACAAAGTCATTTGCAAGCCCACAAACATAGACAAACGTGCAAAAAAAAACACATAGACTGCAAATTTGGATTTCCAAAACCACCTATGCGACAAACACGTGTTTTGAGGCCTTTGCCAGATGAAATGATCAAGACCATACATAAAGGAAACATCACAAGAGCGCCAAACTCAACATCAAACAAGGAGATTTGCAAACCCACAAACATAGACAAACATGCAAAAAAAAAACATACAGACTTGCAAATTTGAATTTCCAAAACCACCTATGCAACAAACACGTGTTTTGAGGCCTTTGCCGGATGAAATGATCAAGACCATACATAAAGGAAACTTTGCAAAGATCACGAGAACTTTGCAAGACATTAATTCCTACATTGACATTCAATGCGTTTCTTCACACAATTTCAATGTTTGAAGAAGAATACGAACTCGTAGTTCGCAAGCAAAAAATTTCATGAAAAGAGACCCAAAGGATGTCTACACAAGCAATTTCAACCCAACTTTGACAAGACTTTGGGGAGCAAACATTGATATTCATTTCATTTTAAATCCTCACGGAGCAACATCTTACTGCACGTCGTACATAACAAAGATTGACAAAGGAACAAACAACATTGTGAAGACAACGATGGCCCAAAGTTTCAAAGACATGGAGCTACAGACGAATGTATCCACGAAGTCGGCAACACAATTTTGAATACGCAACATATCAGTGCACAACAAGCAGTTTACCTATGCCTTTCGCTCCCACTCACTAACGCGATAAGAGAATTCATATACATAAACACAAATCCAATTGAAGACAAGACACTCCTACTAAAGCGCAAGGCACAACTAGAGTTGTTGCAACCAGATAGCACTGACATCTTCTTTGACGACATCATCACAAAATATGCAAGAGCCTTGGATGCAGGGGCTGATATGCCTGCTCAAATCCTAAATTTGCAGCAGCAGGTACAAGTGCAGATGCTAAGCATGTGGATACGCAAGATGTGCATGATGTAGTTGCAAGGGAAGGTTCATCTCTGCACGAAGCATGGGCTGTGCCTTATTGGCTGGTCCAAACTCTCCAGAAGAGTAGGTTTCTGCTCCTTTATTTGGCAGGACTCAGATACAGCTGGGGCAGAGGGGTCACAGGTTTTAGAGTTAGCTTGGATGGGTACCCTCATCGATGAGGAAGAGTCTGAGTGCTTTGAGAATGCATGTGATAATGTGCATTGGATGCAGGCCATGCAGGATGAGTTGAGCTCCATTCAGAAAATAATATATGTACATTTGTAAGACTAGAATATATCTGCTCTTACAAATTCAGATTTTTGTTTCTAAAAACCAAAGTTCTACAAAGCAAAAAGAAAACTAAAGAGGAGAAAGATGAGCTAACCAAAAACAAAAGGTAGACATACTTAGTAAGCAAAGCAAGGCTTATGTTGTCATTAGTGCCCAAGAATAAGCACTTATATTGGGTTTCTAAAGACTCGCGGAGATAATACCTGAGATGTGGTAAACTTGCCTCCAGAGCAGAGGGCTATTGGAACAAAATGGGTCTACAAGCTGAAAAGGAAGCCTGATGATACCATTGATAGGTACACCACTAGGCTGGCAGCAGGCAGTTCCCCTGCAGTTCCTTTTAGCCATCCTTTGCTAGACAACTGAAAACCTAAATGAAGTGGAAGTACAACCTATATAGAAAATTCTCAAGATCACCCAAAATTGAAGGTGTCCTGAACTGGCCCATTGCAGGCACAAACCCTCCTAAATTGCAGGCACAGACCCTTCTAACCTATTTTACGTATCATTGGGATCCTAACCTCCCAACACCATCATGGGATAGCATTCAAGAGATTGCTTTTATATATGATTTTTCAAGGTTAACGCCCTCTCATGATGCAAACTCGAAGTAGTGGTGTGCATAGGTGACCCCTCAACCTAGGTGTGATGAGTCCTGCAGAATCCATTGCAAATTTCCTGATGTAAAAATCTGCCAGACCAACTCCATCACATCTAGAATGTAAGGTCTACAATCACACGTCTGCGCTTTACTCAAAAATATCTACTAGAAGAATTGTCACGCATCCTAACTAAGCGTCTCAATGTAATGTGCAATTTATCACCAAAATTAAGCAAGTCATCGGCAGCTTCTGCTGCTGCCGTGACCTTTGGTTACACGTCCATACAGTCCTCTGCTTCTGCCTGCTTACACAACAGAAGATTAACTACAAGAATTGTGATATCGTCAATCATGGTCCTCATTGACGATATCACCACATCAAGGACTTCCTCTTGTCTGCCCACCACCAATCATGGTCCTGCCGTAAGGGCTTCCCGGCTCCCACATCTCTATGCCAACGCAGATTCGTATTTATGAAGGAAGGATATACTGTAGATTGAACAGCGCCAGCCCAATCAAAATCCAAAAACTTGATCTCAAAAGAATCTTCCGCTGATCTCGCCATGATGTTGGGAGCCCGCAGGTCACCATGCGCCACTTCCATCCCCTCACATGTACAAGTATGTGCCTCCTTCAATGCATTCTGAACTGCTGATCGCAATTCAGACTTTTTAGTTTCATCCAAATGCTTGGTTGGCCCACTCATGTACAGTTTTCCAATCTGGACGAGGCAGGTATTCCATCTTAATGGCGACCCAGCCACATGCAATTTTTTCAGATTTGAAGAGCTTAGGAGCGAGGCCATTACCTGCCCATGTGGCATGCACGGTGTCCCCGTACCTCTTGCAATACTTGACCAACATCAAATCCTTAGACTGCTCCACCTCCACCACAAAGAGAAGTTTGGTGCCAATCCTCTCGACAAATTGAACTGGCTTTGCCTGTAGAGGGTATGCAAAGGCAGTCCCTGTCTGTCTTGTCGTAGGTATTGGTATAACAATGCATAAAGGTAGTGAATGGTTGGCATGCCACCTTGTTCAAGTAAGCGAGTCCACTTATCCTGATGTGGACACCGACCAGCTCTACAAGAAAACAAGGACAAACAGTACTTGCTCTCAATCTCTGTTCCATACTAGAGAGGAACAAGCCATAATAATGAATCCGCTGAAATAAGGAATTCCCCTCTTCTTTCTTTCCTTGTGACGTGTAAATCAGGTGCGTGCCCTGCACATGAGATCCATCTGTAGGGTAGCCGAGAATTGTTATTGGATTGATGGCCAACCCCAGATATTTGCTAAACAAGCGGTTAATGTCCTCCATTTTGTCGGTCTCACGAGAATAATGCTCTGCCACCAATGAGCATAGATCAAAAGCCAGTTGGCACTCGACATCACCGAACTCGACTTGTTGAGGTGTTGTTGAATCTGTCAACGAATGTTGCAAATGCAGGGTGCACTAAGGTGAGGGGAAGAGGGGGCTCTGCTTCTGGAGGGCAGTGACATAAATATACAGGCACTTCTTGTGCTTTTCGCCAGTTCCTAGCCTTCTGCAAAGAGGAGGGTGGCCCGAGCTTTCTGATTAGAGTGAAGTAATCTGCAGTGTGGAAATCCGTTATAAATTGCAGGGATAAAAAGAGTGGAAATCCATTAAAAAGATTCGATAAACACTACATGCTAGAAAGATAGGTGTTGAAACCTGCTTCATTCAAGTCCGGCAACGTTTGGATCTCTGCTTCTGTCGCTAAAATCTGTGCGTTGAGAACTGCTAGATCGGCTTTAAGTTCAGAGATATCGGCTTCAAGCTTAGAGATGAGGGTGTTGAGTTCTTGCAATTGCTCACGGTGCCGTGACGTCTCAGCACTCCATAGTTCGGACAGCACATCTGATTTCTTAATTATTTGCCGACGCAGGTCAGAAATCAATCCCAGCAATAAATTTCTGTCCTCTTGGGGCCTCCAGCCGCCTCTGACGCTCTTTCCGTTTCCTTGAAGAGACCATGTCGAAAGCCCTTGCACGCTCTCTCTTATTATTCGGTTGTTCGTGCAGGAATTCTATTACGTTTCTTGCTTCATAGAAGCACAACTATGAGCATGCAAATGCTGCATGTTTTGCGTTCAAGTTTTCGAGTTTTCTTAATGTTAAAGGTGGGCGAAGCATAACGATTAGTACTCAGATTAGCCTATTCAAGTTACGAAATGTCGAGTCAGAGGATTCTCTCGGAAATAGATTCTCTGTAGTCGTAGTTTTTATGACTTTGGTTAAGTCGTACAGAAAGTCATTGATACTAATGGATCTTCAAAATCGAAGTTGACTACAGTTATAAAAAAAGAGGAGAGAAGATTGTAATGAAGCTTTGGTACTATGAAAATGCTAGAGCTTTATGGTTTTTCGAATTTATAAGCACACACATGCATCTATATAGTCAAGAGTAGTCTATACACAGATACGGCTCTTTCTTTATGTAGTTGTTAAGAACAATATGGTATGTTAAGAACAATATGGTATGAATGTATCTCTAATAATTTGTATAACTAAATGCTTCTATTATGTGTTGAACTTTTTGTAGTAAATGAGATTTTAAAATATGAGGTTCAATCAGATATTGTGAATTTATAACATACAAAGTATTTAATATGGCAAGTACATTAGGATTAAGATGTGTAGTTTTTTAATTAGACCAAGATACTGAAGTTGTAATAAATATAAATTTTTCAGATTCAAGTAGGTATTCAAGTAGGTACTACACTAAGGACAATGCAGTAGTCCCTGTTGAATTTGATGGGGAATCATCAAATTTTGCTACGATGACCGTCGACAAGAGCTCTGTGAAGAGAATGTATAATGAGCTAGATTGTAGAGAAGATAAACGAGTCAAGTTAGTGTGAAGATAGTGGGAGAGAGGGAAGGAGTCTCACTTGCGGCTTTCTCACATGCACAATGGGGGAATACACACAAAGGTGGAGGCTGAAAACAGCTTTCCTCTTCTTAGTTATGAAAGCCAAAAGAACTCTAGTTCAAAGAAATAGAAGAACCCTATATGTGGGTCTCAAACCAAACTCAACTAACTAAGGTGGCATACTAACTGAGCCACGAACTAGAGTAGATAAGGATAGCTGTCATCCAGCTATTATTCGTGGGTGGTGTACCAACCGCGTCTGCAACTAACAAGTCGATGACATTAATGCACAACGGTCACCCTGGCATATCGCGAGTGGAGCTCGATATCTCAACACTCCCCCTCGAGCTCAATCCCAATTTTTGCACAGCAAGCAGGTCTCTGAACTTGCGCAGCTTCTCTGCGCCCAATGCTTTCGTGAATATGTCAGCTACCTGATCCTCTGTGCTGACATAAACTATATCAATAAGACCTAGTAAAACCTTCTCCCGCACATAGTGATAATGCACCGCATGATAGACTGGGTTATTTGCCAAGTGTATACTGCTCATGTTGTCACAATAAACAACTGGCCCATTTGTATACTGATGCATATCATAGAGTAGCTTATGCAACCAAGCTACCTCGCATGCAGCCATTGCTGCACCCCTGTACTCAGCCTCTATGCTCGACAAGGCAACTGTAGGCTGTTTCTTGCTGCTCCAAGTGACTGCAGCACTCCCAAAAGAGAACACATATCCACTGGTAGATCGTTTATCAGAAATACTACCAACCCAATCAGCATCAGTGTATCCATGCAACTGTATCTGAACCCCAGCCTCATAGAATAGTCCATATTGTAATGTGGACTTCACATACCTGAGTATGCGTCTAGCCGCATCCAAATGCGGTTTCCTTGGAGCCTGCATAAAATGACTTACCAATCCAACAGCATAGCTTAAATCTGGCCTGGTAATAGTCATATAAATCAAACTTCCTACTATGCGTCTGTACATAGTAGGGTCTTCCAGAAGCTCACCTGCATCTGTGCTTAGCTTCACATTCTACTCCAAAGGAACTGAAATAGGCTTACAGCCTGTCATCCCATATTTGGATAGGATGTCCAATCCATACTGCCTCTGCAAGAGCTGGAGCTGTATCCCACTTGGTGATCTAATCACCTCAATGCCCAAGAAATAACGCAACTCTCCCAAATCCTTCATCTCAAACTTGTGCTTCAATAGCATTTTCACATGAAGGATATCTTCATCACTATCACCTGTGATGATCAAATCATCAACATAAATGACAAGCAACATAATCCCTTTCTCTGTTTTTCTCACATAGAGTGAGAAATCTGCCTTGGAAATCTGAAAGCCAATAGTGACAAGATACTGTCCTATATTGTCAGACCATGCTCTAGGTGCTTGCTTCAAGCCATACAAGGCTTTCTTCAACCTGCCAACAAACTCAAGATGAATAGCATGAACATAACCTGGTGGCTGCTCCATAAAGACCTCTTCTTGCAAATCACCATGCAAAAAGGCATTCTTTACATCCATCTGGTGTAAAGACCATCCCTTTGATGCAGCCATAGCAATGACTACTCTTACAGTTGCCATCCTTGCAACCGAACTGAATGTTTCTTCATAATCAATGCCATATGTCTGTGCATACCCCTTGACAACTAATCTTGCCTTGTATCTATTCACAAAACCATCTGCATTGTGCTTGATCTTATAAACCCACTTACAGCGAATTGCATTCTTGTCTTTAGGCAAAGGCACCAATTCCCATGTAGCATTTGCTTCCAAGGCATCCATTTCTTCATCCATGGCTTTCTCCCATTTTTCATTTCCCATGGCTTGCTCAAAAGAAGTGGGTTCTGGTTCCTGTATCACTTTGATCATATAGGCATAGTGAATGGCTGTAAATCCATCATATTTCAGCCTATCCACAGGATACCTAGTTCTGGTAGACCTGCACAAAATAGGCTCACTTCTAGGTGCTCTCAAAACATCCCTGGTCTTTCTTACTCTAGGTGTAACAACAGAAGGAATACCCAACTCATCATCAATGCTCTGTTCTGAGCCACTCGATTCACCATCCACATAAGAGTGACCTGCATTCACATCAAGCATGGGCTGATCTACCTTCTCTTTTCCTTTTCGTGATATCTGCGTACCACTATCTGCATTGCTTTGAGGAGATTCTGCTGATCTCAATCTGCCTGTCCATGGCGAAGTATGTGAACCACTACTAGAGGACACTGCAGGTCCACTGATATTTTGTGATTGTTGCATTAAATTCCGTGCAGCATTACCATTTTGTGCATCTACATCAATCATCATATTTACTGGTTTATACCAACTACTAATCTCATAAAAAACAACATATCTGCTCACTGTAAACTTACGAGTAGAAGGGTTATAGCATCTATACCCTTTCTGCTGCAGAGAATAACCAATAAAGATGCACTTCTCAGCTTTTGGATCCAACTTGGACCTCAACTCATCTGGCACATGAACATAGGCAATGCAACAAAAAATTTTCAAATGAGAAATGTCTGGTTTCCTACCAGTATACATCTCCTTTGGCATCATGCCATGTATTGCTGCAGTGGGAGTCCTGTTCATTATGTAAACTGCTGTAGCAACTGCTTCAGCCCAATAATAATCTGGTAGATCTTTCTCATTTAGCATGGCTCGAGATACCTCTCCAATATGCCTGTTTTTCCTTTCTGCAAGTCCATTTTGCTGTGGGGTATGACTGCATGAATATTGTTGCTTTATGCCATGCTCCTGCAGGAACCTTGCAAACTCATTTGAGAGGTACTCTCCCCCTCCATCTGACCTTAGGCATTTTATTTGTAGGCTTGTTTCTTTTTCAACCATAGCTTTAAAAGCTTTGAAGTGCCCAAACACTTCACTTTTCTTTTTCATAAAATACACCCAAACTTTTCTGCTGAAGTCATCAATAAAAGTGACAAAATAGTGACAGCCTCCAATAGATGCAGCTTTAGTAGTCCACACATTAGAGTGGATTAATTCCAATGGCTTTTTACTCTCTTGAACATGCCTAGGAAATGGTTTCCTTGCCTGTTTTCCAAATTGGCAGGCTTCACAAACCTTATGCATTTCTGCAACCTTGAATTTAGGCAATCCTACAACAATATTTTGGGCTTGCATTGATTTAAGTCACTGTATATTAACATGACCAATGCATTTATGCCAGATATCAATATCTACAACTACACCGGTCCCATGTGCAAACATTGCTGGACTCAATTCAGGCATGTCCGCATCTAACGTAAACATCCTACCCTTCTTCTTTCCTTTTGCTATCAAGCGACCGTTATTTTTCATATCCTCAACAAAGCATCCATGAGGATTAAATCTGACTTGCAAGCCCTGCTCAACCATTTGACCAACATAAACCAGGTTCTTGGTGATGTTCGGGACATGAAATACATCAGACAGGTATTTCTTTTTCCCATCCTGCATAGACAAAGGAATTTTACCAATCTGCACAATAGGATGTGTAGTATCATCACCAGTCTCCACAAATCCTGGTTTTTCCATTTTCCTTGCATGCTGCATCCATTCTGCATGACCTGTCAGTGGTTTGATGCACCTGAGTCAACATACCACACATCATTTCGTTCTTCTGCACTTGTCATAGAATTGGTCATATGCTACACGATAAATAGATGCTCATTTTTGTCATCACCCTGTCTACTGGAAGATGCATAATTGCCTTGCTGCAATTTTCCATTCATAATGTCATTCTGCTTTTTGTAGCAGTCCTTAGCCATATGACCCATTTTACCACAATAGTAGCATTCAACATTGCTCTTTGCATTTTGGCCTCTCTGCCATCCACCATGGCCTCTTTGGCTCCCCTTGCCTCTACAGTTACCACGTCCTCCTCCATAGGACTGGTTTTCTTGAGTTTGCTGCATATTTTAATTTCTACCACGGCCTCCAGATCGGCCTCCTCTACCTGTGCCTCTACCTCTTCCAGCATTTGAGTAGAAGACAATTTCTTTTGAAGTTCCTCCTGAAGAAGATGCACCCCCATTTCTCTGCTCTTCAGAAATTAGAAGAGCAAACAACTCTTCAAAATCACGAAATTTTTCACGGATGGCAATGGATGTCCGGAACTGTGCATAATCCTTTCCTAGACCATTCAAGGTCACAAAAACTAGATCATCATCTTCCACTGGCGACCCAATGGAAGCAAGTGCATCTGCAATTTTCTTCACCTTCATGTGGTAGTCATTGATGCTCAAATTTTCTCTCTGCACATTGTGCAACTCCTGTTTGAGTTGCATTTTCCTGGCTTGCGTATTTGTGCTGTACATTTTTGCCAAAGTATCCCATGCCTCCTTTGGCGTACTTGCATCCTGAATATGCACAATCATAGAATCAAAAGTACTGATAGACAGCCAGTACATAACTTTCCTGGCTCTCTCATGCCATCCTTTAACTGCCTTCATTTCGTGCTGATTGGGAACATTAGGAAGAACTGGTTCTTCTTCATTTCCTGTAATGAACTCCCAATAGCCTTTTCCCATAAGGAAATTCGTCATTCTAAACTTCCATGCCTGGAAGTTGTTCTTGTCAAGCTTTTCTGTGACAATCTGTGAAATATAATCAGACGCCATTACAGAACACTGCAAAATATTTTGTCACTGCGAAAAACACAGCTTTTGCCTCACACGGGCAGATCTGCAAAACTGATGAAAGTGGTATTTGACCACACAATCACTTTCTAATGACGATTTTGTTGAGATATCGAGCTCCACTGGCGATATGCCAGGGTGACTGTTGTGCATTTATGTCACCGACTTGTTAGCTGGAGATGCGGCTAGAGATGCGGTTGGTACACCGCCCACGAATAATAGCTGGATGACAGCTATCCTTATCTACACTAGTTCGTGGCTCAGTTAGTATGCCACCTTAGTTAGTTGAGTTTGGTTTGAGACCCACATATAGGGTTCTTCTATTTCTTTGTACTTGAGTTCTTTTGGCTTTCACAACTAAGAAGAGGAAAACTGTTTTTAGCCTCCACCTTTGTGTGTATTCCCCCATTGTGCATGTGAGAAAGCCGCAAGTGAGACTCCTTCCCTCTCTCCCACAATCTTCACATGGTATCAGAGCCTTTTTGTGGTAAGGAGCTCAAGAAAGCAAGCCAAGTTCGTGGTGTCCTGGTAAGAGGACCAGTGTTGCTTTCCTATTTCGAGTTTGGGAGCAAATCTCTGCAGGTAGCACAGCCAGAAGTGCAGGAGTGCACTGTTTCAGATTGAGACGCCCTTCGCGGTGTGGCGAGAGCGCAGTATATGCTGCGGGGCCCGTTTTGAAGGCGGAAGTTCTTCGCAGGCACTCAAAGAAAGGCCCTGTTTTTTGCTGTGCGACCACTGCGCGGCTAGTCGGTGGAAAGGTGCCGCAGAAATTGCATCGTATGCCTGTGTGCAGAGATATTGGGAGTTGCAGATTCATGCCTATTACCTGTTGATGCAAAATCGTCACTAGGAAGTGACTGTGTGGTGAAATAGCACTCTCGTCGGTTTTGCAGATCTACCCGTGTGAGGCAAAAGCTGTGTTTTTTGCAGTGACAGAATATTTTGCAGTGTTCTGTAATGGCATCTGATTCTCTTTCACAGATTGTCACTGAAAAGCTTGACAAGAACAACTTCCAGGCATGGAAGTTTAGAATGACGAATTTCTTGATGGGAAAAGGCTATTGGGAATTCATTACAGGAAATGAAGAAGAACCTGTTCTTCCTAATGTTCCCAGTCAACAGGAAATGCAGGCATTCAAAGGATGGCATGAGAGAGCCAGGAAAGTTATGTACTGGCTGTCTATCAGTATTTCGGACTCCATGATTGTGCATATTCAGGATGCAAATATGCCAAAGGAGGCATGGGATACTTTGGCAAAAATGTATAGCACAAATATGCAAGCCAGGAAAATGCAACTCAAACAGGAGTTGCACAATGTGCAGAGAGAAAATTTGAGCATAAATGACTACCACATGAAAGTGAAGAAAATTGCAGATGCACTTGCTTCCATTGGGTCGCCAATGGATGATGATGATTTGGTTTCTATGACCTTGAATGGTCTAGGAAAGGATTATGCACAGTTCCAGACATTCATTGCCGTCCGTGAAAACTTTCCTGATTTTGAGGAGTTGATTGCTCTTCTAATTTCTGAAGAGCAGAGAAATGGGGGTGCATCTTCTTCAGCAGGAACTTCAAAAGAAACTATCTTCTACTCAAATGCTGGCAGAGGTAGAGGCAGAGGTAGAGGAGGCCGATCTGCAGGCCATGGTAGAAATCAGAATATGCAGCAAACGCAAGAAAACCAGTCCTATGCAGGAGGACGTGGTAACTCTAGAGGCAGGGGGAGCCAAAGAGGCCGTGGTGGATGGCAGAGAAGCCAAAATGCAAACAGCAATGTTGAATGCTACTATTGTGGCAAAATGGGTCATATGGCTAAAGACTGCTACAAAAAGCAGAATGACATTATGAGTGGAAAATTGCAGCAAGGCAATTATGCATCCTCTGGTAGACAGGGTGATGACAGAAATGAGCATTTGTTTATGGTGCAGCATATGACAAATTCTGTAACAAGTGCTAAAGAAAGCAATGATGTGTGGTATGTTGACTCGGGTGCATCAAACCACATGACAGGTCACACTGAATGGATGCAGGATGCAAGAAAAATGGAAAAAAAGAAATACTTGTCTGATGTATTTCATGTCCTGAACATCACCAAGAACCTGGTTTCTGTTGGTCAAATGGTTGAGCAGGGCTTGCAGGTTAGATTTAATCCTCATGGATGCTTTGTTGAGGATATGAAAAATAACGGTCGCTTGATAGCAAAAGGAAAGAAGAAGGGCAGGATGTTTACGTTGGATGCAAACATGCCTGAATTGAGTGCAGCAATGTTTGCACATGGGACCGGTGTAGTTGCAGATATTGATATCTGGCACAAACGCATTGGTCATGTTAATATACAGTGACTAAAATCAATGCAAGCCCAAAATATTGTTGCAGGATTGCCTAAATTCAAGGTTGCAGAAATGCACAAGGTTTGTGAAGCCTGTCAATTTGGGAAACAGGCAAGGAAACCTTTTCCTAGGCATGTTCAAGAGAGTAAAAAGCCATTGGAATTAATCCACTCTGATGTGTGGACTACAAAAGCTGCATCTATTGGAGGCTGTCACTATTTTGTCACATTTAATAATGACTTTAGTAGAAAACTGTGGGTGTATTTTATGGAAAAGAAAAGTGAAGTGTTTGGGCACTTCAAAGCTTTCAAAGCTATGGTTGAAAAAGAAACAGGCCTGCAAATAAAATGCCTAAGGTCAGATGGAGGGAGAGAGTACCTCTCAAATGAGTTTGCAAGGTTCTTGCAGGAGCACGGTATAAAGCAGCAATATTCATGCAGTCATACCCCACAGCAAAATGGAATTTCAGAAAGAAAAAACAGGCATATTGGAGAGGTATCTCAGGCTATGCTAAATGAAAAAGATCTACCAGATTATTATTGGGCTGAAGCAGTTGCTACAGCAGTCTATATAATGAACAGGACTCCCACTGCAGCAATACATGGCATGACGCCAGAGGAGATGTATACTGGTAGGAAACCAGATATTTCTCATTTGAAGATTTTTGGTTGCATTGCCTATGTCCATGTGCCAGATGAGTTGAGGTCCAAGTTGGATCCAAAAGCTGAGAAGTGCGTCTTTATTGGTTATTCTCTGCAGCAGAAAGGGTATAGATGCTATAACCCTTCTACACGTAAGTTCACAGTGAGCAGAGATGTTGTTTTTGATGAGATGAGCAGCTGGTATAAACCAGTAAATGTGATGATTGATGTAGATGCACAAAATGGTAATGCTGCACAGAATGCACAGCAGCAATCACAAAATATCAGTGGACCTGGAGTGTCCTCTACCAGTGGTTCACATACTTCGCCATGGACAGGCAGATTGAGATCAGGAGAATCCCCTCAAAGCAATGCAGAGAGTGGTACGCAGGTATCACGAAAAGGAAAAGAGAAGGTAGATCAGCCCATGTATGATGTGAATGCAGGTCACTCTTGTGTGGATGGTGAATCCAGTGGCTCAGAACAGAGCATTGATGATGAGTTGGGTATTCCTTCTGTTGTTACACCAGGAGTAAGGAAGACCAGGGATGTTTTGAGAGCACCTGGAAGTGAGCCTATTTTGCGCAGGTCTACCAGGGTTAGGTATCCTGTGGATAGGCTGAAATATGATGGATTTACAGCCATTCACTATGCCTATATGGTCAAAGTGATACAGGAACCAGAACCCATTTCTTTTGAGCAAGCCATGGGAAATGAAAAATGGGAGAAAGCCATGGATGAAGAAATGGATGCCTTGGATGCTAATGCTACATGGGAATTGGTGCCTTTGCCTAAAGTCAAGAATGCAATTGGTTGTAAGTGGGTTTATAAGATCAAGCACAATGCAGATGGTTCTCTGAATAGATACAAGGCAAGATTAGTTGTCAAGGGGTATGCACAGACATATGGCATTGATTATGAAGAAACTTTCAGCCCGGTTGCAAGGATGGCAACCGTAAGAGCAGCCATTGCTATGGCTACATCAAAGGGATGGTCTTTACATCAGATGGATGTAAAGAATGCCTTCTTGCATGGTGATTTGCAAGAAGAGGTCTTTATGGAGCAGCCAGCAGGTTATGTTCATGCTACTCATCCTGAGTTTGTTTGCAGGTTGAAGAAAGCCTTGTATGGCTTGAAGCAAGCACCTAGAGCATGGTCTGACAAGATAGGACAGTATCTTGTCACTATTGGCTTTCAGATTTCCAAGGCGGATTTCTCACTCTATGTGAGACAAACAGAGAAAGGGATTATGCTGCTGGTCATTTATGTTGATGATTTGATCATCACAGGTGATAGTGATGAAGATATCCTTCATGTGAAAATGCTATTGAGGCAGAAGTTTGAGATGAAGGATTTGGGAGAGCTGCGTTATTTCTTGGGCATTGAGGTGATTAGATCACCAAGTGGGATACAGCTCTTGCAGAGGCAGTATGGATTGGACATGCTGTCCAAATATGGGATGACAGGCTGTAAGCCTATTTCAGTTCCTTTGGAGCAGAATGTGAAGCTGAGCACAGATGCAGGTGAGCTTCTGGAAGACCCTACTATGTACAGATGCATAGTAGGAAGTTTGATTTACATGACTATTACCAGGCCAGATTTGAGCTATGCTGTTGGGTTGGTAAGTCAGTTTATGCAGGCTCCAAGGAAACCGCATTTGGATGCGGCTAGACGCATACTCAGGTATGTGAAGTCCACATTGCAGTATGGACTATTTTATGAGGCTGGGGTTCAGATACAGTTGCATGGATACACTGATGCTGATTGGGCTGGTAGCATTTCTGATAGACGATCTACCAGTGGATATGTGTTCTCTTTTGGGAGTGCTGCAGTCACTTGGAGCAGCAAGAAACAGCCTACAGTTGCCTTGTCGAGCACAGAGGCTGAGTACAGGGGTGCAGCAATGGCTACATGTGAGGTAGCTTGGTTGCATAAGCTACTCTATGATATGCATCAGTCTACAAATGGGCTGGTTGTCATTTATTGTGACAACATGAGCAGTATACACTTGGCAAAGAACCCAGTCTTTCATGCTAGAACAAAGCACATTGAGGTGCATTATCACTATGTGCGGGAGAAGGTTTTACTAGGTCTTATTGATCTAGTTTATGTCAGCACAGAGGATCAGGTAGCTGACATATTCACGAAAGCATTGGGTGCAGAGAAGCTGCGCAAGTTCAGAGACCTGCTTGGTGTGCAGGATTTGGGATTGAGCTCGAGGGGGAGTGTTGAGATATCGAGCTCCACTCGCGATATGCCAGGGTGACTGTTGTGCATTTATGTCACCGACTTGTTAGCTGGAGATGCAGCTGGAGATGCGGTTGGTACACCGCCCACGAATAATAGCTGGATGACAGCTATCCTTATCTACACTAGTTCGTGGCTCAGTTAGTATGCCACCTTAGTTAGTTGAGTTTGGTTTGAGACCCACATATAGGGTTCTTCTATTTCTTTGTACTTGAGTTCTTTTGGCTTTCACAACTAAGAAGAGGAAAACTGTTTTCAGCCTCCACCTTTGTGTGTATTCCCCCATTGTGCATGTGAGAAAGCCGCAAGTGAGACTCCTTCCCTCTCTCCCACAATCTTCACAGATTTTGCATCAACAGGAAAGAAGGATGATTCTGCAACTCCCAATATCTCTGCACACAGGCATACGATGCAATTTCTGCAACAACTTTTCACCGACCAGCCGAGCAGTGGTTGCACAGCAAAAGTAGGGCCTTTTTCTGAGTGCCTGCGAAGAACTTCTGCCTTCAAAACAGGCCCCGAAATGGCCTCGAATCAGAAAAATAAAGTTACTGAGGGCTTCGCCCACAGCCGCAGCATATACTACCCTCTCACCACACCGTGAAGGGCATCTCAATCTGGGACAGTGCACTCTTGCACTTCTGGCTATGCTACTTGCAGAGATTTGCTCCCAAACTCGAAATAGGAAAGCAACACTGGTCCTCTTACCAGGACACCATGAGCTTGGTTTGCTTTCTTGAGCTCCTTACCACAAACAAGGCTCTGATACCATGTGAGGATAGTGGGAGAGAGGGAAGGAGTCTCACTTGCGGCTTTCTCACATGCACAATGGGTGAATACACAAAAGGTGGAGGCTGAAAACAGTTTTCCTCTTCTTAGTTGTGAAAGCCAAAAGAACTCTAGTACAAAGAAATAGAAGAACCCTATATGTGGGTCTCAAACCAAACTCAACTAACTAAGGTGGCATACTAACTGAGCCATGAACTAGAGTAGATAAGGATAGCTATCATCCAGCTATTATTCGTGGGCGGTGTACCAACCGCGTCTGCAGCTAACAAGTTGGTGACATAAATGCACAACGGTCACCCTGGCATATCGCGAGTGGAGCTCGATATCTCAACAGTTAGAATGTCCACAAGAGGAAAGACCTTACCACACTTTAACTATAGAGTGTTCGGATGATTTGAGCATCGAAAGTGAGTATTTGCCTAATGAGAGGGCTTTACTCATTCATGAAGTGGACTTGTCTATTAAGAATTGAATATTCGAAGGTAGAGTATTGAATAAGTATGGCACTTGGGCCTCACATAACGTCAATTACCCCAAGAGTTTGAAATTAGATCTAACTGATAGAGAAGGAGGCGGGTGTATTACATTTGCTATAGGCGAGGTTTACTATGCCGAATATATTGGAGAATTTGGGAATCTCCCAAGTCCCACTTTCAAGTAAAGGGTGATGATTTGTTGACCATGTGTCTAAAACTTGAACCCTTATTTGAAAGTGGGACTTGGGAGGACTTCCTAATATGGTGTTTAGGATGGATTCCACTTTCAAGTAATGGGTTAAGATTTGACCATGTGGACAAATCTTAACCATATTGAGAAGTCCCAAACTATTTGAAATTTCCCAAATTCCCTAACATAGTGTTACATAGGAGATTGCATTAAGTTACAAACTTTTTAGTTTGTAATAGAAATACTCGGAACGATGGGGGAACATCTGATTATACCTTCGTATTTGATCCTTCGACTAGAGTCGAACGCACTAAAATGTTTCCAATTTGCTCGATATTCGTTATGACCACTAGCATCTGCAAAAGCGCATGAAGGAGCTCTGAGATAGGCTCTAAGAAGTCAAAAATGACGAGGACATGATAGACAAGGAGTAGCAAAGATGCAAAAGGATCTTAAAGATCACAGAGCTGAAAAAGAGGGTCTTTACAAATGGATCTGCAACATGCAGAATGCATTGAACATTGAAAAAGACCAAATGATGGAGGAGGTGAAAAGGGAGAATGCAAAAACCATAAAGGTGATGCAAGAACTGCAAGAGAGCTTCAAGGCCAACCGAGGTGGAGAAGACAACGAGGCAGCTCCCTAGGCCAGGAAGGATGCAAAGAGTAGCCATGGTGGAGCAAGTTCCAGCCACCACGATGGAGCAATTTGCAGTGTCCACGGTGAGGGTTGTTTTTTTGAAACACTATTAGAAGTCCAAAGAAAAAGCTACAAGATCCTACAACAAGATCACGATATATGTGTGCACGAGCTTGTCATGGCTTTCGACAGTTATGAAAAGTAGTCCATCTTCCTGAGAGATTTCCAAACTAGAGTGGATGGATGTCTTGGAAACGGCCCATGAAGATGTTTTCTACCAATTTATGTAGCTTCAATAGATGCTGAGGGATTCAGATGAATCTGTTGCATAGAGTGTGCAAAAAGTGGAGGAGATGAAGAAGAACAAAAATTCGGGCCAACCATCGCAGTGGCCCTCACCTTAACAGTAGTAGAGCTAAGACCACTATAGTGGCTCTCACCTTGACAGTGTAGTCAGGCTACAAACCACTATTCCATTTGCTTAAACGTTTCGTCTTCTATCCCTCTCGACTGTTTTGTTCTCCCTTGCAATCTCAAGCCTCCACTATTCCATTTCCTTCACTGCTTCATTTTCTATCCCTCTCGGCCATTGCTTTCTCCCTTGCAATCGGATTGCAAACTCAAGCCTCCACTATTCCATTTCCTTCACTATTTCATCTTCTATCCCTCTCGACCAATTCCATCTCCCTTGCACTCTTTCTCAAACTTCTATCCCCTCTCAAAATGAACCCTGCAGATTCTGGGAGCTCGTCACACATCTTTCCTCCCCCTCTGCAACATAGTGCAAGAGCCCCTCCTCCCATGATCTTGAAATCATGACATATGGGAGCTCATCTTCTGCTCTTCAAAAGCCCAATTTGGATGCTCTCCAAAACTTCACTAGGTTGGTACAGGAGGTGAACGTGAAGGAGGGGCAACTAGTTTGTCAAGGTCAAAAGATTATCATCAATGAAAGTGTGATTGCAAATGCTCTAGGAATTTCTAGAGGCAGTTTCCAAGCACATTTTTCCGAGAAGTAGTGGAAGAGAAGATATTCTAGATGTATACCCAAACACTCAAATTAGTAAAGATGGTGGAGTCAAGATTTTGTGCTTGCTTCAAGCCATACAAGGCTTTCTTTAACCTGCAAAAAAACTCAGGATGAACAGCATGAACATAACCTGGTGGCTGCTCCATATAGACCTCTTCTTGCAAATCACCATGCAAGAAAGCATTCTTTACATCCATCTGATGTAAAGACCATCCCTTTGATGCAGCCATAGCAATGACTGCTCTTACGGTTGCCATCTTTGCAACCGGACTGAATGTTTCTTCATAATCAATGCTGCATATGTCTTTGCATACCCCTTGACAACTAATCTTGCCTTGTATCTATTCACAAAACCATCTGCATTGTCCTTCACCTTATAAACCCACTTGCAGCCAATCGCATTCTTGTCTTTAGGCAAAGGCACCAATTCCCATGTAGCATTTGCTTACAAGGCATCCATTCCTTCATCCATGGCTTTCTCCCATTTTTCATTTCCCATGGCTTGCTCAAAAGAAGTGGGTTCTGGTTCATGTATCACTTTGACCATATAGGCATAGTGAATGGCTGTAAATCCATCATATTTCATCCTATCCATAGGATACCTAGCTCTGGTAGACTTGCACAAAATGGGCTCACTACTAGGTGCTCTCAAAACATCCCTAGTCTTCCTTACTCCAAGTGTAACAACAGAAGGAATACCCAACTCATCATCAATTCTCTAATCTGAGCCATTGGATTCACCATCCACATAAGAGTGACCTGCATTCACATCAAACATGGGCTGATCTACTTTCTCTTTTCTTTTTGTGATACCTGCATACCACCATCTGCATTGCTTTGAGGAGATCCTCCTGATCTGAATCTGCCTGTCCATGATGAAGTATGTGAACCACTGCTAGAGGACACTCTAGGTCCACTAAAAATTTGTGATTGCTATTGTGAATTCTGTGCAGCATTACCATTTTTTGCATCTACATCATCAATCACATTTACTGGTTTATACCAGCTGCTCATCTCATAAAAAATAACATCTCTGCTCATCGTAAACTTACGAGTAGAAGGGTTATAGCATCTATACCCTTTATGCTACAGAGAATAACCAATAAAGATGCACTTCTCAGCTTTTGGATCCAACTTGGATCTCAACTCATCTGGCACATGAACATAGACAATGCAACCAAAAACTTTCAAATGAGAAATATTTTGTTTCCTACCAGTATACATCTCCTCTGGCATCATGCCATGTATTGCCGCAGTGGGAGTTCTATTCATTATGTAGACTATTGTAGCAACTGCTTCAGCCCGTAGGTCTTTTTCATTGAGCATGGCACGAGATACCTCTCCAATAAGCATGTTTTTCCTTTCTGCAAGTCCATTTTGCTGTGGGGTATGACTGCATGAATATTGCTTCTTTATTCCATGCTCTTGCAGGAAACTTGCTAACTCATTTGAGAGGCACTCTCCCTCTCCATCTGACCTTAGGCATTTTATTTGTAGGCTTGTTTCTTTTTCAACCATAGCTTTGAAATGCCCTAACACTTCACTTTTCTTTTTCATAAAATACACCCAAACTTTTCTGCCTCGAATAGATGCAGCTTTAGCAGTCCACATATCAGAGAGGATTAATTCCAATGGCCTCTTACTCTCTTGAACATGTTTAGGAAATGGTTTCCATGCATGTTTTCCAAATTGACAGGCTTCACATACCTTATGCATTTCTACAACCTTGAACTTAGCCAATCCTACAATAATATTTTGGGCTTGCATTAATTTAAGTCACAATACATTAACATGACCAATGCGTTTATGCTAGATATCAATATCTGCAACTACACTGGTCCCATGTGCAAGCATTGCTGCACTCAATTCAGGCATGTCCGCATCTAATGTAAACATTCTGCCCTTCTTCTTCCCTTTTTCTATCAAGTGACCTTTATTTTTCATATCCTCAACAAAGCATCCATGAGGATTAAATCTGACCTGCAAGCCCTGCTCAACCATTTGACCAATAAAAACCAGGTTCTTGGTGATATTCGGGACATGAAATACATCAGACAGGTATTTCTTTTTCCCATCCTGCATAGACAAAGGAATTTTACCAGTCTGTACAATAGGATGTGTAGTATCATCACCGGTCTCCACAAATCCTGGTCTTTTGATTCTCCTTGCATCTTGCATCCAATGTGCTGCACCATAAACAAATGCTCATTTCTGTCATCACCATGTCTACTAGAAGATGCATAATTGCCTTGCTGCAATTTTCCAATCCTGATGTCATTCTGCTTTTCATAGCAGTCTTTAACCATATGACCCATTTTACCATAGTAGTAGCATTCAACATTGCTGTCTGCATTTTGGCCTCTCTGCCATCCACCACCACCTCTTTGGCTCCCCCTGCCTCTAAAGTTACCACGTCCTCCTCCATAGGACTGGTTTTCTTGAATTTGCTGCATATTCTGATTTCTACTACGGCCTCCAGATCGGCTTGCTCTACCTCTGCCTCTACCTCTCCCAACATTAGAGTAGAAGAAAGTTTCTTTTGAAGTTCCTCCTAAAGAAGATGCACCACCATTTCTTTGCTCTTCAGAAATTAGAAGAGCAATCAACTCCCCAAAATTAGGAAAATTCTCACGGACGGCAATGGATGTCCGGAACTGTGCATAATCCTTTCCTAGACCATTCAAGGTCAGAGAAACTAAATCATCATCTTCCATTAGCAACCCAATAGAAGCAAGTGCACCTGCAATCTTCTTTACCTTCATGTGGTAGTCATTGACGCTCATATTTTCTCTCTACACATTATGCAACTCCTGCTTGAGCTACATTTTCTTGGCTTGCGTATTTGTGCTATACATTTTTGTCAAAGTATCCCATGCCTCCTTCGGCATGTTTGCAACTTGAATATGCATAATCATAGAATCTGAAATACTGATAGACAACCAGTACATAACTTTCATGGCTCTCTCATGCTAGTCTTTAAGTGCCTGCAACTTCTGTTGATTGGGAACATTAGGAAGAGCTGGTTCTTGTTCAGCTCCAGTAATGAGCTCCCAATAGCCTTTTCCCATAAGGAAATTTGTCATTCTAAACTTCCATGCTTGGAAGTTGTTCTTGTCAAGCTTTTCAGCCACAATCTATGAAAGAGCATCAGACGCCATTACAGAACACTTCAAAATATTCTGTCACCGCAAAAAACACAACTTCTGCCTCACAAGGGCAAATCTGCAAAACTGATGAAAGTGGTATTTGACCACACAGTCACTTCCTCGTGATGATTTTGCATCAACAGGCAATAAGAATGATTCTGTCACTCCCAGTATCTCTACGCACAAGCATATGATGTAATTTCTGGAACAACTTTTCACCGAATTGCAGAACAATGGTCGCACAGCAAAAACATGGCTCTTTTCTGAGTGCCTGCGGAAACTTCTTCCATCAAAATGGGCCCCAAAATGACCTTGAATCAGTGCACTCTTGCACTTTTCGGATGTGCTACCTGCAGAGATTGCTCCCAAACTCAAAAGAGGAATGCAACACTGATGCTCTTACCAAGAAACCGTGAACTTGGTTTGCTTTCTTGAGCTCCTTACCACGAACTTGGCTGTGATACCATGTGAAGAGAGTGGGAGAGAAGGAGTCTCACTTGCAGCTTTCTCACATACACAATGGGGGAATACACACAAAGGTGGAGGCTGAGAACAATTTTCCTCTTCTTAGTTGTGAAAGCCAAAAGAACTCTCTTAGTACAAAAGAAATAGGTGAACCCTATATGTGGGTCTCAAAGCAAACTCAGCTAACTAAGGTGGCATACTAATTGAGCCACTAACTAGAGTACATAAGGATAGCTATCATCTAGCTATTATTCATGGGTAGTGTACCAACCGCATCTGCAGCTAACAAGTCGGTGACATAAATACATAACGGTCACCCTAGCATATCACGAGTGGAGCTCGATATCTCCATAGATCCACCTACCGTGAATATATGGCATACACAAATAACTTTGGAATTCTTTTGTTCTATCTAAAAACGATGTTGGATGGCATCCTCGCAGAAATAGACTTGGAGAAGGAGGAAAATAGTTGCAACAAGGAGGACATGCTTTGGTGGTGGGTGTATTACTTGGAGTAGACATAGATGATGAATATTGAATTCCCTGGCTATTGTCTTTCCTGCTCCTTTAAGGTACTTGTCAAACTCATGATGTAGGTTTCTTTTGGCAAGACATGATAGAGGCGCAAAGATGTATACAATGCAAAGACCAGGATGAAGAGGACCCCCATCAAAAGGAGGAGTTACTATGGGCATATAAGTCGGTAGAGTCAAGCAAGTCATGTGTAATCTAAGTGTGTGAAGAGATTTGCCATTGTGCATCAGACTGGCCTAAAGCGATGGGAGATGCTTGCCATGGAGAGGCTGATAAGATAGTTGGGAGTCTGGAATTTCCTTGAAAAATCAAAATGTCATTGTATTTTGAAACAATAAAAATCTTGCAAACATTTCTTAGACTTGTGGACTTTCTCATGGTGCTCGTAATACCTGATTTTGTATCAACCTACTTTTATGTTAGTACTTAAATGTTTTAATTTGCTACTATGTTATGAAATAACCAAGCTTACAAGATTATGTTTTATAGTTGCTAAAAAACACTCTTACAAGATATCTCAAACTATGAAATGAAGAAAATTGAAGCTGGAAAACATTAGGCTACTAGTCTGCTATGAAGAAACTGAACTGATAAACTCGTCAAGCACCGTTACGCCTTAGAGGGATGAACCGTGCCACTAGGCCATGCATGTTGACTAGAAATCTTCCTTCAATTCTTTGGTCAAACAATTCTGATTTTAGGAATTGTGTTGTCTTCTAGTAACTCTATGAAAGGTCAGGGCAAATCTAAAACTTTATCGACCCATGTGCCCTTTAGTGTAACCTCCACAGTTGCACCATCTAAGCTTGTAATGAGTACCTTCACTTTGGGGATCTTTTCCAAAATCGTAATCCGCTCACATGTTAAGCCTCAAGGTACAATATTCTCCTTTAAAATTTCCCCCCTTTACAAAATGAGCACAATGGCTCATATAATCTTGAGTTCAAGCCCGTAACAATGAGAATGCCGCTTATCTATTAACACATCATAGCGAGTATTAAGTACCAATACATTATAATCTATTCTAAAACATTATATGGTAATGTGCATGAATCAAATATTACTTGGTTCCCGTAACCAATCTGTTGAATATGTTGATGGAACATGTGGGATAATTTAGCAGAGATTGAATGAACTCGTGCAGGTGCCATGATAGTTAGATCAAGCATGTTTAGCACAATTGGCTGGCTATTTTTCTTTGCACCTACATTTCTCATAACAAAATGATAGAAAACCACTGCCTTAAACCTATCCATAATCTTGACATAATCCGAATGCCGGTTGTTCCAAAAAGTCAGCTGCAAAGTTCACATGTGTCAAAATTTTATCGTCCAAAAGCAAAAAACTCATTGCGATTAATAATCTAAAGAATGGCAATGACAAGTTACCGTGATGAGGTCTTTTGCATTTTCACCGTCATCGACGATTAGTTCATCCATTTGACGCATGCAGCTTTCGAGCTTAATCGTTGTTATTGCAACTGTAGCTAGTGGCAAGTAGTTGTCTTGTCCTTTACTCATTATCTCTTTACAATCTTCTTTGTATTACTGTACTTCTTCTCTTCTATTTCTTTCCATGTCAACCAATTTTGTAGTGGCCTTAGCGTGCTCTTGTGCCTTCAAGCCTCCTCTACCTTGATTTCTGCACCTTCCCTGATACTTTTCTCAAGGTGCACTGCCTTTGCTGCATCGGTGGCTTTCTCTTGTAGAAAATTCACCTTCTGAGACATCTTCTTATTGTATTGCTCAAAAATCCCTTTGAGGGTAGATGCCATCAGGTGCATTACAACTCCAACAGACTGAGATGGAAATTGGGATTTGCCCTCAAATCCTAAAACCTAACCCCCAAACCCTAAACCCTAAACCCAAACCCTAAACCCTAAACCCAAACTCCCAAACCCTAAACCCTAAACCCAAACTCCCAAACCCTAAACCCTAACCCCCAAACCCTAAACCCAAATCCTAAAATCCTAAAACCTAACCCCCAAACCTAAACCCTAAACCCAAACCTCTAAACCCTAAACCGTAAACCCAAACCCCCAAACCCTAAACCCTAAATCCCAAACCCTAAACCCTAATCCCCAAACCGTAGACTCAAACCCAAAACCCTAACCCCCAAATACTAACACCCTAAACACTAGCCCCAAACCCAAACCCTAAATCATAAACCCCTAACCCCAAACCCCAAACCCTAACCCCTAACTCCCAAACCTTAAACCCCCAATCCCCAAACCTTAAACCCAAAACCTTTTTTAATTCAAATTAATTTAACTTAAAACTAATAAGAATTTTAAAATTCACATTCATAAGAAGTTTAAATTTTGACAAAGTAAATTCTTATTAGTTTGAATCATAAAACTTAAAATATAAATAAATTTAATTTAACTTAAAGTTTATGAAAAAATATAAAAATTTAAACGTAAAATTAAGAAAATAAGACTTAAAATAAAAAAATTAATATTTACGTAGAAGAATATATTAATTAATGTGTTTTGTGCAAGCGTGAAACATCGGGTTCTTTGCAATTGCCATGCAACTCTGATTGTCACATGATAACTGCGTAGGCTTGTTCTGCACTACACCCATGTCCCCCAAAATCCTCCTCAACCACACTACCTCGCAAGAAGCAAAGCATGCAGATTTGTACTCGGCCTCAGTAGAAAAAAGATCAACTGTGGGTCGCTTCTTGCTGACCCATGACACAGCTCCAGATCTAAGTGAAAAACAGTAACCTGTCACTGATCTCCTGCTGTCCATGTCTCCTGCCCAATCCGATTCACAAAATTCGGTCAAGATGTTGCCCTTGGTATAGGTGATGTCGTAATCAAGTGTGCCTTTGATGTATTTCAGCACCCGCATCCCTGCCCTCCAACGCTTCTCCCGAGGCTTATTGGACAACCTGCTAAGTACACCAGTCGCAAAGCTGATGTCCAGCCGTGTGTTGCATAAGTAGATCAAGCTGCCCACAAGTCCTCTGTACTTTGCTTTGTCCACTAGTGGTGATGAATCCTCGTTTGAGAGCTTCGCGTCAACCTCCATAGGGGTACCAACTGTCTTGCATTCAGCCATGCCAAATGCCTTCAGTATCTCTCCAGCATACTTCAGCTGTGAAATGAAGATCTGTTTCGATTCCTGCCAAACTTCAATCCCCAAACAGAAATGCATCAGTCATTTCAAACTCTATTCCTAGCAAATGCTTTGTCTGCGAGATCTTCTCTTCATGGTTCCCCGTTATGACAAGGTCGTCCACAGAAAGGACCACGAGATGCATCTGCCTCCTTCTCTGAAGATATATAAATTTGCATCTAATGGGCTCCTCCTGAACCTGTTTTGCAGAAAGTAGGCATCAATTCGCTGGTACCACGCTCTTGGGGCCTGTTTCAGCCCGTAAAGTGTCTTCTTCAGTTTGCAAACTTTACCTTCTAAACCAGGGAGCTCAAAGCTTGGTGGTTGTTCCACGTATACCTCCTCGTTGAGATCTCCATTCAAAAAAGCGGATTTCACATCCATATGAAACACGGGCCAACTTCCCTGGGCAGCTAAAGCCAAAACACTGTGAATTGTGGTTAGTCGAGCTATGGGAGCAAAAGTATCCTCATAATCAAAACCATGTACCTGTGCGAATCCTTTTGCCATGAGCCGAGCCTTGTACTTATCCAACGTGCCGTCGGATTTGTACTTGGTCTTGTACACCCACTTGGTTCCGATTACCTTGCGTTTTTGTGGTCGATCCACAAGGTCCCAAGTGTTGTTCTTCATTATGGAGCCATACTCCGACTGCATAGCCTCCATCCACCTCTCATCACCCTGTGCCTCTTCAAGACACTTGGGTTCTACAGCACGAATCACCTTTGTCATCAACGCGTAGTTGACCAAGTGTTCCTGTGCCCTTCTTTGCTCCTCTACTCTCTTGGACCGGTGGTGAGACTGACACGCTGCAGGTATAGTACTTAAAGAGGATCACAAATTTAAAGAATATAGCTGGAGTAAAAGTTCTCTTGAAATGCGTGTTTTTTTGGGGTCATGGTTTTCTTTTGTGGGATGCTATTACAACAATGGGTTAGATGGTGTGCTACCCTGTTTAGAGCCATGGAGCTTGACTTAGCTGTCTGTCATCAGTGCTTAGAAATTTGGATTGCCTGTGTCATTCCCAAGGTTCTTGAGCTTTCAAGGTTGCAGGCATGGAGTGAGCTTTTCCCTCTTGTCTGCCAATGAAGCCCCCTTTACTTTGAGCATTGCTATGGAATGGATAGGATTCTTGTGCATTGTTCTTTCTTCAGTGAAAAAGCAGCGTAATGGCCACAAAGAAGTATTAAAGTATGCCAGATCTAAGTAGGCTTTGTATTCAATGCTTTAGTCAATCTGTTGTGTAACTCTGGGTAGTTGGGAAAAATGCAGGGTTGGTTTAAAGGGGTTCTACTTGACAGGACAATTTTAACGTCTTTTATGAAATAACTTATAAGCTATGTTGCACTGTGTATCCATTTTCAGGCTAGGTGGCGTTTGGATGGTTCCTCCTCAATGGCTAGAGGTTCTCTGCCGTCCAAAAGCTGCTTTACCCACTTTGGGAATGGCTGTTGCCGTTGTGGTTCTGCAGGCTCTTCTGCATCTTCTTTGTCTTGAATCCTCCCAAGCACCGTTGGGGGAGTTCAGTCTGTTGTTGGTGGTAATACTGGATGGATATCCTGGTCCTGGTTGTCTTGGAAGAAAGCATCCTCCTCTAATTGATGCAACTGTTCGGAGAAGACCACATCGCGACTTACAATTACCTTCTTGGTAACAGGGTTATAGAGATGGTAACCCTTTGCCTCTTCACTATAGCCCAAGAAAATACACTTCCGACTCTTCGGTTCCCATTTGGTCCTGGTAGCATCAGGGACATGCACAAAACAGTCACATCCAAAAACTCTGAAATGTGCAGCTGAAGGTTTCTTACCAGAAAAGGCTTGCAGTGGAGTCATCCCGTTCACAGCCTTCGTATAGCTACGATTGAGAATGTACACTGCAGTGTTACATGCTTCAGCCCAGAAAGTCTTTGGCAAATCTTTCCCTTTCATCATACTCTGGCCCATTTCGTAGATGACGCGCATCTTGCATTCTGCTACTCCATTTTGCTGTGATGTATGTGGCGGGGGTGTCTGCCTCTTGATCCCGTGACTTTTGCAGTAACTTTCGAATTCAGTCGATGTGAACTCTCCACCTCTGTCTGATCTCAACTTTTTCACCTTCCTCCCGGTTTCTTTCTCGACCATTACATGCCATTCCTTGAACCTACTGAAATCCTCGTCTTTCTCTTCAGCAAGTATATCCATATCCTTCTATTGTAATTGTTGATCAGAGTCATGAAGTAGTAGGAACCACCCAAAGCTTCCGTCTCCATCTTTCCGCAAGGTCCGTGTGAACGAGCTCTAGAGGAGCCTTTGCCCTGCTGGCCTCTTTAGAAAAGGGATGCCGATGCTGCTTGCCCATCATGCAAGCTTCACATACATCGGGCAAATCTGAAATGTCTGGTAGGTCTGCAATCATTCCAGTTTTATGCATCTCCTTCAAAGAACTAAGGTTTAGATGACCAAACCTCTCATGCCACAGCTTAGTGTTCTTCACATCCACTCGAGCACTGAAAGCTGAGAGTTTGTAAATGTTGTTGCGCCGTATACCTTTACCAATGACCTTCCCTTGAAGATCCAGGATCTGTGCACCATTCTTATTGAATTGAATTTTGAGATCCCGATCCGTGATCGCAGAAATGGACAACAAGTTCCTCTTGATATCTGGTACATAAAGAACATCGGACAACTGTTTTACAACTCCATCTGACTTGAGAGCAATCGTACCTTTTCCTTTTGCTGGACATTTTGCATCATTGCCGACTGCTACCACGATGTCATTCCCTACCGGCTGTAGAGAGGTATACCAGTCCTTCCGACTGGTCATGTGGCGTGATGCACCACTGTCAATGATCCACAGTTCATCCGCAGGTACATGAACTGCCTCCGTGCAAATCTCCTCAATTGCTACGAACAGTTCTACTGGTACTGCCTGTGCGCTGTTGTTGGACTCTTTCTTTACTCCATTCTTCTCGCATCACTCATTCTGCTTGTGCCCTGCCTTGTTGCAATAGAAGCACTTGATCTTCTTCTTTCTCTTTTTATCATCAGAAGAAGATGGGTTACCAGAGTCCTTACCCTTACCTTTCTTTGATCCGGTCCAGAAAGTCGAATCTTCTCCAGTCCTCGTCTTTTGACGCATCTCCTCCTCCAGAAGCATCGCGCTGAAATCCTCAAAGTTGAGGGGCAGATTTATGTTCTGCGTATTCAGCGAACAAGACCATCGTACTTTGGTGGGAGAATCCGTATGCACCTCCGTGCCAGATTCTCGCCAATGATGGTGATGCCAATCGCAGTCATCTGATCGCACAGATTTTTCACCTTGGTGATGAACTTCTCTACCGCTTCAGATTCAGACACCTTCTCATTTGCGAGTTGAGTCTCCAGATTCTGAATCCGCGTCTGATTCATGGTCTCATACTGATTTTTCAAGACCGTCCATGCCTCCTCTGCTATGGTGACATGTTGAATTAATGCCATGACTGAATCACTCACACTGCAGACAATAGAACACAGCGCATCTGCATTTCTTCTTGTCCACGCGAGAATCTCATCTGGAGTCGGTACTATCAGTTGTCCTGCATTGGCTGGATCTGGCCTTGGAACCGGCCTCACATCCACCCCAGTAGCAGTGTCCCAAAGCTCATATGTGCTTAGGATGGTCTTCATCTTGAACTTCCGGAGAGGATAGTTAGAGCCATCCAACTTTTCGCTTTTGCCGAACGGTGGGATACACAGTCTTGCGGGCTAGGCCATCTCTCACAATCTGCTCGCAAACAGAAACACACTACCAAATCTTCTTGCTAGAGTCTAAGCTCTGATACCATGTAAGAAAAGGATACAACGTCTGTGCTCAACAGATAACAGGATCTCGTATACAAGAGAGAAAACCAGATAGTATGGAGAATCAAAAATTTGATTACTATAGAACTGATACAATAGATGGCGCTGCCTCCCAACCGTGCGCTCCTGTGAAAGAAGCTTCGATGGCAAGCTGGAAACAGTAGAGGACGGAGGCTGGATGCTAAGGAATCAGGGTCGCTGTAGCCAGTGATGATGAAATGGGCTTCACGGGCTCGCTCTTATATAGCCACCAGTCGTAGTCGGTTAGATCCAATATGGTGACCGACCCAACCCGCCCAAAATGGTCGACTGAGGGTCGGTCGAAATAGGCCACCGACCACACGATAGAACCGGTGCGCAAAATAGAGCAACGGACCTACGGAATCCATTCGGCCCACAGCCATCCGGGATCATCTAGACCTCCAAATGGGCCCCGCAACCCGAGAGTGGGCTGCCTCGGGAAAAGCTTTGTCTACCCTCAATGCGGTTAGTCATGGGATGCCTTCCCGCACTTGCATGTAGCCTTGTTGGCAGTGTGCCAACTACATCTAGCCATCAGGCCACACATGGCCCCCATCTGGTGTAAACCAGGACCTACCGGATAATCGAGCTACTCAAATGCCTTCTCCTCATATGGGGGGCTTACAAGTAGAGTTAGCTGGTTCCCGCGTAGTTACATGAGAGTGGAGCATTGATATCTAACACTTTTCAAGTTTCCACACATTTGTCTTTTGAAACACAAGGTTGTCTTTTCACACAATTTTCAAGTTTCCACACATTTGTATTTACAAACACAAGGTTCATAGTTTAAAAAAAGGCGTGAAATTTGAAATTCAAGTTTCCACACATATCTCTTTTCAAACACCAAGGTTTATAGTTTTGTTTGTCTAAGTTTCGACTAAATCACACACCAAGGTAGATAGTTTTGTTTGCAAGTTTCCACACGTTTACATTCTCCTTCACTATCTCTCCTCTAATATCCCTTATTGATTGTAGCTTTCAAATTCCTCCATCAAAACATCTCTCCTTGATCGTCGCCCACTCCTTTCTCCTCCTCATTGGTAAGATTTTCTATCTTTTTCATTCTTACTCTCTCTATCCCTGTCTCTCATACTTTCTCTTGCTCCCTCCCTCTCTAAATTTTCATCTCTCGTCTCCTCTCTCCCTCTCCTTCTCTCTCTCTCTCTCTCTCTCTCTCTCTCTCTCTCTCTCTCTCTCTCTCTCTCTCTCTCTCTCTCTCTCTCGTCTCCCCTCTCCCTCTCTTTTTCTCTTCTCTCTCTCTCTCTCTCTCTCTCTCTCTCTCTCTCTCTCTCTCTCTCTTTACTCTCCTTTTTATTTCCTCTCCCCTCTCCTCTCCGTTTCCTCTCATCTTTATTTACTCTCTCCCCTCCTCTTCATTTCCTCTCTCTCTCTCTCTCTCTCTCTCTCTCTCTCTCTCTCTCTCTGTCCCCTCCTCTCCGTTTCCTCTCTCTTGCATCGCCTACTCTCTCGCTTCTCCTCTCTCTCTCTCTCTCTCTCTCTCTCTCTCTCTCTCTCTCTCTCTCTCTCTCTCTCTCTCTCTCTCTCTCTCTCCCACTCTGTCCTCTCTTTCTCTCCTCTCTCTCCTTCATGTTCCTCGTCTTTCCAGGCGAAGGACTTGCACAAACTTTCGACAAAAACGAACGACTCAAAAATAGCGAAGGACTTGCACAAACTTTCGTGGAGAATGCCCTTACGCACCCTTTTGCTAACCCAACCCAAAAAAGATGACACTACCCTAAGACCCTTTGGAGGGCCAAAAATTCACGTTGCAAATGAAGGCCAACAATTGGAAAACATTTGAGATGTTTAAACATAAATATATGTATGTACCATGTATTTACTTACTTTTGAATAGGCCTTCAAATTTCAGGGCTGGAGTAGTTGTGCTTCTATGAAGCAAGAAACGTAATAGAATTCCTGCACAAACAACCAAATAATAAGAGAGAGCATGCAAGGGCTTTCGACATGGTCTCTTCAAGGAAACGGAAAGAGCATCAGAGGCGGCTGGAGGCCCTGAGACAAGAGCGGACAGAGGTCTGCACCCTTCTTCGCAGCAAAGAAGCTACACTGCAAGAGGAAAGAAATTTATGGCTGGGACTGATTTCTGACCTGCGTCGGCAAATTAAGAAATCAGATTTGCTGTCCGAACTAAACAGTGCTGAGACGTCACTGCACCGTGAGCAATTGCAAGAACTCAGCACCCGCATCTCTAAGCTTGAAGCCTACATCTCTCAGCTTGAAGCCGATATCTCTAAGCTTGAAGCCGATATCTCTCAACTTAAAGCCGATGTAGCAGTTCCCAACGCACAGATTTTAGCGACAGAAGCAAAGATCGAAACATTGCCGGACTTGAATGAAGCAGGTTTCAACACCTATCTTTCTAGCATGTAGTGTTTATCGAATCTTTTTAATGGATTTCCACTCTTTGTATCCCTGCAATTTATAACGGATTTCCACATTGCAGATTACTTCACAATGCATTGAAGGAGGCACATACTTGTACATGTGAGGGGATGGAAGTGGCGCATGGTGACGTGCGGGCTCCCAACATCATGGCGAGATCAGTGGAAGATTCTTTTGAGATCAAGTTTTTGGATTTTGATTGGGCTGGCACTGTTTAATCTACAATATATCCTTCCTTCATAAATACGGATCTGCTCTGGCATAAAGATGTGGGAACCGGGAAGCCCTTACAGCAGGACCATGATTGGTGGTGGGCAGACAAGTGGACCGAGGTAGACACTACTTATATTTTATATTGACGATATCACGAAAACATTGGGTTACTCCTTTTTTTGTAAAAGAAACGTTGTTAGGTGAGACTTTTTGTGTTGTGTGAACAGGCAGAAGCAGAGGACTCTACGGACGTGTAACTAAGAGGAGTAAAGGCATCATGGTCATTGCAGCAGCAGAAGCTGCTGATGACTTGCTTGATTTTGGTGATAAGTTGCACAGACCGCTTAGTTAGGACGTGTCACAATTCTTGTAGTTAATCTTCTGTTGTGTAAGCAGGCAGAAGCAGAGGATTGTATGGACGTGTAACAAAAGGTGAGTAAAGGCACCATGGTCATAGCAGCAGCAGAAGCTGCCGATGACTTGCTTAATTTTGGTGATAAATTGCACATTACATTGAGACGCTTAGACGCTTAGTTAGGATGCGTGACAATTCTTGGAGTATATATTTTTGAGTAAAGCGCAGACATGTGATTGTAGACCTTACATTCTAGATGTGATGGAGTTGGTCTGGCAGATTTTTACATCAGGAAATTTGCAAAGGATTCTGCAGGACTCATCACACCTAGGTTGAGGGGTCACCTATGCACGCCACTACTTCAAGTTTGCATCATGAGAGAGCATTAACCTTGGAAAATCATATATAAAAGCAATCTCTTGAATGCTATCCCATGATGGTGTTGGGAGGTTAGGATCCCAATGATATGTAAAATAGGTTAGAAGGGTCTGTGCCTGCAATGGGCCAATTCAGGACACCTTCAATTTTGGGTGATCTTGAGAATTTTCTATATAGGTTGTACTTCCACTTCATTTAGGTTTTCAGTTGTCTAGCAAAGGATGGCTAAATGCTCCATGAGGAACTGCAGGGGAACTGCCCTGCTGCCAGCCTAGCGGTGTACCTATCAATGGTATAATCAGGCTTCTTTTTCAGCTTGTAGACCCATTTTGTTCCAATAGCCCTCTTCTCTGGAGGCAAGTTTACCACATCTTAGGTATTATCTTCGCGAGTCTTTAGAAACCCAATATAGGTGCTTATTCTTGGGCATTGATGACGACATAAGCCTTGCTTTGCTTACTAAGTATGTCTACCTTTTGTTTTTTGTTAGCTCATTTTTCTTCTCTTTAGTTTTTTTTTGCTTTGTAGAACTTTGGTTTTTAGAAACAAAAATCTGAATTTGTAAGAGCAGATATATTCTAGTCTTACAAATGTACATATATTATTTCCTGAATGGACCTCAACTCATCCTGCATGGCCTGCATCCAATGCACATTATCACATGCATTCTCAAAGCACTCAGACTCTTCCATCGATGAGGGTACCCATCCTAGCTGACTCTAAAAACTGTGACCCCTCTGCCTCAGCTGTATCTCTGCGAGTCTTGCCAAATAAAGGAGCAGAAACCTACTCTTCTGGAGAGTTTGGACCAGCCAATAAGGCACAGCCCATGCTTCGTGTAGAGCTGAACCTTCCCTTGCAACTACATCCCACAAACGCACTTTGTCCATGTCCAACACGGCTAGTCAAATGTCCTCTTTGTAGCTCTACCATTCCAACAATATTGGCCATCTATGGAGACATACCAAAGTGCTTTTATTTCACCCGATGAGTTGTATAGATTGGCTGAATCATCTGCATAGGTGCCATCTGCGCGGAAAATGGTTTGGTTTGGATTGAGGGAAGGAAGCGCAACAATCAAGCATATGCTTTCCAAGGTTGTGATTGGAGTATCAATCTACTCATAGCAACACATTTGCAAAGCTTTTAAGGTCAAGAGTTCCGAAGCCATCCACAATCGGAAGCAGGGTTATGAGTTGCGATGCCAAGAGCCGCAAGCTCCTCCCAAGCAGGATGTCCAACCCCACTTTGGCGCTTTTGAATTTTGGGTTGAATTTTCTTGTCGGACAGCAACGGATTAGAGAACGTTATTCAAAGTACGAAACAACACCTTGATTGTGTCTTCTGCACATTCACGATTTGATTCAATGGGTGAAAGTAAGAGCATAACCAATGTAGACGTTGCTCCTGCGAGTTGAAATACCTCGATGGAGAACTCCTCAACCCTCTTCTGTTATCCTCTAAGAAATTCCTCACCCCTCTTCTGCTATCCTCCAAGAAAATTCCCTAGATTAACTTGTTCATGCTTGTAAGAAAAAACCTCAAAAACCAGCAACTTTTGTGTTAACCTGCGGAAAGGAGTATTGAAATCATGCACAGGGACAAAAAAGATTCCATCCAAGTGTAAGAATTCCAACACACGGAGAGTTCACTCCAAGTCAAGTCTTGAAAAATGGAGTCCAAACAAATCACCTTCCATAGTAAGCACACTTGGAGCAAGCAAACACTCACCCTGGGAACTTCGTTTATCAACACTTTGATCTACCAAGAGACAACGATTATCACCATAACTTCTTCAAAGCCTTCGCATCGACCGATACACTTTGCATGGGCGGCAATACTGATTTCGAAATTCCCCCTCAAGTTTCGACTTTGGAGCCTTCACTCTCATGCTTGCAACCAATTGCTACACACGGCGTGGCAGATCCATGAGATAGATGTTACACCATTTCAGATTTTGAGCTTGTTCTAGAAAGAACCTCGTGTCCACCCTTCGTTAAGATATAGTAAGATAATAAGATGAGATGACTGGGGACCCACACCTAGTTATATAGTTTAGCTGATTGCCCCAAAGTGAATGTCTTTATGAGGTTAAAGGTGTCTTCTCCTCCTCTTTCTTGTGTACATGCACAACCACTCAAACAAAATCTCTCTCTCTCTCTAATATTCACACACATGCATGCTTATTAAGCATATGTATGCACACACTGTCTATAAGTTTTCCTACTCACACAAATTCTATATTTGTATTGTTATCTTACACATGGCCATATGTATATCTCACACCCACTCATGCTTGATTTACGTGGAATGTCACATATTGCATGCAAAAAAGACTCTCTCAAGCATCCGTATATGTTTGTCTCTTGCATGTATATATATGTGTATGTGTTGCATAAGCGTGTGCATGCATATATGTAGTGAGTGCATGTGTATGTGTGTACATCTCATGTACATGTGTGCCCACATGAGTGTGTGAATATACACCCCCTATGTAGGTATAATAACCGAAAAAGGAATGTAACCCTACATAAGAAAGAAAGAAGGAAAGAAATTTTATATGAGTCTTCGGTAGACTGATGGGTCTATGAGACTGAAAGAAAACCTGATACAAACCACAGTAAGGGTAGAGCTACTAAACTAGTATCATCACCCGTGCTAAGTCCTAAGCTGATCATACATAGTCAAATACATCTAGGGGTGACAATGAAAAGAAAAAAGATTGGAGTGGAGCGGAATCCTCCGTATGTCATGTCGCCCTGGTTGGTGCGTAGCCAATGATGAGATGTTGGCGTCTATCAAGGGATGTCGTGCGTCTCAGTCTCTTGGAGAAGGCTTGACGCAAGACCAGAGCCATCGTGACTCTCGTGGGACGTGTCCCGAGTCTAAACAATGCCGGGACATCCCCCAGAGTGATTTGTGTGTCCCCTCAATGCCTCATGTGTCATGTTGCAGTCTCCAATGTGATGAGGATGATCCCCCAACAGTCCCTGGAAGCTTTAAGGGCACGTCTCCACAAATTAGCGAAGAAACACACACCTCGTTTCATGGCATTTACGCAAGCCAATGAGTTATTGACTTTAAGGTCGGACCAATTGTCGTCACACCTTCGAAAAAAGTTCTACCCTTTGAGTCTCTTCAAGGACGAGCACTATGAAGAGTTGGGTTTTCGAAGTTTGTTTTATGGACACACTCATGCATATGACATACCAACCCGAACGAGCTACCAAGACATAGTCAAATGAGAGTTGTGTAATGAGGACAGAAGGTTTGCATGGTCAATTGAGAACCTGTTCTTCAAGACAATGAAAGTGCTGGTGTGGCAAGTGATGTTGTCCACTTGGGTACGCATGAGAAAAGGTCAACTGCAAGGAAGAATGCTTGATGCAAGAGCAGCAATTGTGGGGACAAACATTGAGAGGCTATTACAATCCAAAATTGGCTTCCATGACTTCATTTGCCTAAGAACATCAACTGATTATCAACATTTGAAGGAGATGTTTTTGCCATGGTGAGACAACTTGGGACACCCATATTCTTCATCACCTTATTTGCAACTAAACTGTGGGAACCACAAACTATGGGAACCACTATTGTGATGCCTCCGCGAATTGTCAAAAGCAAGCTTTCCACACAACGCCAATGACAGACACCGACAACCAAGAGCTAACCAAGTCTGATCCTATCACAACCGTGCAATATTATGTACACAAATTTAGAGCTTTGAAGATGTTCCTACGACAAGATGATAGCATTATGGAACCAATAATGGATTTCTCCTTCGTGACAGAATTCCAAAACAAAGGCAACCAACATGATCATGGGCTAATATGGATTGACGAAGCGCCCATTTGCAACAACTGTGATGACGACTGTGAACAATTCATTGACAAACGCATCACAACAGCGCCAAACTCAACATCAAACAAAGTGATTTGCAAAACCCAAAAACATAGACAAACATGCAAAAAAAAACAAACAGACTGCAAATTTGGATTTCCAAAACCACCTATGCGACAAACACGTGTTTTAAGGCCTTTGCCGGATGAAATGATCAAGACCATACATAAAGGAAACTTTGCAAGACATTAATTCCTACATTGACGTTCAATGTGTTCCTTCACACAATTTCAATGTCTAAAGAAGAATACGAACTCGCAGTTTGCAAGCAAAAAATTTCATGAAAAGAGACCCAAAGGATGTCTACACAAGCAATTTCAACCCAACTTTGACGAGACTTTGGGGAGCAAACATTGATATTCATTTCATTTTAAATCCTCACGGAGCAACATCTTACTGCACGTCGAAGATAACAAAGATTAACAAAGAAACAAACAACGCTATGAAGACAACGATGGCCCAAAGTTTCAAAGACATGGAGCTACACAGGAATGTATCCATGAAGTCGGCAACACAATTTTGAATATTCAACATATCAGTGCACAACAAGCAGTTTACCTATGCCTTTCGCTCCCACTCACTAACGCGATAAGAGAATTCATATACATAAACACAAATCCAATTGAAGACAAGACACTCCGACTGAAGCACACGGCACAACTAGAGTTGTTGCAGCCAGATAGCACTGACATCTTCTTTGACGACATCATCACAAAATATGCAAGAGCCTTGGATGCAGGGGCTGATATGCCTGCTCAAATCCTAAATTTGCAGCAGCAGGTACAAGTGCAGATGCTAAGCCTGTGGATACGCAAGATGTGCATTTGGCCATGCTCATAACAGTATACTTCACCTTGTCTTCAGAAAAGGGTCTCTGCAGCAGCATAGCTTCGTGGGGCAACACCCTTCTTTGCATTTTGGAAAGGAACTCCCTCATTCTACCCTTGTAATCCACCGGGACATTAGGTTTGTTTTCTGCATGGCTAGCCAAGTGTCTTACAAATACTTGAGCTATATTCACATCACCCGTGACCACCTTGCCTTCTTCATCCCCAATCTCCTTTATTTACTTTCTCTCTAACAGCCCTGAAAAAGAAGGCTGAAGGGCCGTCACCTTCATCCAACCATTTCAGCCCTGACTGTACTCGGGCTGTGGGCAGTCTTCTATGCTCTTGCCTTCTCAAAAAGGCTTCAGTTTCACTTAATAGAGCTGCTAGAACGGGGTCCTTCCTGGAGTGCCTGTATAAGACTAATACGTGCTGCAACAGGCACATTCTCAGAGTGTCTGCTCCTGCGGGCATTTTCCCTTCCAAACTCCTTTGCTGTGTTGATAACTACATCTGTACAAGCATACCACTTTCTTAGCGCATGGGTTTGACCCCTTGCAATCTCTCTCTACCTCTGAGCCACCAGTTCATTGAAAGGTTTTGACTCCAGCAAAGAGATATTCAGTTTAAAGGGGATTGGCCCTTTCTTTGTGGGATTCACCGAAGCAAAGCTCATGTCTACATACAAAGGGAAATGATTAGAATCAAAGCGTTCCATTAGAACCTTTCCTTTCAGATGAGGCATCAACCACCATCCATCCTGCGAGACATATATTCTGTCAAAACTGCAGCCCTCCATGTGTTGTCTGCGTGCTTATTATGCCAGGTAAAGACCTGCAATTCCTTCAAGTCGTCAAAATTGGCTAGATCAAGGAGCCCACACTCTGCAATCATGTCATCCCAGGCATTCTTTTCTGGTCCAGACATTTTAGGTCCAGGGTGCGAACGATAACTACCAGGGCAGACCCGCCCTTGCCTGCAAACGGGCAATTATTGAGAACTGTATAGTCATGCATCTGCAAACCTTCAAGGTTGTGCGCTCCAAGCTTCAGCTCTTGGAGAGAAAGTAACACAGGATTAAACTTCCACACAGCTTTCTTCACCGAAGTCTTTTTCCATTTTGCACATATACCCCTGACGTTCCATGTCATCACACTCATATCAAACATTTCTTCTCTCCTACTGTTCATCGTCCTCCTCCTCAACTTCCTGCTCCATATCTTCTGACAGAGGCGCATAGATGTTAACAAAAGGGAGCCCCTTCCGAGCTCTACCCTTAACAGATCTGAAAGAGTCAATCTTCCTCGTAAACGACTTACCATTCGTCTTGCGCACGACCGCCGTCCCTTCGCCCTCCTTCGCAGGTCTCTGCTGAGCTTTCGAGCCAGACTTAGTCCTAGGGCCTGGGTCCATTTGCAGCACGTCCGGGCTCTTTTCTTGGACCAACACCTGGCCTTTGTCAACTTCTTCAGCATGCATGGTTTCTTCTTCGCCCTTCTTAGGAATCGCATTCTGACAAATCTTTTCATCGCTATGGCCTTCAATACTACCGTCGATCTGCACGCACACCGTCTTCCCACCTTAACTACTTCAGCAAAGGAGCCTGAGGCTCCTGACATCTCTTCATCGCTCAAAGAAGCTAAGCAAGTTTGTCTGACCCCTTCCCTCTCAAGAGATCCATCAGGCAGGGCTGCCCCTCCTCTTTGCCATCTCTGCTGATGCCCTTGGTTGGCTTGTCCAGGAAAAGATGGACCCTGGCGCCCTAAAAGGAATTGCCATTCCCGATAGCCCCTCTGACCTCTGCCTGCAACTTTTTGCTGATGATACCAATGCTCTCATCCATAACGATGACCAATCAATCGCCTCTTTCTGGGATTGTCTGGACACTTTCTGTTTGGCCAGCGGCAGCCAAGTTAACCATTCCAAGACTGGAATCAAGACTATGAACAAACTCCCCCTCGACTGGCTCTTGCAACAAGGTTGCAAAATGATTAGGGATGGTGATATCTTTAGGCTCCTTGGTATCCCGATGGGATTTGGTGTCTCCATACACCAAAGATGGGAGTGGGTCCTTGACAAGCTGAAAGCCAAGCTCGACAAGTGGAAAGGGATGCAATTCAACATGGCCTCTAGAGTTATGGTCCTCAAACACATAGTGATTCCTACCATATATTTCCTCTCCTGTTGGAGGCCTTCTAATGCTGACCTAAAGTCCTTTGACAGATTGTGCAGGAACTTCTTGTGGAGTGGAGACGGGAGCATCTACAAACTGCCCAAAGTGGCCTGGGAATTCTGCACCACGCCCAAAGAGAAGGGAGGCCTTGGGATCCCTAACCTTTGTGAGCTATCTGACAGAATGGCTGCTAAATGGGTCATCAGAAGTCTTCTCTCCCCTAATGACAGCTGGTCCCTTCTGCTCCATAGGCACAACATGGACTTTAGACTTAAGGACTGCCCTACTTGGAAAAATTTGGACACTATCCCCCTCATCTGTAGCCCTCTCAAAATCATTCCGAAAGGCTCCCAGTTGGTGAAGGGGATTTGGAACTCTTGGAACAAGTTCAAAGAGCAACTTATCCTCAAAAGATACTCCAATCATATTTGCTCATGGGCTCACTTGGACTCTGTTTGGTTTGTTTGCAGAGGCGCAGATATGGCAGGGTGTGCAGGCCCAGATCTGCAGCAGGAATTGTGGGTGTCAGTGGGCAGGAGACAAGCATTTTATAGGCTGGAGATATGCCTTGAAAGGAGGGCCAAAGGGCCCTGGAAGTTTGGGCCTGACAGCCCTGGTTTGTGTGCCTTATAGGACTGGACCAGCTACAAACTGGTCGGCCAGTCTAGTCGGCCAGTCTGTAACAGGCTGGTCGGTGTTTATCAGCCCCCCCTTGGGGCCTATATAAGGAGGCCATTCAGGCCTCATTTCAGTATCATCTGGAGCAGCAATTCCATCAGCAGAAAGAGTAGCAGCAGGGCTATCTTTGGGCCTACAGTCAGAAGGAGAAAGTAGTACCTTGTGCTGCAAACTTAGCTTGCAGGAAGCTGCCCACCTAGACTGGTGGTTTCCAGACACAGCAAGGTGGAGAAGATCATTCTAGACGGAAAGTCTACTCATGCTCGAGGTGGAGCACGCGGACTCTAGTCTAGAGATAGCCACCAGCAGATAGGAGAAGGACTTTTGTGGTAAGATCAGAGGACCGCACCATTGGTGGGACTCTGGATCTGTCTCTTTTGTATTGTGTCCATAGTTGTGGACGGAAATATATTATTTGGTGGTTTCTCTATCTGATTGGTTCATTGTCTATTGATGAGTCTACACACCTATTGTATGCACATAAGTAAAGAAGTCTGTGATTCCACATCCACACGGCACACTGTGTGAGCTCCTGGGCATTACTATAAGTCTTCCGCTACGTGTACCCTCTGTTGGGTATTTTCTAACAGTGACACAACAATATGACTTGGAGCAATATACAAAGCAGTGGCAAGGCAAGCTTGAAAACATGGGGTGGTACACACACTCTCTAAGCAAGATCACCCGTAAGGAAGTCAATGCAATGCTACCATGGAAAAGACAATGTGTCCACTCCCAATTGCATTATCAATTTGTAGTAAAGAGCATCCTTGAGAAATTTTTGGTATATTATCCCTTTCAACTTGAGAGGAATACTCTGCATGCGTGGTTACATCCCTACCATCAAGTAAGTAATTTTTTTCTATACTCATGGCCATTTCAATGTTTCCTCCATTTTTTGGTTCTTTTGTAGCTTTTGATGATTATCAAATGCATCCTTGCATAGAAGATTGCCAAAAACGTTTTTTTGTGGCCTCCTTTTGAAATTAAGATCTCCCTTAATATCCTCATCTAGAAGCTCTAGATGCCTCAAGCATCTTGCAAGTGACCCCACAGTAAAATTTGGATCAGAAGGCCAATATCCCGTTGCAAAATGACCATATCCACCTTTTCTATGTCCATAAACTAGCATTCCTGTCGGGGAAATTGGAAGTTGCGCTACCCGACTCAAATGTTTTGGATGGGGCTCTAGCCAAGGTATGCATGTCTTAACTTGGTCCATTTTGTCATGGATAATGCACACATACTTACCAGGTTCACAAAGTGATTTTTGCTTCCAACAATAGTACAAATTACGACATGTCATTTGTGCTAGCATGTGTTTCCTCTTTTCCTTGAATAAAATTGCACAATCTTGTACCACCTTGGTTGATGCCAACTTCATCTGTATTGAAGTACTAATGTCACATTTTAAAAATGAGCTCGATTTGCAAATTGACACTTGCTTAAAATTTGTTCTCCAAAGTCTACTAAGTGTGGAGTGGGAAATTCTTTTTACTCCAACATTGAGAGTGTGAAGTTGGCTTCACGCAAAATATCTTGTTGCTTATAAACTCCTGCCAAAACATGTTGTGTCTTTATCTCCCTCAAATGTTGTTTTGCTTCTATGAGGCATAATCTCTACATTGTTTTCCACATACTCTTGGATAATTGCTTTGGCCATATCCACATGTTCCCATGATCTACGTATTATCCCTTTGTTTCCATGCATTGATTTCCTAGCCCCTTGCTTGTGAGTATCTTTGTACCTATAAAAGGATGCCTTGGATATCCCATCTATTGTGTACCATGCTTTCCCACATACAATATGTGCCTTTCTTTTCCTTCTAGCTTTTGTGAGGCTTGAATCATATTGTAAACATAGGTAAATGTATCAGATGAGCTTTGTACCCAATATTGTTGTGGAGCTTCTTCAATCGTTTTCCTCTCGACATGCTGGCAACAATTTTTATTACAACAATCAATAGTAGAAACTGCATGGATGCTTTCAGACATTAAAAGGCATGGAATTTTTGACAACTCTAAGAGATTATCCTTGAGCAATGGCTTTCTTTTTATCATTCTATATTTTCTTTTTCTCATGCCTTCCATAGGTTTAGTAGGATCTTTGTAAATAGATGATAACATATCTTGTTCATGGAACTCAAAAAAGATGTCATCCTCTATGAGTCTACTACCATCCTGCAAGGTCACTTTGCATAATTGGCCATTTTATGAGCTGAACATTAAGATTTTCCATTTCATTGATTTCATGGGCCACATTGTCCATTTGATGTATCAAAAGGTCTGTGAAAGTATTAGAGATACTGATTCCAACATGATCACTTCCAAGATCCTCATACTCTATTACCTCATGAGGATATGCCAATAAGATGTATCCTTCAGCATTAGTCCCTTCGAAGCACTCTTTGGGAGACCTCAAAATTTCCCAGCAATGATCGGCACAATCCAAATTGATCAAATCAAACACAAGGATGCATTACAGGGAAGTGCATCAGTCCTTCGTTCAAGAAAATGCAACTGTGTGGCTCTTTGGTAGAAGCCATCATCATCTAAAGAATGTTATATGTGTGCATACATGTGAATTCATCTGACTTTGCATGCACTATTTGTGTTGTCTAACAGATGAAGAAACTCAAGAAGAATCATAGGTTTCAAGACCTACAGACTCCTAGAAGGGGTGCAAAAAGAAACAAATTCTTCAAGAAAATGGCCAAGGCATTCCACATCATGTTCTATTTGTTGTGCCTGACTCTGTGCAAACAAGTGTCTAGTCATAGGTTTAGATTTCCAATTGTGGAGATCCACTCTCATGATGCTCTTATCCTTTCTAAGATAGATGGTGTTGCTATGCCAATCATGAATTGGAAGGGGAACGTAGGTGTGGCATGTATAGACGGAACTCCCACAACAAGCAGGCAACCAAGAACTCAAGAACTCAAGGAGGCAAGAGGAGGAAGGAAGCTTGTTGCTCAAGTTCAGATGCAAGAATGAAGACCAAGGTCAACCCTTTGGCCTTAGAAGATCATCATCCACTCCTATGGGTGCTTCTCCATTGAAATTTTGGAGACGAGAACAAGATAGTTTCTCCAAACAATAAGAAAATGTTGAGAAAGCAGATGGGATGCAATCAATTCGACGAGCACATCATATCGATGCTTGACACAATGCTTTATGGAAATTAGTCTAGTTAGTCCACCTAAGTCATTTATTAGCTAGGTGAGGTGGTGATCTAGTAGGCGATGACAAATTATTTTCTAGTCAACGCTACTATAAAAGGGGACCTATTTTTTCACTCTATTTTGTTGTGGATGAAGAATTGTATCAGCATCGAGGATGATGCATGGCGCCACCACGAGGTGTTGACAACTTTGGAAGACCTCCCTAATGAGTTAGGATTGAGCTCATTCTGTGGGAGGCAGATGGCGGCCTTGCAAAGGGCACATGCCGCAATGGTGAGGGCTTGCTAAGGCCCTTGCCAAAGAGTACTGTAAAACAAAAATAAAGGTACTATCAAAAATTGAAAACTGAAATATGAAATCTGAGAAAATCGGAGATCATAGTTCATGACAACATTTTAAGCTTGCTCAATTTTGTTTGAGGAATATATTTATGGTATGGCTTGGCCTCCCTTCCTAAACCTATTGTCATCTCATAAAAGAACCTCACAATTTCAATGCAAATTCTTCACTTTGTCTATTCCTCAATAGCATCATCCATCGTACATGTTCCACCTACCTCCTTCAGCTTTTTTTGTTCCTGTTATTCTTTGTTCTTGTCATCTCATAAAAGAACCTCACATTTTCAATGCAAATCCTTCACTTTGTCTATTCCTCAATAGCATCATACACTGTACATGTTTACACCTACCTCTTCAGCTTGTTTTGTTCTTGTTATTCTTGCATAACAATTTATACTCTATTACCACACCCACGTACACATATATTTAAAAAGAAGATCTATCCACACAAGAATCCACTCAAACTAATGTGAGCGCAAACAGCTTGGATATCTATACACAAGTGAGAGTTATAAATATCTTCAATAAAGGATGAACAAATTCAAATTTGTGTACAAGTGTCAATATACCACTTTCTCTCACTAAAATGATTCTCGAAAACAAACACAAAATCTTAACTGTAGTATATTCTCTATATATATATCTAGCAATGATGTCCTTCTGCAAGAAGCTCATGCCTATGTTAGGTCACGTGGTAATATACAAAAACATATTTTCCATGCATCAATTTCAAGCAAAGGTTAGTGCATTGCAATCAAATAAACCCTTCACAGTTTAATGGTGTCCTCTGGATAAAAAGTTATAGCTAAAATCTTGGAAGGGATGATGAGTGCGCATAAAATTGTGGACAACAAGTTGTAGCACATTAACATGGAAGGATGTTAAAAATATCCTTGAGTAGCCACACGAGTATATAAAGTTGCCCGTGTGTATCATGAACACTTTTACTATTTCCCATCTAATGAATCAATCTCTGCAAACCCAAATCGCAATGGCCAATACAGGGCATCTTCCAATAGTGCAAACTAGAGGCAATTGGGAAACACTAACTACAAAAAGCCCTACACAACCATTATGGACAATGCTAAGCACATGACTTTTGAAATGGATAGACATATCTAGTATATCAACTATTGGAACACAAGTAGATAAGGAAGCTCTTAAGCCCATTAATACTTCCTACTACAACAGATTGATTGAGTCTCAACCTTCATGGTGGTCTACTAAACAGTAAATCAATCAAGGTAGAGTAAAACCTAGTTGTCAAGCTCGCAGATGAAAATATGGCCTTAAGAAATAAGGAGCTGAGGTCATCGAAGTCCAGCTGTCGACTATGCTTTGCTATAGTCGTTTCACTTGTACAATTAGATTTGTTGTATTTGGGAAAGTCCCATTGTCTATGCAAGGTGGCTAGACCAAGTACTTATCTGATGTACTTCATGTCCTAAGCATATCCAAGAATCTAGTTTCTATTTTTTCCCCTATAGTATGTTTTGGGATATATCAATGTATTTGATTTGTTGGTCACTAGAGATATATTTGTTGGTGGTCTCTCTGTGGCACTACGAAAAGGAAATTGTAAACCCTATGAATACCTTTGATCCCAAAGCCAAAACCCTAGCATGGCAAATTACAATCCCCATGGCTATGAAACTTGTTACACGCCTCAGGGATAACAACATGAAGAGGTCCACCAAGTATGATCATGTTACGATGCACCACAGAAGGCAACTCAAATCCTATGAAGGCCCTAATCATGAATCTTGTGGATGATCAAATACAATCTGGATGGATGTGAAACTTGGTACACGCCTTGGGGACATCCACATGAAAGGCCCACCAAGTGCGCTCATGTTTTGATATGCCATGAAGAGGCAATAGCCATCTACTTGGAAGGGTGGCACATGGAGAAGCCCTAGCACCTCAACCACAGGCCCCTTGGGTACATAATTCCCTTATTTCCCATCACACTCACACCAGTCACACTTTTTAGCTACATTTTTATTGGTTTATTTTTAGCAATAACAGTCCCCCCCCCAAAAGGTGTGAAATGCTCAGCATTTCCCATCGTGTACATAGAAGGGTTTCAAGAATCGCTTGTTGAAGACCTTTAGTCCATATGGCTCATGCAACTCATGTACTTGAACTAAACCATTATCTCGTTCTTTATCTTGTTTTGATGTTTTCTTTGATAGAAATTCCTTCATTAGGGAAGAATTGGGGTCTCAAGAGGGCCTCCAATTAGTATTTCCTAATTTCAAGGGATTAGAGAGTGATTTGAGGTATACCAATGAGAGTGCTAGAAGGTGTGGGGAAATGGTATGTTGAGGTGGAGGCTGGGTAGGCCTACAGAGATCCCCTATTGGTTGCTCCCCTTACACTAGGGACCACCCAAACCATCCCCCCCCTCTTAACCCATGTTTGACCCTCCTACCAGGTGCATCTCCCCCAGATGAGCCCAAAAGTGCCTTCAATGGGATGGTAGGGCCCTTGTGGCAAATTTTTCTTCTCCCCTTCCTCTTTCTAGGGTCTCTGTCCCCCACTGTTCTACTCCAACCTACCAAATCACTCAGATTTGAACCAAATTCCATGCATTTTCTCTCTTCCCCCTCTTTCTCTATGCCCTCCTGCTTTGTCCTTCTCTCTCTCCCCTCTCCCTCTCCTGTGCCTCTATTGGAGCTTCTTTGTCCCTCTCCTTCTCCCTCTCTTGTGTCTCTGTTGCTGTTGCTCTGTCCCTCTCCTTCTCCCTCTCCTATGCCTCTGTTGTTGCTGCTTTCTCCCTCTCCTTCTCCCTCTTTTGTGCCTCTGTTGGAGCTGCTCTGTCCCTCTCCTTCTCCCACTCATGTGCCTCTATTGCTGCTACTCTGTCCCTCTCCTTCTCCCTCTTTTGTGCCTCTATTGGAGCTGCATTGCCTTGCGTAGGACCCATTCTTACTATTGCAACCTCTACAAGCATGGTGAGGAGAAAGGCTACAAGACCACACAATGTTGTGACCTCTTGTGTCTTCCACAACACCAGAAATGCATTGGATGAGTGGATCCCTTGCACCTATAGTTTAAATGACTGGATAGTGATGAAAGGATCGGCCAAAGGTCCACATAATCTTCCCAAGAGCAAGAGAGGTGACAACTTGCATGAGTGGAAGGGGCGCATCTTGAAGTTCAAGTTTGGGAAGAAAGGATGGCTTGTGAAAGTGCAACATGTTTACATGGGAAAAGATATGCGGCTTCCTCCATCATTCAATCAATCTAGGATACCATCATACTATGAGTCTTTCTATCTATGTACCTTTTTCACCTGTAAGTGTAATGAGTCCATTTGGAAATTTTGTGTTTGGTTTCTAAGAGCTCTTATTCATGGTGGCAGATGTTTTCCCTTCGGACCTTAAGGAGTGGGAACCAGTTGAATCATTCATAAGCAAGTTCACTACGATTCATGAGGATTTAGGTAAGCAAATGCATGCCGGGGAGAAGTTGGCCTCCTTGCGAATGAAGAATGTGTATTGGTATAATGCAGAAGATTTACTTGGGATGAATTGGGTGTTGAGATATCGAGCTCTACTCGTGATATGCCAGGGTGATCGTTGTGCATTTATGTCACCGACTTGTTAAGTTGTAGATGTGGTTGGTACAGCACCCATGAATAATAGCTGGATGATAGCTATCTTTATGTACTCTAGTTAGTGGCTCAGTTAGTATGCCACCTTAGTTAGCTGAGTTTGGTTTGAGACCCACATATAGAGACCCACATATAGGGTTCACCTATTTTTTTGTACAATTCTATGGTTGTGCATATTTAGGATGCAAGCACGCTAAAGGAGGCGTGGGATACTTTGGCAAAAATATATAGTATAAATACGCAAGCCAGGAAAATGCAGCTCAAGCAGGAGTTTCATAACGTGCAGAGAGAAAATATGAGCATCAATGACTACCACACGAAGGTGAAGAAGATTGCAGATGCACTTGCTTCCATTGGGTTGCCAATGGAAGATGATGATTTAGTTTCTGTTACCTTGAATGGTCTAGGAAAGGATTATGCAGAGTTTCGGACATCCATTGCCGTCCGTGAGAATTTTTCTGATTTTGAGGAGTTGATTGCTCTTCTAATTTCTAAAGAGCAGAGAAATGGTGGTGCATCTTCTTCAGGAGGAACTTCAAAAGAAACTGTCCTCTACTCAAATGCTGGAAGAGGTAGAGATAGAGGTAGAGCAGGCCGATTTGGAGGCCATGGCAAAAATCAGAATATGAACAAAATTAAGAAAACCAGTCTTATGGAGGAGGACATGGTAACTTTAGAGGCAAGGGAAGCCAAATAGGTCATGGTGGATGGCAGAGAGGCTAAAATGCAAACATCAATGTTGAATGCTACTACTATGGTAAAATGGGACATATGGTCAAAGACTGCTATAAAAAGCAGAATGACATCATGACTGGAAAATTGCAGCAAGGCAATTATTCATCCTCTAGTAGATGGGGTGATGACAAAAATGAGCATCTGTTTATGGTGCAGCACATGACCAATTCTGTGACAAGTGTAGAAGAAAGCAGTGATGTGTGGTATGTTGACTCAGGTGCGTCAAACCACATGATAGGTCATGTAGAATGGATGCAAGATGTAAGGAAAATGGAAAAACCAGGATTTGTGGAGACTGGTGATGATACCACACATCCTATCGTGCAGATTGGTAAAATTCCTTTGTTTATGCAGGATGGGAAAAAGAAATACCTGTCTGATGTATCTTATGTCCCGAATATCACCAAGAACCTGGTTTCTATTGGTCAAATAGTTGAGCAGGGCTTGTAGGTCAGATTTAATCCTCATGGATGCTTTGTTGAGGATATGAAAAATAAAGGTCGCTTGATAGTAAAAGGAAAGAAGAAGAGCAGGATTTTTATGTTGGATGCGGACATGCCTGAATTGAGTGCAGCAATGTTTGCACATGGGACCGGTGTAGTTGTAGATATTGATATCTGGCATAAATGCATTGGTCATGTTAATGTACAGCGACTTAAATTAATGCAAGCCCAAAATAATTTTGTAGGATTGTCTAAGTTCAAGGTTGCAGAAATGCATAAGGTATGTGAAGCCTATCAATTTGAAAAACGGGCAAGGAAACCATTTCCTAGACATGTTCAAAAGTGTAAAAGGCCATTGGAATTAATCCACTCTGATGTGTGGACTACTAAAGCTGCATCAAGGCATTGGGCGCAGAGAAGCTGCACAAGTTCAGAGACCTGGTTGGTGTGCAGGAATTGGTATTGAGCTCGAGGGGGAGTGTTGAGAGATTGAGATCCACTCGTGATATGCCAAGGTGACCGTTGTGCATTTATGTCATCGACTTGTTAGCTGCAGATGTGGTTGGTACACCGCCCATGAATAATAGCGAGATGACAGCTATCTTTATGTACTCTAGTTAGTGGCTCAGCTAGTATGCCACCTTAGTTAGCTGAGTTTGGTTTGAGACCCACATATAGGGTTCACCTATCCTTTTGTACTTGGAGTTCTTTTTGGCTTTCACAACTAAGAAGAGAAAAACTGTTTTCAGCCTCCACCTTTGTGTGTATTCCCCCATTGTGTATGTGAGAAAGCCGCAAGTGAGACTCCTTCCTTCTCTCCCCACTCTCTTTACATTGGTGAACCAAGTCAGTTAACCAAAAGGGTGATGTGTTTCAATGTCATGCATGTAAAGACAATGTGGTTATTAGATACCATTGTCATGCCAAGTGTTATATTTAGCTTTTCAGTACAAGCGCTAGAAGAAAACAAATGGCCGATGGCTTCCCCTAGACTCTAATGATGAAGACAATATGGGGGTAAGTTTGTCTATTGATGTTGAAGAGGGAGATGTCAAGAATGTGAATGTCACATTGCAATGGACTCTAAGGGATGTGCGAGAACACCTATCGGTCATGGAGGACAGCATGTTAGAGTCCTTCTACCTTACCTTAGATGGTGGTAAGATCAGCCGCTGTGTGGAGAAGTGCATGCATAGTGCCAATTTCATCCCTCCTACAACTTTGAAGATTGCTAACAATGTGTTTGACTAGTGCATCATTTAATTTTTTGTCAGTCAAATCCTAGTTATTCCTTCAAAAGATGATGGACAATTAAATTAAAATGTTATTTCTTTTAATGTTTTCTCCTTTCAGTTCATGGTAAATGTTTTTCAAAAAATTTGGGGATTTTATGATTAATTTTAATTTTTATGATTTTGATATATATTAAAGGGTAAGAGCCCTTTTTAGATCACATTCTCACTTTTACATTTAGAGAGCCATAGAAACTCTGGTCCTCAGAAGTTACTCCCTCCATCAACTACTATTTGCCATGGATTCAGCTAGAACTACATTCCATGACTTCATCTCACGAACCGCATTTGCAGATCATGAGAAAGACCTATTTTTAGTCTTTGATAGGACTTTAGATGTCCTAGGCACATATATGCGAGCCAAGGATGAATTCTCAAATCTCATTCTTTACATGCAAGATAATTTCTCAAATTTTGCCTATACACTTGGCCACACTTCAAAAAGATGGGTTCCCATAGATTACATAAAGTATCTGTTCGTAGATGAACCCAAGTTTGTAAAGCGCTTGGCTTGTTTTTGTGACAACCTTACACACGAAGGGTTTAGGACAGTCGAAGTTCAAGACATCCTAGACATAGGGAACACAGGAAATACAGGCACCAAATTCCTTTCATGGGAGATGATATTCATCTTCCTTCTCCAAGAAGGAAATTTAGAGGAATAAGCCTCATCATCTAGCACCCCCTCTAGTAGAACTGCTGATCTGGTCATCTTTAGACTAGACTCGGACATCTACATGGAAGAGAGTCTTGACGATCCAACAGAGGAGATGGAAGCAGCTCAAGCATTGAGCCTACTTCAAGAGCCCCCAGTAGAGCAAAAATCTACATCGAAGACCATTGACCTAGACTCAAAATTATGGTCCTTGTCCCCCCTCATCATTGATGGAGAAGAGTACGTATTCCTCCATGACATAGAGATTCTTTTTGGACTACGAGAGGATGAGGCACTCGGAGTCCTATCGGGGTTCGATGTTGACACAAGTGTCAAAGATCCCAAAGGTCTTAGGTACTGAAGATCAGACAATGGAAGACTTTCTCTTGACGACACTAGTTTCAATGAGGGATGCAGACATGTTCGTATACGATGCACAACACTCTCATGTAGAAGCTTCAACCTCCAACACAGGTCAGGAGAATGCATCCACCTCCCAAATGGAACATCACACAGCACTTGGTTCCATCAACATTGCAAATGAGGAAGGGATAGAAGCTGATGATGCTGTAATGGTAAGTTCAAACAATATTTTTTATTTTGATGTTCTTTTAGATGCGCTTATAGAAGCTCTACAGAATATTTTTTGTTAATTAAAGCAAACTTTTGTGTGGTTGAACACAATGCTGTGTATGTTGTGTATGCTATGTAGTTACAAGAATCCCATTTCCACATTATGCAATTCAATTCTTACAGCTAACTGCATTTTAATTAGCATGATTGCAAGCACGTCTATAGCCGATGATTACAATTCCGAATAAAACATTACAACTCCAAAACGTTTAGTTCACAATGCATTAATTGATAGAACGTTGCACAAGGAAATTGCAGCCGAAAAAAAAAAAAGGAGTGTATATTAATTCATAGCTCAAAAAGTGCTTGTATGTACATATAGCATGAAGCCAAGCCACGTCCTATGGCTTCAAGTACAAAAAATAAGAGAAGTGTATATACAACAGAGGCACGAAGCCAAGCGAGTGGCTTCAAGTACAAAAAAGAGTAGCTAGCACTACTTCTACGACTAATCTAAGTTCTCTACGTCCTTGCTCCCTTCTTTGCCCCCTTCTTTGCTCCCTTCAGCTTCCTCATCTTCTTCCTCCTAATTAGTTGCAAGGCCTTGTAAATGAGGGATAACATGTATCAATGTTTAAAAAATCAAATCTTTACTTATAATATTGACATTATTTAATTACTTTCAAATACCTGGGGAGCCGCTCCAATAGCCTGGATATACTGCTCATCAGTAATCAACCCGTCATCATAGAAGTGCCTCCATGTATCTCCTCGCGATGGTGGCAGTGGTAGGATGTCTCGATAGGAGTAGGGTACCTGTCCATGATATCAAGCTACAAGATGACACAATTTGCGGAGGGGTTAGTACAAAGAAACAACCTCCTAATAAACTATATAAACAATATAATTTGAGATCGATACTTACAAGTTGGGCCTCCCATGATTCAACACCCCTTGCTTTAAAATGCACACTTTCATATTGCTCCATTTGGATCCTTCGTGCCTCCACGTGCTGTAGACTGGGGTCCACCTTCACTGCCTTCATTGCTTTCTTCCACTCATGCTTGTGAGCGGTGTGGGGCTGACCCCTTGGTGGTTGACCTCCCTCGAGCCTAGCAATCTCGGCTAATGCATGCCTCTTAAGCGAAGATCTTTTATTGCCAAGTATCGTAACAATCTTTGACTTGGCCCATTTATCTGTGAACTGAACATTGGGGGCATTGGGATACCTAGAGCAAACAGCAGCAAGGAACTCATTAGCCAACTTTTTTGGATGGTCTTTGTAGTGAATAAAGCAATATCTATAGTTGTTAGCAATTATAGAGTGCATAAAGGCCATGATGTCCTTCCCTTGTGCATCCATCAAGATGCCTTCTATCTGAATGATTTCATAGAAGATCGTACCATCACCCTCTGGCACGTCTGCATCATCTGAATCATCCCTGTCCCCATGACTACCCCCCCCCAAAGCACTGTGCCATGCATCCCCCACTACTCTCCCTGCTACTACACGTATTGCCCTATCGTGTCGAGCTAGTACGCTGGCCACACAAAGAGAGGAGAAAAGAGAGGAAAATAGAGAGAAGGAAAGAGATGGTAAAAGAGATGAAAAGAGAGGAAAAGCCAGGAGAAAAAAGAAAGGAGATAAGAGAGAAAGAGAGAGGAGAAAAGAAAATGAAAGAGAGGAGAAAGGAGAGAAAAAGAGAACACAATCCCTTATTTCTTCATGAATGCAATCCCTTTCTTCAATCATGCTTTCCCTTTCCATCATTCATGCAATCCCTTTCTTCAATCATGCAATCCCTTTCCATCATTCATGCAATCCCTTTCTTCATTCATGCAATCACTTATTTCCATCATCCAATATGCAATCCTTTTCTTGGAAGTGGAAGTGGAAGGGGAAGGGGAAGGGGAAGGAAAAGAGAAGGAAAAGGAAGGGGAAAGGGAAGAACATAAGACTGTCAGAGCGCATCTATAGATGCATCTAACAGTGCGTCTATAGGCATGGTTGTCTATTTTTCCAAAAGATAAACGCGCCTATAGACGCGCTTCGACAAATGCCTTTTTCTAAGGAATCAAAAAGGACATGCAGCCGAACAACACTAGTACCAAAAACATCCGTTCCTTGCATACGACAAAGGACGAATTCAAAGAGAGAAACTTGCAAAGAAGATCAATCGTCAAGATACTTACCTTGGATAGAGGTATGGAATCTTCTTGTCCTTCTTCAAAGCTACTTCTCTTTCTTCTCTTCCTTATTCACCCTCTTCTCTTGTGTGCTTGGGGATGATTGTGTAAGCTTGGAGATGAGTGTGGGTGCTTGGAGATAAGTGTGGATTCCCAAAGCTATGTCTGTTAATAAGAAAGCAAGCCGCGTGATGCTAAAAGTATGTGAAGAAAAGCAAGCACGCTAAAAGTAAGTTAAAAAATCAGCTCATAGTATGCGCATCTAAAAGCATGTCTATCTGTGCGTCTCACTATGCATATAAAAGCGTGTGTATAGGTGCATCTATTAGTGCATCTAACCTACATTTTACACATGCTTATAGATGCACTCCATAGTACAGATGCGGTGTTAGACGTGCTTTTAGATGCTCCACAGAGTTTTGGCATTTACAACTCATGCAAGAACACATTTTTTGGGTTGTTTATCTATAGGATGTCTTCATCTTCAACAAGTAGCTCCAGTGAGGATGAATCCCTCTGTATCCACCATCATGAAATGTGGTTGGAGCAAAAGATAAAATGTATGTGTGATCGATGTTGAGGAAACATGTATCATGCACACAGAATTACACTCAATCACGTATCAAAGTATGGAGAATGGGATGCGACCGTAAACATGGTAAGTGTTAAAGAGTTAAGGTTGATTGAGATACCTATGGGTGTTCATGTGTTTGAGTTATGATCTCATTTTAATTTGATATAGGATGCAATGCCACACTTGCATATGTTGCCCTATGCTCGTCATGAGGAGGTGAAGCGTTGGTGATATGAGGTGGGATCTTTAGGAGGGACCGTTACAAATGCATGGAGTGATGGTGATCGTAGCCCTCCGCCATTACCTCATGAGGTCGTGGAGGAGGAGGTTTTGTTTGATGATATGATGCGGGATTTATATGTCCATCAATCCTTAGGTAGGGATGATAGCATGGAGCAGGATGGTCTTTTTTCTGCAACATTGACTCCATTGTTTGAGGGGTTCACATTCTCTATTGTACGTGCCTCCCTTGAGTTACTAAACTTGCAGACCATGGAGCAATGCAAGTTTGAATGCATTACTCAAGTAAGCTTTGAAGTATATTTTGCAAACATGGTGAATTATGCTAGTGGGTCAATTACTCGAATGCTTTTTCTCATTTATGGTCTTCATGTGCAGGCTATTGTGTAAAATGCTTCCAAGGGAGAATAAATTACCAACCTCAAGAGATATGGCAAGGCAACATGTGACCTCTCTTGGAGGATTAGATTACAAGTGCATCCATGCATGCATCAACAATTGTGTTCTGTTTCGTGGACCACATAAGGATGCAAGATAGTGTCCTACTTGTGGAGAGGCAAGATCTAGAGAAGATCTCAAAACTTTGGATGTGACATTTTCCCATAATCCCTCGCATCCAACATATGTTCAAGTGCAAATCCATTGCAGAGCTCATGTCATGGCATTCCTCCCATTGATCAACCGATGGCAACTCCCGCAGACACTCCTGCATGGAAGAATATTGAAGACACATGGCCAAGCTTCAAGGAAGAACCTAGGATCTTGAGACTTGGATTGGGTATGGATGTTGCGAACCCATTTGGTCTCAAAAGCACCTCTTTTAGTGTATGGCCAGTGATATTGTGAATTATAATCTTCCACTCTCTATGGTGATTATGAAAGGACATGACGTTATGTACTTATCCCTTCTAATTCCAGGGAAACACAAAGTCAAAAATCCTGATGTTTATTTGAAGCCTTTGATTGACGAGCTAGAGATACTTTGGAGAGGTATCGAGGTGCATGATGTGAGCAGGCCTCCCTCATCACGAGACTTCAATTGCAAAGCAGTCTTGATGTGGATGATGCATGACTTTCCAGGCTATGGCGAGTGTTCAGGTAATCATTGCACTTTTAATTATGAGTAGGCAATTGATGTGGCACCCTAAACCCACCTTCAACTCTTAATTTATATTGTTCAGGTCTCACTACATGTCTTGTTTGTGGTCCTTCGCTAGTTGCCTCATAGGTAGACGCATTGAATAATGTCATCTATGAGAATTACCATCGATTTCTCCCACTTGATCATCCTAGATATGTCGCCCCTTGGAATAAAGTCCCCCCACAATCACTCACTGCGGGAGATTGGATGAGAATTTGGGATGATTCCACGACTCCTCCACCACTTGGCATGAGCTAGTAAGTGTTTGTAAGTATTGTGTGGTATATTGGCTGGAAATAAAGATTGCCCACCAACACCAGCTTTTATTTATATACTCCATCTTTTATAATTTACCAGATTGGTCCCACCTCAAGATCAATCACCTGCTTGATCCCATGCATATATTCAAGAATGTGGCATCTACCATCTGGGAACATTTGAATGGGACACAAGATTCCACAGGCATAAGGGAGGATCTACACACCATAGGGAGGATGCGTGAAGCTTCACAAGAGAGGCCAAATGGGCATGTTTTTTTACGTTGTGCACCATGAGGTTATCAAAGCTAGAGATGGTGGCAGTGAAGTGTGCTATCACTACAATTGGTACTCCCACTGGATGCATGAGGTGTTTGAAGGGGGCCTTCACAAAGAGCAAGAAAAGAGGTGTAGAGCAATTATATGGCTTGAAATCTCATGATTGGCACAAGATGCTCCAAGTAAGTATTTTATGTGTATAATATCTTTTTCCTTCCAAATTTGTGAGTGAATTAGAAGCAACTAATCAACCATTCCTTGTGTGTTCAGTTCATACTACCTACTAGCATTTCTTGCAGTGCATCAAAGGACGTGAAGGATTGCATTTACAAGATGGGCGAGCTTGTGAGGTACTTTACAGGATACAAAATGTGAATATTGTATTTACAAGATGGGCAAGCTTGCTAATATTGCATACTTTTTCCTTTCTAGGTATGTGAGCTTAAAGGAAATAGATCCCACCATGCTTGAGAATGCTCAAGTTATGTCAGTGGAGGTGGTTTGTTTAGTGGAGGAGACATTTCCACGTTCTATTCTCACAAGACAACTACATCTCATAGTGCATTTGGTGGATGAGATGAAAAGACATATTTGAACTGCCCATTGTCATCTTTTCGACAAGCAACCCCAAGAGTGTCATATACATAATTGGTGCGAGCCTCCAAACTTTGGCCCCGATACTCTATGCGTAATTTGGATATCATTTGACGATCGGCAAATTGACAACAATTTTGTTTACAACAATCAATCATAGATACTTTTATGACTGCATCCCTTGTGAGTCTAGATGATGCTAATGGCATGCCATGTTTTTTAGCTTTTCTCTTTATCATGCAGTAATGCCTCTTTTTTGTGTATTTTTCCATTGGGTCCTCATCTTCCATGTGCTTTTTCCCAGAACCACTTGAAGATTCATGGTGTCATTGATTCTTAATGAAGTTCCATCTAAAAAGGTTATTTCTGCAATGGGCCATTTTATTCAGTGGATGGTATTGATGCCTGATACATCACTGTGATACTTTTCAATTCCCACACCTAGATTACCTTCACCAAGCATCTCAAAATTTATAGGTTCAAAACATACAAAACAACACCCTCTGCAATGCTCTTGGTTTTCTGCTCATCCCATATTAAGACTTTCTTGTTCTTCCATGATTCTTGAATGGAAAACTCATCATATTCACATAGAGGTTCAACGTCAATGGTATCTAATGTTATATCATTCATTGGTACAATAGCTCCATTGACATTGTCCACACAACTCATTGATCGTGCTTTCCAACGAACAACACTACCCAAAGCCTCATAGACTAAGAATGCATCCATTGTAGGAAATGGAAGAAGTGCACTTTCATCCATACAAATATCGATCGCCACCGATACATTGTTTTCTCCCAAGGGCACACCTTGGCACATGTCATCATGTGATGTAGAGAATATTGTCCCAATGGCAACAATCTTTCCACTGACAAGCAAGTTGACTTTAACCCCCACTTTCAATGTGGCACCTGCATAGTACATAGCATTTGTTAGAGTTCAATATTGATATCTGATGGTGTGACTTAGGATGAAAATGCTTTACAATATTTCATTGCAAGACCAAATCTTCTTAAACCTTGGTGCTTTGAATTTTAGGCAGCAAAATTTGGCTACATGGCCAAATCTTCACAGACCATGGTGCTTTGAAAGGGAGATAGCAAGATTTGTCCACACAACCAAATCTCCCGAGATGCTGGTGCTTTCAAGAAGCCATCAAGATTTATGCACACATCCAAATCTACTTAGACCTTGGTGCTTTGAAAGAAGCCCACAAGATTTGGCCACATGGTCAAATCTCCCTAGACCCTGGTGCTTTGAAAGGAGCCAACAAGATTTGGCCACATGGCCAAATCTCCTAAGACACTAGTGCTTTGAAAGAAGCAATAATATTTGGCCACACGGCCAAATCTGCTCAAACCTTGGTGCTTTCAAAGAAGCTAGCAAGATTTGAATGCACGGCTAAATCCTTCGAGACCTTGGTGATTTCTTTCAAAGCACTGAGAAGATTTGGTTGTGGCGTTCTTTCAAACTTGGGGAGATTTGGTCGTGTGGCCAAATCTTGTAGGCTTCTTTCAAAGCACTAGGGTATGGAGAGTTTTGGCTGTGCAACCTCCTCTTGCATGCTTCTTTCAAATCACCAGGTTCTAGGAGATTTGGCCGTGTGGCCAAATCTTTCAAAGCATTAGGTTTTGGGAAGATTTTGCCGTGCTGCCAAATGTTGCTAGCTTCTTTCAAATCACTAGGAAGATTTGGCCACATGGCCAAATCTTCTTTCAAATCACTAGGAAGATTTGGCCACATGGACAAATCTTCAAACGTTAAATTTAAAAATTGAAGATCCATATTTCAAAATTTAAAATTTAAAGTTTAAAATTCAAAATTCAAAATTTAAAATAAAAAATTCAAATTTCAAGTTTCAAGTTTCAAATTTTGAAATTCAAATGTAGAGATCCTACTTTCAAAAAAATCGTACATGCTTTTCATGATTCACGCTATTACACTTTAAAATCATACTATTACTTTAAAAGCAAACTAGAAAATCTAAAACTATTAAAAAACCAAAACTTTAAAAGGCAAAGCTAAACAAACCTTTTAAACCAAGCATAAAAAGTAAACCTATGAGAAGGAATTGAATTCGTCTTCATGGGGGATCAAGTGCTAGGCTCACCTTGTTCTCTCCCTTCCTAGATCTCCAATGTGTACCTAGGGTGGTTTGAGATCTTTAGGACAACGTCTTAGATGGGGTAGTTCTTGGAAAACACTCCTCCACCCTTGCTTAGCTAATTGCAAGCAAAAAAGTTCAAAACTATGTCGAAATAAGAGGTCTCGGGAGGCTCCCCATCCCAGTTTTGTCCTAGCAATGTGTACTTAACTATGTAGGTTTCAAAATTCCATTACCAATTCAACTCTCCATGGATTCCACACACAATAGTTGGATTAGAATTATTACTATTATTATTATTATGTTTTTTGCTCTTCATGCTTTTGGGGGGGTTGCTCCCTCCCCCCCAAAGCATGCTTTTTTGGGGGGATTGCTTCTTCCCCCCAAAGTGCTACCACAGTTTCGGGTACGCTATCATAGTTTTGGCTGCCTGCGCCATGCCGCTCTGCTTTTCCTCCTCTGTAGCACAGTTTCAGCGCCGCTCTGCTTTTCCTTCGCACAAGTTTTCTTCACAGTTATTCAGTGGCTGGTTCGTAGCCCTCAACAGGCCCATTCTTCTTCGCCAGCGTGACTGTCAGTGAGGCTTCTGTGTCGTCAACAACAGTTTGAAGCTTCTCCTTTTTCGAGTTAATCTCATGAAATCCCCTCTTCATGAAATCCCCTTTGGATAAAATCCCCTCAGGTCCTACGATTGCTTGAAATCCAAAGAGCACAAGCTCACAAACAACAATGGCTACTCAATCATCCAAGTAAGAAAACGAAAGAAATCGAAAGTGTACTCAATTCATGCATGTTCTCCATTTTCTCCATTTCGGAACACCATGATTTGAAAGAAAGAGTCTTGTAAAAGTAGGAATCTCGAAGTGTGATTTGAAAGTAGGGTCTTTAGTATATGATTTGGCTTTAATCATATCTTCAAATTTGAAATTTGAATTCTGTATCTAAGATTTTGAATTTTGAATTTTAAAATTTGAATCTAAGACTTTGAAATTTTCAGATTTGAAATTTGAATCTTAAGATTTGAATTTTAAATTTTAAATGGGGAGATTTGGCCATGCGGCCAAATCTTCTAGCTTCTTTCAAAACATACAACATTTGGCCGTACAGCCAAATCTCCCTAGATCTTGGTGATTTCAAAGAAGCTATAAAGATTTGGCATCACAACTAAATCTTCCTAAACCTTGTTGCTTTGAAAAGATTTGGCCACACAACCAAATCTTCCTCGACACTCGTGATTAGAAAGAAGATAGCAAGATTTGGCCACGTGGCCAAATCTCCCTCGACCCTCGTGATTAGAAGAAGCTAGCAAGATTTGGCCGCATGGCCAAATCTCCTTAGACCCAGGTGATTTAAAAGAAGCTAGAAAGATTTGGCATCACAACCAAATCTCCCCAAATCTTATTGCTTTGAAAAGATTTGGCCGCATGGCCAAATCTCCCTAGACCCTTGTGATTAGAAAGAAGCTAGCAAGATTTGGCCGCACAGTCAAATTTCCCTAAACCCTCATGACTTATAAAAAGCTAGAAAGATTTCGCATCGTAGCCAAATCTCCCCAAACCTTAGTGCTTTGAAAAGATTTGGCTGCATAGCCAAATCTCCCCAAACCTAGTGCTTTGAAAGAATTTCACTGCACGGCCAAATCTCCCCAAACGTGGTGCTTTGAAAAGATTTGGCTGCATGGCCAAATCTCCCCAAACTTGGTGCTTTGAAAAGATTTGGCTGCACGGCCAAATCTCCATAGACCCTTATGATTACAAAGAAGCTAGCATGATTTGACCGTACACAAATCTCCCCAAACCCTAGTGCTTTGAAAAGATTTGGCAGTATGGCCAAATCTCCATAGACCCTCGTAATTAGAAAGAAGCTAGCAAGATTTGGCCGCATGGCCAAATCTCCCTAAACCTGGTGCTTTGAAAAGATTTGGCTGCACGGCCAAATCTCCATAGACCCTTGTGATTAGAAAGAAGATACCAAGATTTGACTGCACACAAATCTCCCCAAACCCTCGTGCTTTGAAAAGATTTAGCCGCACGGCCAAATCTCCATAGACCCTCGTGATTAGAAAGAAGTTAGTAAGATTTGGCCGCACGGCCAAATCTCCCTAAACCCAAGTGATTTAAAAGAAGCTAGAAAGATTTGACTGATTTGAAAGAAGCTAGCAAGATTTGGTTGCACAGCCAAATCTCTCCAGACCCTAGTGCTTTGAAAGAATCCCACAAGATCTGGCCACAAGGCCAAATCTCCCCAAACTTTGGTGCTTTGAAAGAAGACCATATGATTTGGCCACACATCCAAACCTCCCCTTCCAGTGCTTTAAAAGAATCCCATAAGATTTGGCCGCACGGCCAAATCTCCCTAGTGCGGCCAAATCTCCCTAGAATCTAGTACTTTCTCAAATCTACTACTATGTCTAGTGTCAATTCTAGATTCTATTTCAGATATGTTCATTGATAATGTGTTTTGTCTAACATTAAAGATTATAAAGATGATAGTTTGTATAGTGCTTGGGTCTTTTACAGGAAAGACACAAATGTGAAGAAGGTTGAGAAAGTTGTAAGTGGATTTGCAGAAAAAAGCATACCTTGGTACTTTGACATATATAGTATTGAGGGAGCACAGTTGACACGAGTTCACTTATTTGTTTTGTTACTTAATAAAAGTGCATACACTTGTGTTGGATCGGTACATCAAATCACTGAAGATGTGGTTGGAAAAGAGGGAGATATTGGATTTTTGATCATTATAAATCAAAATAAGAAGTTTCTCTTGGATCCCAGTGATTATGAAGCATCTCGTATGAAGTCTGATGTAGATGAGAACATGCACTCAAGAGGCTAGATAAGTGTTGAATCAATTGACGGAAATGAAATTCACATAGTGACAACAATCATTGAATCATATCGCAAAGTTTCAGCAACATTAAAGAAGCGTAAGAGTGGGGAAGATAGTGGGGAAGGAACAAAGAAAGGTAAATCAACTATGGTTCAAGCACCAAGTGGTAGAAAAGAAGGGGCAAAGAAAGGAAAGCTAACTATAGTTGATGTACCACAAGAAGGAACACCTCCAGAGGGTATGCTAGTAGTTGTGGAAAGAAGCAGTGGTAGTGAATTGGAGCCAAGTGGAAAGGTCATAGGAAAAAAAGGGCAAAAGAAACCATTAGGCTTGGTGGAATATGAAAAATACTACCCATTCGGGTTGCATGCAACATTTTCAATTCCAATTGCAAGATGTCAAAAAGCTCCTCCAAGCTATGTATATAGAGGGTTTGAACAAAGAGCATGTGGAGAAGCTTGCCGCAGACTTCGGTTATAACTCTAGGCCTCCTGCTACTGTAGCGGATTTAATGCCTTTCAATCCTGAAACAAAGCAGCCCCTGGAAAGGGTAGATAAAAAGGATTTAACCAAGTGCCACTACTGGATACTATCTAGACAACATTCAATATATGCTGCTAAAATATTCACATCTAATGATGATAACAGCACGGCCCAAAGAAAGAACTACTACCGCACCCACTAGGTGAGGATTGTAGTGAATTGTCCCGCACGCTTTTGTGTGGAGATATCAAAGATGGCAAACCTGGAGTCTCAAAATATCTTGAGACAATCTCCATACATTGATATACTTAAGCAGGTGAGGGGACAATGGATTCTCTTTAATAGACCCAAGAAAGCACAACAAGGGCTTGCAAAAGGACATCCAAATCGTGAGAATTGGGATGTAAGTACAGATTTTAATTATGAATCATTTTTTACAAGTCGGTTTTCTTAATTATTGCATTATAATGGATTCATATATTTTGCAGGCTTTCATTGACACTCGCAAGGTAACATTGGGCAATAGCTTTGCCACGAAGGATGTACATATGATAATCACAAGCGATGCCATTTATGATGGTTGGATCTCCATCCTTGAGGATTACATTGCAGGCAAATATTCACAAGATGGAAAATGCCGTAGGCAACCCACAGTTTCAATGTTTAGATGCTTGCGTGGATTGAGTGATGATCAAATTGGTCAAATTCAAAATGACATTAAGGAAGGTAGAGTAGTCATAGCTAAAACAAAGACTGATGCCATGATTCTTGATATTGAAGGACGAGCTATGCAGATCAAGAGAGATGCTACACTATAAGAAGAACTTTATATGTTTATATCAGCAGAATGGCCTTCTTTAATGTTAAAAAATTGGGATGAGTGCAGATTACATTTTAAAATTACTCCAGAATTGTATCATCAGATTCGTGGTTGCTCTGACTCATGGTTAAAAGTGAAGCTTCAATAGGGCAAGGAAACTCCACCATTGCCTGATGCTGCAAAGGGGTATCTGAGATGGATTATGGGACAAAGTGAAGGTGCAACTCATGGACCAAATTCCACCCGGCCTTGGAGGTTCTACACAGTCGGTTCAAACATGGAGGGAATGGAATTTATACATAATGTGGACCAAGAGCCAATGGAAATAGGGGTTGCCTTTTTGGATGTAATGTATGGACCAAGCAGAAGTAGAAATTGGAATGAGGATTGCTTTGACTGTTTGTTGAAAAGCTTGATGACAATCGCTTCTCCCCCAATGCATTTCCTTCTTGTGGTGTTCTTGACCATGGATCATGTATCATGTTTGAAGAATGCATTAAATAAGACATGCAGACAATATAAAATACACTTCGGTTGCCTTAATTTTGAAACTACAGATATATTTGTCACTGGATCTATGGATGGCTTAATTGCCTGTGTACTGGTAAGCAAGGAAAAGCATTTCAACGATATTGAGCGTTATACCAATGCACAATGTAAGCCATCAATATATGTTGCAGATGAAAAATATGAAAAATCAAGTGGTGCAGAAGAATCACGTGATGAGGATGATGATGACGAGGAGGATGATGATGAATTTGACATTGAATTATCCTTGAAAGAAAAACGTTCAAGTATCATGAAAGACATGATCATGGGTTTCTGTCGAGAAGATTAGTATGTATTGGACTTGTTCTCTGAGGTCTTGCTGCAATAGAGTCTCTTTCTTGTAAGAGGCGTGTTGTTTTAGTTGTTGAGACTTATGAGGAGTTGGCAAAGGTTGAAAGTATATGTTGCATGTATGCTTACAGTAATCATGAAATTTGACAATGGGCTGGCTTACAAGAACCAATATTGGCAATAGAGGGGGTATCAAAAGAAGATGATACAATTGAAGGTGGAGGGGATAAAGAAATTGATACCATACCAGGACAAAAAGAGCTTTAACCCTTCAATGAAGAGCAGCGTGAGCATTTACAAAAACACGCTTTAAAGTTTTGGGAAACAGAAGAGGAAGCAACAGGTCCTTGAAATTGTCCTTCTATATGGTGTTCGTTTTTTCCATATGTTATCTTGCTATATTCTCCATATTTTGTTCCAAAGATCTTTTAATATTACTTGGAAATTCATTCTATCTCATTGCCATAATTCAAACATTCATATCTATTCTTGAATATGTTTAATTTTCTATATTTCATGAAAAGATGTGTTTGCATGTTGTAATACCTTTGGAGTGTGATACACATCCAAATTTATTTATGAGTTCATAAATGTTAAAAAGTGTGTTGAGTCTTGATCGTGATGAATGAATTAGTGTAAATTGTTGTTTCTATCCTTATTCACTTCATATGAATGCTCAAACATGTTTTGGCCGCTTGGCCAAATATTTTCTTAGTGGGAACACTCGGGCAATGCTAGATAATGTTGGACTCCACTCTATCTATTATGCAAAGGTTTTTGGCATTGTAAGGATATGTAGTTTTGGGGATTAAAATAACTTGAAAGGGTATAGATTCAACAACTTTAGGGGGTATACTAAGCATATGAACATGAATTCTTTCTTTTTTTTAGTATTCCAATTTTGTTTTGAAAAAGAAAAACATGAATGCTTTCACACAAACAAATTGCATTGAGAGCACACAACCTAAAGTTTGACAATTTGGTTTTCCATCTCAATATTCAGTTTGTTTCTACTTATGAATTTCATTTCCTTGTTTATCAACAGATATTGGCCATCTCAATTTCACATTGCTAGAAGCATTGCCTGTACATGTGACACCTGATCCAATGATTCATTATGTGCCTAATTTGAACATTAGCATGCAAGTTCCAAGCTCAACATGGTTGATTGAAAATGTTGAGGATGCAAGGTCTGTAGTTAATATTCCATTGACAAATGTGAATGCAAGCTTAGAAGGTAAAGGAGAAGATGCAATGTCATTGTATAAAGCCAAGGTGCAGGAAGAAATCTTAGAAGGTAAAGGAGAAGACATAATGTCACCCTCAAAAATAATGTCAAAAGAGGTGATAACAAAAATAAGACTAGCGGTGATAATAAATTTGAAAGGGTTATTGCTTGAGCGTTGTTTTTCGAAGTCAAATAAACATATGAGCTTGCACAATGGGAAGCATTGGCTTGTTCTCCATCCTGGGTGTTTAGAGTTTCTACAATGGTTGCTCAATCACTACCATGTTGGCATTTGGTCCATTGCAGGAGAAAAGGGCATGGTGCAACACATGCTGGACACTTTGGAGCATCATGTTAACAGAAAGTTACATTTCTTCATGGTTTGGGGTGCGATGGCATGCCACAAGCATACAAAGAGTAGAATCATTTGACCAGATAGGATGAATGTGGAAGCGGAGTTTAAACCATTAATGAGAGTGTGGTGTTGTTTTAAAGAGGAATGCAAACCAGCAAGAACAGTGTTCATTGATGTTTCGCCTTACACGAGTTGTGTTAATCCAGCAGAAAATTGCATTTTCCCTACAAAATTTGATATAGATTGTGGTGATTCTATTTTGCTTCATGAGTTATTACCGTACCTACAGATGCTAGATGATGCAGTAGATGTGCGCAATGCCATCTCTTCTAACAGATTTGGTCAAGCTCTGATTGTCAAAGGGCATGATATGTTCTATTATTTTCAACCAATGATCCTTGAATTCAAAGAAAAAAACAAAGAAGTTCTTGAAAGGATGAATGTCGAATCTCATATGTCTACTCGTAGTTCAAAAAAAGACACAGAGAAAGGTATTACTTCACCTATAACCAAAACTAGAGTGAGAGGGACTTATCCTACTACAAGAAGTATGGTGCATGCTCAACATGTTACATTGAATGAAGAGGAAGAATGCATGCTAGGAAAAATTGCCAAAATGGGGCCATTGAAAGATAGTGAGGCAAAACGCTTTACTATGGTTCTTGGATGCAAGGAAAGGGGAATCACTGCTGATGCTGCAAGGGCATTCTTAGCCAAATTGATTCAATTTTATTGCATAGACAACCCTAAGGGAATGTGAGTGATCTTGTTAATTAGAGTTGTAGACACAAATGCTCAACTAAAACATTTGTACCTACATTCTGATTTATATTTGGACACTATTTGGTTAGATTCGATTAGCAAAACATTATGTTTCAATTTGTTTTGTGAAAGAATTAATAGACATTGAGTAGTACCTTGTACAAAAAATGCTATGTGCTTTGTGATGTGAGTTTGTATTCCTCCACTAAAAGAATGATTCTTTGATTTTAAACATATGATAGGTGTTGCAGATTGTCCTGAAAAGTTGAAGAGCTATCTTATTACAAATTTTGATCCTGCATCCAATGGCTTATGGAAACATAAATTGCCCATACCCATTGAGCACGTGTTCGAAATGGATGGCATCCATTATGAAGTAAAGAAATCAACAATACCTGGGGCAGGATATGGTCTTTTTGTACATACGAGCATCAAGAAAAAACAAGATTTGATGGTATATAATGGTCCAAAGTATGATTATGATACTTGGAGATCTCTCCTCAAGTTTTTCCCAAGGATGAAGACTTATGGAATGTTTGAAGATCCATTCATTGAGCCATTGACAGATGTGAAATGTATTGTGGGAGATGTATTGTATGGAAACATTGCTGGATATATGAATAGCTCAATGTATTATAAAGAAAGAACAAATGTTATATTTGTATACATCCCTAAACTACCACCTTGGGCTCAAAAGTCACAAGGAAATTTGAGTGCCCATGGCTACATTACTGTGCAAACCATAAAGGATATCTCCTTCGAAGATGAGCTACTTTGTGAGTATGAATACTAGTATGGAATTGTTAATGATTATGTTAAACGATGTGGTGCAAAATTGGCTATGTGTCAATGGTTTTGATTATAGCTCTATTGTGATGGAGAGTTTCATGAGCTCTATTGTGATGGAACGGTGTTTTTGAACCCCACATTTATATGATGGATGTCAAAGCTCTACCATAATCCTATTGCATATGTCAATAATGCAATTTATCAACATAGAAACATATGCATTTGACATTAATTTGATACATCTTATATACCAAATAAAAATTAACAGTTGTTGCAAGTTTTTTTTTTTTTTTGAAGACCACAGTTATATGATGGATGTCAAAGATCTATAACAATCCTATTGCATATATCGATACTGCAATTTAATTTACTCCAATGAATCTTCCTAACGCAACATCTATAAATTGGCTTTTGTTTATGGTTTTGATGCATACGAAACAACAAACGTCTTTCTTTCACTAGCAAATCAACAAATTTTTTGGCCATGGAGCCATGTTCACATCTATTAAGGCCTTTTGCCATAGCAACATACGGAAGATTTTTGCTTGGGTTTCTAGGAATTAGGAAAGTATTGTGCATGGTCCTCAATGGAGCTAATGTTTCAATAAAAAACATCAAATTTTACTTTTGAAGTGACTATATTTTATTTCGTGGGAATTGGGATTTTCCCAAATTCTCTAATATAGTGTCTTAATTTATGTATATGTGGGTTTGCCGAAAAGCATTGATATTATTGTTAAAATTATGTGCTTTGGTAATCATGGGCAATGTTTGGAAAGTAGTTATGTACATTTATTAACCTGCACCAAAATCTCACTTTTTGTATTCTCTATTTTGCATCTAAATCCACATCCAAATACGTGTCTAATTCACAGTGTAGACGCGCTAATAGATGCGCAAATAGACGTGCTATTAGATGCGTTGTTAGATGCGCCCATATTTTTGCTATTCGAGCAGTGCCTATAGATGTGCCCGCTATTTTGCACGTCTATAGTTGCTTTGTCTTATTGTGACTCATCCCGATCAGCACCAAGACAAAGACCAAAGTCCACTCCTTCCACCTCACCCTTTGAGCTGGTCTCCTTGGAGCTACACCCTGTCTCTTCTTCTTCATCGGTTAAGTCAGAGCTTGAGTTCTCTGATGTTGAAGACTCCTCCTTGACAACTTCCTTTTTGCGGCTTCTGATGTTGTAGCACACCTTCTTATCATTTCCTTGCAAAATCAATTCTCTAGTATCCCACTTTTGAATAGCCTTCACCTTGCATAGCCAACGCCTTCCCAAAATCAATGGATAGGCACATGCATTTGGCTTGGTAGGGATCATTTCAAAAGTAGTTGGCACAGAAATTCCACATACATCCACTTCTAGATTCTTCACAACTCCCAAGGTCTTTACCCTAGTGTTGTCAGCCAATTTGATGCAATAAGGAGAGGTAGTACTAGAGTATTTTAAATCAGCATCTATCATGGTCTTCTCACTCATGACATTAATCGATCCACCTCCATCAATGTAAACATTAGAAATCACTTGACCATGAATGATCACATCAACCACAGGTACATCATCACAAACCTCTAACACCAAGATCTAAATAATATCCCAAACAAGATCCCACAGAGCCTTAGTATACCAAGACCAACTTATTATGCATAACCACTTGTTGAAAACCCTTCACAATGTGATCCTCAATAAAATCTTCAAAAATAAGTGACCAACCAGCACCATGAAAACATTTTGTATACATGCATTCAAGAATCACCCTTCTCACAATTGGAAGTGCACATAACAGCTTCAAGATATTGTACTCTTCATCATTTGCATAGCAAAACAAGTTGAAAGCATTGAGAATCACCACTCAAATATTATAGTAAAAAACTACCCAAAGACTCAACTCTTCTTCACACCAAGCTGCTAGTGCATGAAACAATCCCCAATCTATCATTGTGCCTACTGACGGCATTGTTGATCCACCAACATATTCAAGAGCGCAAACATAAAGGATATGATCATGATGACCGTGCGAATAGCTTGAACATCACCTTCATAATCTTCTAGTTCCTTAAATGGGCTGCAATCTCTTTTAACGGAGTTCTTCCAGGAATCTTCTTTATCACATCAAAAGACATGCCTATACTAGGCATAACATGCCATCAAGTACACCCGAGACCATCTAGTAAGGTGGGATGAATCCAATACCAAACGTACCCGGCGTCTCCACTAAAAGATGTGACATGAAGTTGGGGTAATAAACTTTACGCACCTCTTTACTTCCTTTTTGCTTTTTAACTCAGTGATAGAGATATTCATCACTAGGAAAGGGACATTGAAAACAAGCTTTTATAACAAGAGACCACATCATAATATCCTCCCTTAGATGAGAATGAAGATGGTAACATCCCAAGTGATGTTGTACTCAAGCATAGGGAGAAGAAAAGGATTAGTGGAGGCCATAATCCTGTGCCAAAGAGAAGAGCGATATGTTGTTGAAAGAAGATTTTGTGGCTCAACATGACATGAACTGATATATATCAAGGAGTTTGAAGGGGCTGATTGGGTCGGATGGGTAGGTTCCGAGGAAACGTTGCACCTCCTTCATAGACACCTTTACACTTAGCTCAAAACACTCTCCAAAATATCATAAGACACAAAGGTCTATAACTTTCAGTAGAAAAATGATATTAAATATTCAAATACATATCAAGATGCGCCTTGAAGAAGCGGTAAAAAAGATATGGGCAGTTTACTGGGCAAGGGTAAAAACTATTTGAAAAAGAAATAGTCACACACAAAGAGTCATAGATTTTTGGTTTGATATATAATACAATAATTGAAGATAGGATGATGCTCCTTAAAGAGATCTTCACGCTGATATAACTTTTGTTCAAATCGGGCCATCGAGCAAAATGTTATGGGCAAAATACTGATAGGGGGTCAAACTATCATGAAAAACACCTACTCCTTCGACTACTGGTGCCGACTTAGGAGAATACTACCTCCATGATTAGACTTCATCAATGATCCAAGTCCCATAGAGGTTGCCTAGGAGGGAAGGAAGAGCTCCCTTTGTGACTTGGGAAATAGATAAACCATGTATGCACAATGAGTGGCCAAATAGACAACACTTTTGAGCACTTTGGAACAAAAAATAATGGAAAAAGGGAAGAGACACTCAAGAGAGAGAACCTGAAGTGACCATCATTACCAATAGAGTGAGACTCTACTCCAATGTAACTCAAAATACTACAAACACAAGGGAGAAGAAGAGGTTTCATATGTACAAGAGGGAGCGGAAGCTCCAAGACTACTCATAGAGAGAGAATGAACTAGAGAGAGATGGACTCAAGAGTCTACATAAGAGAATATCTACAAGAGGGAGAGGAGGCTCATCAAAGAGGCTTGAGGAGACTAGAGCTACAACAACATGAGGCCTAATGGTGGAAGAGATTTTGAAGAAGGGAGAGGAGGGCTCCTTTTACAAAGATTTTGTCACCCTCCTTCACCCATTTACAATTGTTGCCTATAGATTCCTTTTCCCATCAATCACATAAGCCCATATGTCACCATCCATGTCCTTTTTGGCTACTCTTGCCATGTGTCCCATCAAAAGATGCTCAAGACTCTTAAAATATTGAGAAAGTCAAGAGTCTCCCCACATGGAGCCCATAGGGACCCTCTCTTTTCCATATGTCCACATTCTTCTTATTCCACACAGGAATTCTAGAAGGATTCCTCTTGACTCCACACTCCTTCGCATGCCTTCCACATGCTTGGCATGTGATATCTCTTATATTACTGGAACACATGGACATGAGCCCACCTCTTTATATGACTCTCTTCCTATTTTCTAAAAACCCCATAATATCCCATACACAAATAACTCTCACCCCATACCAAGGTATTTATCATTCATACACATGGTATTTACGATGATCCATTCCACTCATCCTCTCAATCCCATACAATATCTTAGAAAATAGAAATAAGTGAGAGCTGCTAGGCTATCACTTGATACTCAAACTCTTATAAAACATAGAAGAAAACAATACCAATGCCAAATAAAAAATATCAATTTTTGATGGGGGTTGCTTTAATCTATATTGTGTCGTCTTTAAAATGATAGTATAATAAGACTTGTTATTTATAGTAATTTTTCAAATCCTTGATGAGTCTTAGAGTTCTTGAACTACATCTTTTCTTGATGTTTCCATTGTCATGATTATATTCTGTTGCAAATGTTGCAAGACAAACACCATGCATATTTTTTCTCTTTGTGTATTTATTGATGATAGTATCGTATGTGATGTTGGTGGAGTCAATGGGGAGGTGTTACAGTTGCTTTTTTTGCTTGAGGATGAGTGCTCTGTTTTCTTCTTTGTTTGTATTTATAAAGTAGAAGCCCCTTGTCATTCGATGTAATGTTAAAGATAGAGTGATGAAAGATGCTTACTGTGCACTTATTTGTTGTGCATGCAAAAGAGTGTTTCCCATCTTTGGTAATCTATCATACGTAGTGTTGTTGTCTTGTATGCAAGTTTTAATTGTGTGTTGTAGGCTTTTTGTTATTGTGTCATCCATTTTTGTAATATATGAGGTGCATTATGTTGTGGTTGAATATGGGTCCAATTGTATGTCCATATTTGATTGCCATAGGAAACTTGTTTTTGAAATAAAAGCGTTCATCAAAATGTCCTTTGGTTGTCTCTTCAAGAATAGTGTTGGTTTCCCTATTTGTGATCGTATTGCTAGCACATATGTTGATATGTCTATTCCGATATTACCAATCCATTCGGTGAATGTGATATTTGTTTTGGTATCTATACAATGTAAATGTGTAGTGACTTTTGCTTATATTGTTTTGTTAACATGGAGATCATTGATGTCTAAAGGGGTTAGAATTATTGTTTCATGTAGTGGAGGCTTCAGATAATGGGATCTGCAAGTGTTAGTTATCTTCTTATGGCATGTAGATATGTGTTTGTGTGTTTGGATGTCTTTGATTTTTGGTGGCAATAGGTTTTTGTCGCACGTGTTGGTGAATTCCGTATGTTGGTGCGACTTCTATCCATATATTCCATGTTCATGTTGGCTTCCTCTACTTTTGAATTACGTGACGAAGAAGTAATCGTGTATTTTTGTGAGTATATCATTGTATTTCATTATTAGTTTGAGAAATTGTTGGATTTTAGGAGTGTAATACCTTGCATAGATTGTTGGATTATTTCTTATTAAGTCTATTGTATTAGTGTTTGTGTGTTGTGGTGTTATATATTTTTTGTTGTTAGTGATATTATGTCATACAAACATTCTGTTAAAGGTTCCCACATTCTTTTAGCACATGGTACTAATGTCATAAACAAAGACGGAGGACCTAATTGTCTCATCATTGTGAATGCATCCTTCCTAAGTTTTTCTTTGTGGTCCGGAGAGAGGTGTAGCTTTTCAAAGTATCTGCAACCAATTTTGGATTTTAAAACGGCTTCAACGTTTGTGTCATTGGAAACATCTTTAGCATATCATACTTTGTTTTGCAGTGCACCTTTGCTTAATCGTATTCAAATGGATTGCATTACTTGATTAATGAGAACCTTGATTGTTTTGAAAAATAGATTAGGTATGTTGTGAGAAAAGTTGACGGACTTATGTATCAATTTCCATTTTGGAATGTCTTGATATGTTAATCAAGGATTTTGAATATGTCCTTCTGAGCTGACGAAAAGCATAGGGAAATTTAGTTCTTCACTATTCTTGTCTTGAAATAAGCCCAATGGTTTATTATTCTCACAAGGGGCTCTGTAGTTCATGTTAGTTTTGTAATCTATGATCTATTCAGCTGTAACAATGTTGTGTATTAGAGTGTCTGTATACGTTTCAGTATTTTTGCAATGTTATGCATTCATCTATTATATATGTACGCTTTCATTTGCGTGTTGTCTTTTTTAGATGTGAGTTTGAAGTTGGTTGTAGTGCAATTGTTGTTGCTATTTCATTTTGATATTATAGTTGATTGTGTTGTTTAGTGACTTGGTTGTTATATTCATCTTTATGTTGCGTTGTTGAGTTTTTTTGTTTCTTTTTAATATCCAAAATTTTACATTTGATTATGTTGCTTCGAAGACATGCTTTTGGGAATTCTCAATTTAAGATATTCATCACCTCGGCAATAGAAATGAGTGTGTTTAGATTAATGATGTTTTTTAAAGCATGTCCCATGTCTTTGGTCCCAGCAAGTATACTTTGGTGTTGTTGTTTCCATTGTAAATGGGAAAATCAGCATTTTTGGAGTTATTATTAGGAGCTGTGGTTTTTGTGGCTTCTGTGTAGGATCTATTATTTTGGAAGTGCTTATGTTAATTTGATTTAGTGAACAGTGTATTTTAAACTCAAAACCAAATATGCACAAGAAAACATGTTCCAAGAACACATCTTCAATACAGTAGTAATACTTATTATGTAGCAGTCCTTTGATGTACTGGGTAATACTTTGATTTTCAAATATAGTTGTTGAAAGAGCATAGATTCAAAGAATTGTTGACCCCATTTTGCTGTCTGGAATTCAGATTGTTTTGAAAGTTCTGTGAATTGCATGTACATGGCTTTTTTCAATGCTTTAGGTGTGATATGGAACTTTAGCATGTAAGAAATACATAAGAAGATACACTTATTTTGTGGATATAGCTCTAGGAACTCCGAGTCACTCTTCATTTGTTCAGAGTAGTTTGTGCTTGCAATGTTCGTTGGTTTAATTATAGTGTACATGTGTTCGCTTAAAGATTACTAAAAGAGTATGTTTGTAAGAGGCAAAGATTAATTTGTCGAGAGTTGTTGACATTATTTTATTATTGTAGTTACCATAATTATATTTAATGATGAGAATAAATAATTGCACAAATAAGAGTCTATTTTCAAACACATAAATGCGGTTATAAATATAGCTATTTCTTGAGAGGTGTATTTTAAAGCGGAGAATGCATTAGAGTTCTCATGTTAGCAAGTTATTTGTAAGTCTTACGAGTAGATAGATTAGTGTTGTTTTGAAATTGTAAATGGAAAGTATTATATATTTAATGGAGGTAGATTGTTATTATTTAATTATGGATAGTAATATTTGTTAATAGTTTTAGGAAAAAATAATTACCATTTTAATAAAGTACTGATAAGTATTAACGAAAAGTAGCATCTTCTATAAAGTAGGAGTAACAGTATATGTAAAATGATATCTTGTAACTAAAGTAAACTAAGCATTTGTTTTATATGGGTAATTTTTCATGAAAAATGCATTTGGTTGCCTTTTATAAAAAGTTAAAAGAAATATTATTTATATTTTATGAGTAGATAGAGTAATGCGGCTTTAAAGTCTTAAATGGAAAGTATCATATATTTAATTAAGCTATATTGTTGATATTTGGTTGTTGGTAGTAATATTTGTTTAACGTTTTACATGAAACTAAGTATCGTTTGAAAGATCTAAGAACAAGTATTAATGAATAAATACTATTCTCTATTAAATACAAAAAAGATATATTAAAAATGGTATATTGCAATAAGAGTAAACTAAGAATTTGTTTAATATGATTAATTTGTTATAGGAAATCCACTTGGTTAACTTCTACAAAGAGTTTCTATTAATAAGGAGAGATCTTGTCATTATATTTAAAATAATGACATTTTTGGAATATATGTGACAAATCATGTGTAGGATAAAAGTATATTTTTATTGTATGATTACAAATATTAGTGTTACTAAAATTTTTCCAATAAAGATAATAATATGTTTACCAATTTGATAATAAGAATTAGTAACTCATAAGTCGGATTTCTTGCAAAGCTTTAAAAAAATATTTGACTTTAATATTACAAATACAGTACCTTAATTAAAATGTCAGAATCATATCTAAAGCATACACATATCTATTCCTAATCCATCAAAATACATTATTTGCTGAATGAACTTCGTTTGCAAGGCCAAAAAATAAAACAAAAGCAAACACAACATTTTTTCTATTTACAATTTAAAAAAAAAAACTAAAGAAAGAGTTTTTTACACAGTAACATGTAGCAACGGATGCCATTATGTTATGAAATAACCAAGCTTACAAGCTTATGTTTCATAGTTGCAAAATAAAACTCTTACAAGATATCTTGAACTATGAAACAAAGAAAATTGAAGCTGCAAAACCACTCTACTGGAAACAAACTAAGCTGATAATCCTTTGCTGTAGTTGACCATGCACCATTGTGCCTTAAAGGAATAAATCCCACCACAAGACCATGCATGTTGACAAGGAACCTTCCTTCAATTCTTTGGTCCAAGCTAGGTGCATGTGCCACTGCTCCTCCCCCCTCATCCCATTGAATTATTATGATCTTTGCTCCAATGACCGAGAAATTATTCCATGGCAACCATCTAATCACATGTCATGGATAGATTGTTATGTATATGACTACCTACGCTAAGCCGGGCTACTAGCAAAATCCGACAGGTGGATTCTGTGCTCTTAGCTACAATAGGAACCTAGAGTCACACAAATCGACTAAGAAACGAAGGGGCTCTCCTACCCCCTCATCCACGCTCTCCAAGCCCCCTTCCACCCCTATGATGAATCTTCTACTGCAACCTTGATGCCCCTCAATAATGTTGCCCAAGTCATGGGATCCATTGTTTGCCTTGGCTCTCCATCCTGCAACACTCCACCAGCCATAGCCATGACCAAGTGAGTTATAGGATGGGGAACCAAGGGAAATGGGTCTTAAGGGGTCCCTTGCATTTGATACCATTCTCAGCTTGCGAATGTCTGTCATCATTGTTCCATCGGGCATAGGGAGAGAACTCAACTTGGTGGAGAGCTGCTCATAAGTAATCACAACCTTTGGCATTGGGGGAGGAGAACTCAACTTGGTGGTGAGTTCCAACACACTGAGAGCATCAGTGTGCTGGAGCTCACCACGAGACTGAGTTCTCTAACCCATTGTCAAAGGTTGTGCTTGATTATAGGGATCTCACCACTAGGTTGAGTTCTCTCTCCCAGTTCCTTGAGGTAGGTTGCTATGAAGAAGGTTATGTTCAATAACGAGGTGCTCTTATTGTCCCCTGCATACGAGGAGTTTTGGGTTGAAAGTGTAAGAAAGTGCTAGCTACAAGGTGCTTGTAATTGTCCCCTGCATACAAGGCACTAGTCCAAAAGCATAAGAAAGTGATAACAAGGGGCCAAAGTGACACCGGTTCTTGCCACATTAGTGGTGTTGACAAGTGCTAAAAGTGTTTAAAGAGGTGTCACAAAGACAAAGTGCTAGCGTCTTTGGATGTAATCTCTTTTGTTAAATGTTTTCTTTGGACATAATTTCTTTTTTTTCAATTTTGATGTAATACTATTATTGCAAAAGCTATCGGATGTAATTTGTTTTGTTTCAATTTCAATGTAGTACCATTATTGCAAAAACTATTGTTGCTGTTACTTCGGTAGTGAAAGTGGCTCTAAAGAAGCACAAATGGCATATTATGCCCTTATTTACATTTTACTACAACCATAGGGATCGTTGCGCAAGAAAGTGTTGAAAAAACTATTATTATTGTAGTGAAAATGGTTCACAAATGCCCTCATTTGGGATTTCTTACAACCAATGCGGTCGGTGGGATTGATGCACAAGCAATTGTTGGAGAAGGACTAAAATAGCTCTAAAATAGGACTACATTTTCCTTATCTTGGAGCTAAAATAGCTCCAAGAACTAGCAAAAATTGTTGCACAAGGACTAGTAGGATTAAAATAGCTTCAAGATAGGAGTATATTTTCCTTGGTTTAGAACTATAATAACTCCAATAACTAGCACAATGGTTGCAAGGAAACTATCATAAATTGCAAATTCTACATTTTCCTTAGCTTGGAACTAAAATAGCTCCAAGAACCAGTGTGGTGGTCGAGAAATTGTTGCACAAGGACTAATAAGACTAAAATAGGTCCAGAATAAGTCTATATTTTGCTTGGTTTAGAGCTAAAATAGCTCCAATGACCAGCATGGTGGTTGCGGATATGGACCTTGAGAGGTTCCCTTTAGAGATTGACATGCCACGGTGGTCTTCATGCCAATGTGGTTGTCTCTCCATGCCATGGTTGTCTCTCCATGCTAACATCATTGCTCAAACTAGCATGGTGGTTAGTGCAACAAAAGATTGTGTGGCACAGTGATAGATGGCGAAGCTACGAAATGTGAGGTGATAGGCAAAAGTTATGTGATGTAGTCAGGCCAACGTGCTGGTCACTCCATGCCAACATCATTACTCAAACTAGCATGGTGGTCAACACAGCAAAAGATTATGTTGCATAGTGACAGATGGCAAAGCTATGCAATGATAGGTGGCAAGGCAAAAGCTGTGTGATGTAGTCAGCAGGCCAGAGACTACGCTATGCAAAGGAGGGTAGAGCAACAGTCTCTATGCTCATGAGTAAATGCATGTAGTGCCATGTGTTGAGCTCTGCACTGTTTACAATGATAAGAATGTGTCTCATTATTACACCAGTGCATCAATCATGATGTCGAAAAAAAACGACAAGAGCGCGGGTCCATGCAAAATTCAAAATCTCACCTACCAATTCTTTGCATCACCGCCCCAAAATGGCCCCGAAAATAGTTTTGTGACTGGCTATACCCAAGCAAACGTTGACCCAAACCCAATGATTAAAATAGAAGGTGACACGTTTCTAGGACATGTAACATTTTAAATACAACATTCAAAACTCAATTCTAGAAAAATAACACAAAACAAGTTATAAATTTGCAAATATACGATATAACTGTGAAGATAGTGGGAGAGAGGGAAGGAGTCTCACTTGAGGCTTTCTCACAAGCACAATGGGGGAATACACACAAAGGTGGAGGCTGAAAACAGTTTTCCTCTTCTTAGTTGTGAAAGCCAAAAAGAACTCTAGTACAAAGAAATAGAAGAACCCTATATGTGGGTCTCAAACCAAACTACACTAACTAAGGTGGCATACTAACTGAGCCACAAACTAGTGTAGATAAGGATAGATGTCATCCAGCTATTATTCGTGGGCGGTGTACCAACCGCATCTCCAGCTAACAAGTCGGTGACATAAATACACAACGGTGACCCTGGCATATCGCGAGTGGTGGAGGTTCATATCTCAACACTCCCCCTCAAGCTCAATCCCAATTCCTGCACACCAAGCAGGTCTCTGAACTTGCGCAGCTTCTCTGCGCCCAATGCTTTCGTGAATATGTCAGTTACCCGATCCTCTGTGCTCACATAAACTAGATCAATAAGACCTAGTAAAACCTTCTCCCACACATAGTGATAATGCACCTCAATGTGCTTTGTTCTAGCATGAAATACTGGGTTCTTTGCCAAGTGTATACTGCTCATGTTGTCACAATAAATGACAACCGGCCCATCTGTAGACTGATGCATATCATAAAGTAGCTTATGCAACCAAGCTACCTCACATGCAGCCATTGCTGCACCCCTGTACTCAGCCTCTGTGCTCGACAAGGCAACTGTAGGCTGTTTCTTGCTGCTCCAAGTGACTGCAGCACTCCCAAAAGAGAACACATATCCACTGGTAGATCGTCTATCAGAAATACTACCAGCCCAATCAGCATCAGTGTATCCATGCAACTGTGTCTGAACCCCAGCCTCATAAAATAGTCCATACTGCAATGTGGACTTCACATACCTGAGTATGCATCTAGCCGCATCCAAATGTGGTTTCCTTGGAGCCTGCATAAACTGACTTACCAACCCAACAACATAGCTCAAATTTGGCCTGGTAATAGTCATGTAAATCAAACTTCCTACTATGCCTCTGTACATAGTAGGGTCTTCCAGAAGCTCACCTGCATCTGCGCTCAGCTTCACATTCTGCTCCAAAGGAACTGAAATAGGCTTACAGCCTGTCATCCCATATTTGGACAGCATGTCTAGTCCATACTGCCTCTGCAAGAGCTGTATCCCACTTGGTGATCTAATCACCTCAATGCCCAAGAAATAACGCAGCTCTCCCAAATCCTTCATCTCAAACTTCTGCCTCAATAGCATTTTCACATGAAGGATATCTTCATCACTATCACCTGTGATGATCAAATCATCAACATAAATGACAAGCAGCATAATCCCTTTCTCTCTTTTTCTCACATAGAGTGAGAAATCCGCCTTGGAAATCTGAAAGCCAATAGTGACAAGATATTGTCCTATCTTGTCAGACCATGCTCTAGGTGCTTGCTTCAAGCCATACAAGGCTTTCTTCAACCTGCAAACAAACTCAGGATGAGTAGCATGAACATAACCTGCTGGCTACTCCATAAAGACCTCTTCTTGCAAATCACCATGCAAGAAGGCATTCTTTACATCCATCTGATGTAAAGACCATCCCTTTGATGCAGCCATAGCAATGGCTGCTCTTACGGTTGCCATCCTTGCAACCGGGCTGAAAGTTTCTTCATAATCAATGCCATATGTCTGTGCATACCCCTTGACAACTAATCTTGCCTTGTATCTATTCACAGAACCATTTGCATTGTGCTTGATCTTATAAACCCACTTACAGCCAATTGCATTCTTGTCTTTAGGCAAAGGCACCAATTCCCATGTAGCATTTGCATCCAAGGCATCCATTTCTTCATCCATGGCTTTATCCCATTTTTCATTTCCCATGGCTTGCTCAAAAGAAGTGGGTTCTGGTTCCTGTATCACTTTGACCATATAGGCATAGTGAATGGCTGTAAATCCATCATATTTCAGCCTATCCATAGGATACCTAACCCTGGTAGACCTGCGTAAAATAGGCTCACTTCCAGGTGCTCTCAAAACATCCCTGGTCTTCCTTACTCTAGGTGTAACAACAGAAGGAATACCCAACTCATCATCAATGCTCTGCTCTGAGCCACTGGATTCACCATCCACATAAGAGTGACCTGCATTCACATCAAACATGGGCTGATCTACCTTCTCTTTTCCTTTTCGTGATACCTGCGTACCACTATCTGCATTGCTTTGAGGAGATTCTCCTGATCTCAATCTACCTGTCGATGGTGAGGTATGTGAACCACTACTAGAGGACACTGCAGGTCCATTGATATTTTGTGATTGCTGCTGTGAATTCTGTGCAACATTACCATTTTGTGCATCTACATCAATCATCACATTTACTGGTTTATACCAGCTGCTCATTTCATCAAAAACAACATCTCTGCTGTAAACTTACGAGTAGAGGGGTTATAGCATCTATACCCTTTCTGCTGCAGAGAATAACCAATAAAGACGCACTTCTCAGCTTTTGGATCCAACTTGGACCTCAACTCATCTGGCACATGGACATAGGCAATGCAAGCAAAAATTTTCAAATGAGAAATATCTGGTTTCCTACTAGTATACATCTCCTCTGGCGTCATGCCATGTATTGCTACAGTGGGAGTCTTGTTCATTATATAAACTGCTGTAGCAACTGCTTGAGCCCTCCTTCAGCCCAATAATAATCTGGTAGATCTTTTTCATTTAGCATAGCCCGAGATACCTCTCCAATATGCCTATCTTTCCTTTTTGCAATTCCATTTTGCTGTGGGGTATGACTGCATGAATATTGCTGCTTTATACCATGCTCCTGCAAGAACCTTGCAAACTCATTTGAGAGGTACTCTCCCCCTCCATCTGACCTTAGGCATTTTATTTGCAGGCCTCTTTCTTTTTCAACCATAGCTTTAAAAGCTTTGAAGTGCCCAAACACTTCACTTTTCTTTTTCATAAAATACACCCAAAGTTTTCTGCTGAAGTCATCAATCAATGTGACAAGATAGTGACAGCCTCCAATAGATGTAGCTTTAGTAGTCCACACATCAGAGTGGATTAATTCCAATGGCTTTTTACTCTCTTGAACATGCTTAGGAAATGGTTTCCTTGCCTGTTTCCCAAATTGACAGGCTTCACAAACCTTGTGCATTTCTGCAACCTTGAATTTTGGCAATCCTGCAACAATATTTTGGGCTTGCATTGATTTAAGTCGCTGTATATTAACATGACCAATGCGTTTGTGCCAGATATCAATATCTGCAACTACACCGGTCCCATGTGCAAACATTGCTACACTCAATTCAGGCATGTCCGCATCCAACGTAAACGTCCTGCCCTTCTTCTTTCCTTTTGCTATCAAGCGACCATTATTTTTCATATCCTCAACAAAGCATCCATGAGGATTAAATCTAACCTGCAAGCCCTGCTCAACCATCTGACCAACAGAAACGAGGTTCTTGGTGATGTTCGGGACATGAAATGCATCAAACAAGTATTTCTTTTTCCCATCCTGCATAGACAAAGGAATTTTGCCAATCTGCACAATAGGATGTGCAGTATCATCACCAGTCTCCACAAATCTTGGTTTTTCCAGTTTCCTTCCATCCTGCATCCATTCAGCATGACCTGTCATGTGCTTTGACGCACCTGAGTCAACATACCACACATCATTGCTTTCTTCTGCACTTGTCACAGAATTTGTCATATGCTGCACCATAAACAAATGCTCATTTCTGTCATCACCCTGTCTACTAGAGGATGCATAATTGCCTTGCTGCAATTTTCCATTCATAATGTCATTCTGCTTTTTGTAGCAGTCTTTAGCCATATGCCCCATTTTACCACAGTAGTAGCATTCAACATTGTTGTTTGCATTTTGGCCTTTCTGCCATCCACCATGACCTCTTTGGCTCCCCGTGCCTCTAGAGTTACCACGTCCTCCTGCATAGAGCTGGTTTTCTTGCGTTTGCTGCATGTTTTGATTTCTACCACGGCCTATAGATCGGCCTCCTCTACCTCTGCCTCTACCTCTGCCAGCATTTGAGTAGAAGACAGTTTCTTTTGAAGTTCCTGCTGAAAAGATGCACCACCATTTCTTCGCTCTTCAGAAATAAGAAGAGCAATTAACTCCTCAAAATCAAGAAATTTTTCACGGACGGCAATGGATGTCCAGAACTGTGCATAATCCTTTCCTAGACCATTCAAGGACACAGAAACTAAATCGTCATCATCCACTGGCGACCCAATGGAAGCAAGTGCATCTGCAATTTTTTTCACCTTCATGTGGTAGTCATTGATGCTCATATTTTCTCTCTACACATTGTGCAGCTCCTGCTTGAGCTACATTTTCCTGGCTTGCGTATTTGTGCTGTACATTTTTGCCAAAGTATCCCATGCCTCCTTTGGCATACTTGCATCCTGAATATGCATAATCATGGAGTCCGAAATACTGATAGACAGCCAATACATAACTTTCCTGGCTCTCTCATGCCATCCTTTGAATGCCTGCATTTCCTGTTGATTGGGAACATTAGGAAGAACAGGTTCTTCTTCATTTCGTATAATGAACTCCCAATAGCCTTTTCCCATCAAGAAATTCATCATTCTAAACTTCCATGCCTGGAAGTTGTTCTTGTCAAGCTTTTCAGTGACAATCTGTGAAAGAGAATTAGATGCCATTATAAAACACTGCAAAATATTCTGTCACTGCAAAAAACATAGCTTTTGCCTCACACGGGCAGATCTGCAAAACTGACGAAAGTGGTATTTCACCACACAGTCACTTCCTAGTGATGATTTTGCATCAACACGCAACAAGCATGAATCTACAACTCCCAATATCTCTGCACACAGGCATACGATGCAATTTCTGCGACAACTTTTCACCAACTAGCCACGCAATGGTCGCACAGCCAAAACAGGGCCTTTTTCTGAGTGCCTGCGAAGAACTTCCGCCTTCAAAATGGGCCTCAAAATGGCCTCGAATCAGAAAAATAAAGTCACACCGCGAAGGGCATCTCAATCTGAGACAGTGCACTCTTGCATTTCCGGCTGTGCTACTTGCAAAGATTTGCTCCCAAACTCGAAAAAGGAAAGCAACACTGGTCCTCTTACCAAAACACTGCGAACTTGGTTTGCTTTCTTGAGCTCCTTACCACGAACAAGGCTCTGATACCATGTGAAGATAGTGGGAGAGAGGGAAGGAGTCTCACTTGAGGCCTTCTCATAAGCACAATGGGGGAATACACACAAAGGTAGAGGCTGAAAACAGTTTTCCTCTTCTTAGTTGTGAAAGCCAAAAAGAACTCTAGTACAAAGAAATAGAACCCTATATGTGGGTCTCAAACCAAACTCAACTAACTAAGGTGGCATACTAACTGAGCCACGAACTAGTGTAGATAAGGATAGCTATCATCCAGCTATTATTCGTGGGCGGTGTACCAACCGCACCTCTAGCTAACAAGTCGGTGACATAAATACACAATGGTCACCCTGGCATATCGCGAGTGGAGCTCGATATCTCAACAACAACATGGGAATTTATTATAATTTCTCGCAACATCTGCAAAATCCATTAACAAAATTGATATATGTGATAACAATATATGTCCAAAGTGCAACATTATATTTAATGGGTATAGGAGTTCCATGATGTTAGAGTCCTCGCAATCGAGGATCTACTCAAAATGTTGCTCCAATTACAAGAACACCATGCAATTGATGGGCTTGAAGAGCATTACAAGTTGGACATGAACTCCTAACCTTTAAAGTATTTACTAGGCATGCCAAGTGAAACCAATGGTGACATCAAGGAGCATAATAGTATCAAAACAGTCTTAGCATATTGGATCAAGGACCATCATCCACATAAGTAATACGTGCCAGAATGGGAGAGGGTTTTCTAACAACCAGACCCATAGAATTTGGATCCAAGTTACAAACACGGTGTCCTTCTTCATTATGTTGAGGTGCGGCCTGTGCATCTTGTTCCAGTTGACAATATGATGTGAAAACTCAGGATTGCTCTCATAGGCATTTTGGATGTGTTTCTTGTGTCCAGATTGTTGGAGCAATGCATTTAGGCAATTCATTTCAGCAAGGAGCCAGTCATTCTCACCAAGGATTTGAAAAGTATATAAAAAATAAGTAAATACACATTTTTCAATTAAATAACATAGCCTAATGCCCTAAATAACAAAAAACACAAATTTTTCCACCAGTTGTCAACTGAGAACATACCGTGCGGTTTGTCATAATATTGTGCAGTATGTGCCTTCACACACCACGTGGTATAGTACCATACTGAGCAATAAGAGAGACCATGCACGGTGCCACACCCATACTGCACGGTTTTTTTTAGGGCGCCATGAGACACCATTGGGTGACACACCCATACCACGTAGTGTTGTATAGGACAGCATGTGTGCCATCAAGTACCGTCTGATTTGCAAGGATATGCAATCATGTCTATTCAAACACCGTGTAGTCGGGAGAGTTACCATGGGGTGTCGCTGCGAAATCTTATAAAAAGACCACATCCCAACCACCACCACACCTACAGTTGTCGCTTTCTTTTGCTTGTCTCTTTTGTTTCATCTTTGGGCGAGTTATTTTTCTTTAAGCTGCTTCAATTGGGCCAGATGATGGCCTGCCTCAATCGGTCGTAATTGCCTCACCTTGGCTGACTGAAGGATGTTAGAGAGGGACACAGAGAGAGAGAGAGAGAGAGAGAGAGAGAGAGAGAGAGAGAGAGAGAGAGAGAGAGAGAGAGAGAGAGAGAGGAGAGGGAGAGGGAAAGAGAGAGAGCTAGAGATGCATGTTTGTGTATCAGTTAGGCCAAGAGATGAACCCCTTTGGCTAGTTGGAATCACCTTGCAGAGGCCTCGCATCAATTGATGTTTGTAATAGCATAGTAAAGATTGAAGCTGGGTGATGGCTCGCATCTGCCATATGGTTCCCCCCACTTTGATTTTTCTTATATATCATATCTATCTATGTATCATTTATATACCTAGGTGTTAGTAGAGCCAGATTTTATCTAGATGATTGCCCACTTTTGCCGATCGGTTCAACTCCATAACAACTTTTCCCAACCAAATGTGAAATTGGAAAAGCTAATCTAGATCATCTTGGTTATGTGATGCTATTATATGTTTCCTGTGCTAGCCTCCACCAGCTGATAGGGTGACACTCGATAGTAACTTTATGAAATTTTCTCTATAATAGTGGATTATGTAGTGAACTGATATAGTAGTGGATTATAGACTGAGCTGCAAATTACTTGACATAATATTCTATTGCCTTAGAAAGCAAAACATATTTAATAGTTTACTATTCTAAGGATCGAAACTTCTATGAAAGCTATTTTGGAACATGATAATTAGTTGTGTTGTATGTCACTTGTGAGTGGTTTAATTTACATTAGCATTGCCAATTTAGATGTGTAATGCACGTGTTCTTTATTTTGAAGTATTATGAGCGTTGACAAAACGATTGTTGCATGCACTAGATCACTACACCCATCCTTGATGGCAACACAAGAGTAGTTGAAGACTGAGCTTGTCCACAAGTTAACGATTGAACACTTGATATGATTGCGTGATGAAGAAATTTGGGCCCATGAAATCTCAAAATATTTACATGTTCAATGCTAACCCGAGTATTTGACCTTCTGTACATGAGCTCTGGCCTAGACATGGCCGAATGTCATGATAGGATGTTAAATTGATAGTTGATCAATATTTTCCTCGAGTATTGGGAGATCCTATAGGTTAATGGGAAATATATGCAAAGATGAACAATGTTTCCTTGCATGTCAATGGAGAGGAGAAGCTTGCACTTTGGACATCTGAATGGAAGGAATCATAGAAACTCAAAGAAAAAACATGAAGGAGGAGAGGTTGTTGCAAAGGAAATAGCCAATGCCATGGTGCATATGACCAAGATGGCTAGTGGGCTAGAAGCAAATGCCAATCTAGCCCAAGCTAAAGGGAGAGCACATATAGAGCTACGTATAGGATTTTCTGACATGTGCTCTCACACACTGCACTTTCCATTGCAAGCGCTATGTTGAGAGTTCATGCTCAACATCATGTGGCACGTGTGCATAGCACCATCATGTGATCATATGTGCATAGCACTAACCTTATAGAGTGCTATAAGGAAAGGGTTAGATCCCCTAACCTTAACCCTAAATGGGTTTGTATATATTCTATTTTTTCAACTAAATCTAGTGTACAGTTAGTCAGTACAGTTAGTCATTTGTGGTGTGCTCTCTACTCGCTCTCTAGCTGTACCCTCTTTCCTCATCTCCACTCTTCTCCTCTCCCCTCTTCATATTTTGTCATGGTATTAGAGCTCCCTTCCTTCCGTTGAGGCATTGCAATATGTATGAGAGAGTGTGAGAGAGATTGAGAGATTGAGATCTTGTGTTTATTCTTTCACTTCTGTTGAGTGATAGAATTTCCATCCATGTGAGAGAGATTTATGTTCTTTCTGTGAGAAAGAGAGGAGTCTATTCCCTTGTGAGAGATATTCAAAGAGGAAGAGAGGTTGTGAAAACCACAAGAAGGAGAGAGAGACCTTTCAAGACTCTGCAGCAAGCGGGTTCATTGAATGGCTCGACAAGCATCTTTGATTTGAGGAGTTCTTTGTGAAAGGTTCGGTTCTCTTCTACATCTACTCATTGGTATGGTTCTTTGAGAGAGGGTGCTTATCTTCTTAATGAAGGTCCTGTGAAGTCACAATGAAGAAGGTTATGTGAGGTCGTAGACTCAAACGACTCTATCTACCAGCTGGCTACACACCTATTACCTCCAACATGACGCATCAGCTGCTCTAGCATCCTTGGCCATGCTCCAATCTCCTGCAAGCTCACAAAATGTCTTGCTCACAAGGATCTCGGGCAGCCAACACTTGGATGGTAGCTCATAGTGGCTCATTCCATAGCCTTAGCCAAGCTCATAGCTCTAAATAAAAGGCTCCTACTATAAGCGCAGCTCCACTGATGAACTCCACTAGAAGCTCTCGCCTACTCTAGTGCTCACAGCTCTATACCAGCGCTGAGGCGACCTCTTAGCCAAAGCAGTGAACTCCTTCAGCAAATCTACTACTCACGGGCGGCCAAGACAATCCCTATGCCAGCACACAGCTGGCTCAACCATCTCGAATAGTCACCTCCAATAGCAAACGCCTCGTAGATGAATCTCCCAGGGCCAACGAGCCACTCCTCTAGCAAAGTCACCATGCTCTAATAGGGTCCTTGCAACGCATCCAATAACTTAGTGGCTCCAACGACCTCTATGGCCATCAACAAGATCCATCGAGCTCCTATCAACCTCCAAAATGGCCTCCTCACAACCAACTGAATGGCCTCCTATCGACCTCCAAAACGGCCTCCTCACAACCAACTGAATGAGCTACGGATTCTCTCCTATAGCAATAGATCTCGAGAGAGCATGGCCATGATAAACAACGCATTCTGTGCTTCTCATAGACAAAATCTAAAAGATTCCATCAAAATCTAAAAGATTCTGATCGGTAAACACATCCCGACACGTGGCAAGCTGGCCACCCTTTGTCAGCATCATCCTCAACAGCATCAGAATCAGTAAAAAGGAAATCATTCCAACTGAGGAAGATTTCAAGGACGATGGAATGCATCCACCAACATGTCAAACATTCAAGTGCAACCAGTGTCACAAGTTTGGACACTATGAAAGAGATTGCCGCAACAAGCCGTACGACCAAGGCAGTCAATCCAGTAGTAATTGAGGGAATTTTTGAGGCAGAGGAAATCATCGTGGTGGACATTCTAGTCACAGTCATTTTGCAAATGAACATGGAAATATGTTTCTTGCAAGCGAGGAAATGTAGCAACTGGTACAGTGTACCTAGACACTGATTTCAATCCCAAAGAGGACTTGAGCTATCAAGTTGACCAAGTGGAATAGGATCCTTGGTACATTGACAACGGTGCATCATCTCACATGACAAATCATCAGGAATGGGTCACAGAAATGAAGCCATTAGAAGGACAGAAGAATGTCATCTACATAGCAGACAATACACCAAATCCAGTTCAAGGGACATGTGTTATCCCTTTGAACATTTCACTGGTATGAAAGGATTGGTGAAAGATGTACTCTATGTTCCAAAGCTCAGCAAGAACCTTTTGTAAATACTTCAAATGATGGAACACAATTACAAAGTCATCTTTGATGGTGATGAATGCACTATCAGAGATAAATCCAAAAGATGTCAGCTAGTAGCAAAAGGTGTCAAGGAAGGCTGCTTATACAGAATGCTAGCTACAGTACCAAATAAGCATGCCATGTCAGCCCAACCATAACAGATGCCACTATCTACAAAATGGCATAAGAGATATGGTCATGTAACCTTCAAGTACTTGTTAGATCTCACGAATCAGAATATGGCAATTGGGATTCCAAAGCTACAGTTTCTTGGAAAGGTTTGCAAAGCATGCTGCTTCGGCAAACAAAAGTGAACCAACTTTGGCAGAAGTACCTCTCGTGCATGAGGTATTCTTGATTTAATTCATACAGATGTATGGCTTATGCCTAGACCCGCAGCATCAATGGTTCACTTTATTACTTGACTTTCATCGATGACTACAGCAAATATTGTTGGGTCTACTTTCTGAAAGAGAAATATGAAGTGTTTTCCAGATTTCAAGAATTCAAAGCCATGGTAGAAAACCAGACAGGTAGAAAGATCAAAGTCATGAGATCAGATAGAGGAGATGAATACATGTCTTTGGCATTCATGAACTCTTGCAGAAATCATGGCACACGAAGACAATTCACATGTGCAAATACTCCTCAGCAAAATGCAAGAGCTGGAAGGAAGAATGGGACTTTAGCAGACAGTGCTAGAGCAATGCTTAGTGAGAACATCTTTCAAATCAGTATTGGGTAGAAGCAATAGCCACTGCAAACTATTTGCTTAATCAGATTCCTACCAAACCGATACAAGGTATGACTCCTTATGAAGCATTCACTGGACACAAGCCACACATTGGGCATCTCTGCATATTTGGTTACACAGCATATGCCCACGTACATGATAATCACGTAGGAAATTGGATGCAAAGTCATGCAAATCCATCATGGTTGGCTACAGTGAAGAAAGCAAAGCATACAAATTGTATGATCCCATCAACCGCAAAGTCATTATCTCCAGAGATGTGATATTTGAAGAGGAATCGGAATGGAAAACCTCACTTACACAAGAGATAGAAGCATCGACTTCACAGTCATCTATAGAACAGGTTGATGAAGAAGAGCAAGAATTGCCAGAAACACCCCAAGCAGAGCCACAGTAGCTCAGACAATCTACTAGGGAAAGCAGACCTCTAGCCAGATTGACATATGCTTAGAAAGGTAAAGCAATTCAGGTTGAAACCACTAACTATGCTCTTATGACTACCATCATGGCTACAGAAGAGCCAGTGTACTTCGAAGACATAGTAGACAAGCCAGAATGGCAAACTGCTATGAATGAAGAAATGGATGCTTTATATAAGAATAATACTTGGGAATTATGCGACCTTCCACCATGAAAGAAGGCCATAGCAGACAAATGGGTATAAAAAGTTAAGTACAATCCAGATGGAAGTATTCAAAGATACAAAGCCAAACTAGTTGCAAAAGGATTTGCACAACAATATGGTCAAGACTATGATGAGACTTATGCTCCAGTAGCAAAGATGGATTCCATACGGTTCTTGATATCACTAGCGATACTCAGCAAATGGAATGTGTATTAGCTCGATGTTAAGAATGCATTTCTCAATGGTTATCTAGAGGAGTAAGTCTACATGCAACAACCAGCAGGTTATGTTGAACCAGAAAAGGAGAATAAGGTTTGCCATCTCAAGAAAAGGCTCTACGACTTAAAGCAAGCACCCAGAAGTTGGTACAGTAAAATTGACAAGTATTTTGCTGATCTGGGATACATGAAATCCAATGTAGATCATACTCTCTACTACAAAGTTCAAGGGGAAGACATTACTATTGCACTTTTGTATGTAGGAGGGAGAATACATATTATATTAATTGCATGATCAAATCAGAGAAGCCTCATAGTGGACCCATGCCACTCTACTTTGCAAGGATGTTATATGCAAAGTTCGTGCTCAATGTTGACTCTATGCCAACATGAACTTATATAGAAAGAGAATGTGTTATAACTTTGTGTTACAACTTCTACATGTAGAAAGAGAATGTGTTACAACTCTGTGATACAACTTTGTGATACAACTTTGTGTTACAACTTCTACATACGACTTGAACATGTAGAAAGAGAAAGTGTTACAACTTTGTGATACAACTTTGTGTTACAACTTCTACATACGACTTCTACATGTAGAAAGAGAATGTTTTACAGCTTTGTGTTACAACTTTGTGATACAACTTTGTGTTACAACTTCTACATACGACTTCTACATGTAGAAAGAGAATGTGTTACAACTTTGTGTTACAATTCCTATATGCAGAGAGAGAAGCTCTCCAACTTGTATAAATACCCCATAATGGAATGAAGCCCACACTCTTTGGGGCATTGTGTTGAGTCTACTTTGGTATTCCAAGCATTTGTCTCAAGTGTCCATGCTTCCTTGCACTGCACGTCCAAAAGCAGGTCCTAACCTTGCAACTCCTCCTCCCCTCTCCTCCAACCTTGCAACCCATCCTCTCCCTCTCCTCCTCCCTCCTCCTCCTCCCTCCTCCTCCTCCTCCTCCTCCCTCCTCTGCCTCCTCCTCTCTCCTCCTCCTCCCTCCTCCTCCTCCCTCCTCTCTCTTCTTTCCCCCATGCTTTTACACCTTCTTTCTCTCCCACTCGTATGGTCCCCCTAAACCCTTTATTCCTCATCCCTTAAACTCCATGATCTATGAGGGAGATGAGTCCTCCAGTGTTGGGGTAAAGGGCAGTGTGCCCACCCACTTGTATAGTACCCATGTATACTCATATATATATGATAGAGGAATAAGCTAGAGTAGCTTTTGCTCCACCACTTTTGGTGTCTCCTTATCCCTTCCTAGGACAATTTTGTGCACACTTGCATGGAGAGTTCATGAGAGAGAACATTGGAGCTTGTTCGGAAGCCTTTAGGAGCTTGCTGAGCAACTGGTGGTGGCATTTCAGATTTCTTTTGAGCCCTTGAGCTCATTTATAAGAAGGGTTGTGGAGTCGATCACCTAGCATTGGAAGGAGACTGTCGATGGAGATCATCGATGATGTCATGTGTTGCCAGCTTATGGAGCCGTGGAGCAGCCATAGATCCCCTTGCAAGTGAGGCTTGCTCGTCATTGGAGGTGAGGCATTGCATGGAGGACTATAGGGAAGCTCCTTATAGATGCAACTACTGTAGATGGCTCGTGAGTAGGAGAGTTGATGGAGCCGTGGACACTAGATGTGCCCTTGAGAGGATGGCACGAAACAGGCTACTTCAAAAGGAAGAGATGTGAGCAAAGGAACAAGAGCATCCTAGCACTAGTAGCAACTCTATCCCATGAGCAAAGGAAGAGTAGCCCAGTGATAGCAACAACATCCACTTTGGAGATGAAGAGAGTTCTTTTTTTTTGGTCTGCAAATCTGACAGTAAAAGTGAGCAGAATGCCATTTTCGACAGCAAGTATTTGCAAATCCATAAGGATCTAGGCTCAATGCCCGGCAGAGGAGTCAAAGAACTTTGGAAAGGCTACGTTTTCTCTGTTGACAGCTCGGTCATCCGAGTTTACAGTACAGATTTATTTACTATCCAAAATAGGGACAGCTCGATGATCAGTGTGCAAACAGCCATTTTGCAGACTGTATATCTTTGACAGTGCTACATACCTGGTTGAGATGCATTGATAGTTCGTTGGATGCATGATTATTTGCCTATGTTGGATACATACGATGGTATGGTGATGTATTGAGATCCTGTCAGATTAGCATTTTTGGAGCACATTTTGGGGCTGTTTTGCCAGTGCTTTTGGGCTATTGTATTGTTGATCTGTGAGCATTCTCGAGGCTGATTTGGTTGGGCATTGTACTCGCCATTTTACTAGTGTTGCAGTTGACATACGGGGTGATCTGTTGGATGTATTTTGACCATTTTGGGGCTGTTTTTTGCCAGAGCAGATGAGTGCTGTAAAGGGCAACAAACATTCAAGGAAGCTGTTGTTGCTGTTTTTATGACAAAACAGTCATTTTCAGGACTGAATATCTCTTTCCTGGTGCAGAATTCCACTTTGTACTGAACTAGAAACTTGTAGTTCACAGAACATACTACACCTTTGCTTTTGGAAGCAAGTTGATCTGGTATAAGCTGCAGGAGTTACAGCCTCTGCAAAACCACAAAAAGTTACAGTCTACTGTCTATTTGTGACCAATGTGCAGGAAGCTATTTTCCAGGTGAGACTATCTGAGAATCCACAAGGATTTGGCTCTTGAGGTCAACTAACAAGTTGTAGATCTTTCTACCAGCTACAACTTTGCTGTTTACAGCTTTGGCATCTGGTTTTTTGATAAAAAGATATCACTATTCAAAAAAAAGGAGAGCCTGTTATCTTGCCCAAAGTGGCTGTGAGGTATTGTTGTAGGAATTTCTCTTGCACAACAGTGAATTGGGAACTCACAATAAATTACAAAAAGTGATTGGGATTTCACTTTAGTCCAAGGGCATTATTGGCATTTTGGCAAGTCACTTTGGCACATTTGGCAAGTGGTGAATGCTTGATTTTGTTGCGAAAGAATTGCACACTTGAGGTGATGCATTGGTGATGCAGTAAATGCCACTTCGATGCATTATGGATTTGCATTGGTGGATGCTGTACTGATGTTTATGGATAGTTGAGCTAGGCTCCTATTGCCATTGGTTGAGCAGGCATTGCTCATTTGGTTTAGTGCATTTCTTACTTGGATTGTCAGGCATTGGCAGGTTACTAGGCTGCATATATTCTTGTTTATGCCTCTTTATGGCTGAGTGCTTTTGAGCGAGGATTACCAAAAAGTGAGCGGAGAAAAGCGAGCAGCCCCAAATAAGCGAGCAAGATTAAATAGGTTTCAAGCGAGCGAGAACCTCATCCAACATCTTATTCCCCTCAATATCATTGGAACAATTGATGTGATCATAAGCAAATTAAACATATTCCAACCATGAAGGCATGCCTGAAACTCACAATTAACTTCTCTTTCATCCCCATACTATCAATTTGAGTCGTTGTGGAGAGGTAGAGACATAACAATACATAAAATTTGCGATAAAAAAAGCAAACACTACTCAGATTGAACATCCACACAGCAAGATAATGATAGATCACAAGGTAGAATATATGACTGAAAATATGTAAACATGATCATGTGCTACATATACATATCATGTCTTTTATGCTTGCAGAAGATCATCCATACATTCGATCCAAAAACATGGAAACAGAACTAACTATGTCAAAAGAAAAAAAACACATTTTCATCATAAGGATTAATTTTGCTTAGTGAAAATACCTATGTAATCTGGACAATACCATGCTTTAAAAAACTTAGGGAGCCAAAAAAGGATTTTAGCCCTCCATACTTCTATTATGACCAATGTCTGAATGATAGTTCTATCGGAACTACAAATGAATGCATCTAACCACTATGTTGAGTGCTCATCCAGTATCCTGTAGACTATTATGTTAAACTCAATACGTGACCACAAACTCAAGCATAAGAGGAGCATGATTCAAGTGAAATAATTGGCCGACACTCTGTAACTAGTATCCTGCTGCATCTAACGAAAAATATGCACCAGGCATTAACAAGCTTCTATTTCCACCCCTATAAGCAAACTCGTATCCTGTAGTATGAAAAACTTTGAGGAAAACATTGCACTTAATGCATCAATTAAGCCAGTGACTACTCATGATGCACAATCGAACAATCATCAAGGAAAGTCTAGTCAAGCAAGTTGAAGCAAAAAACCAAATATCTATTTGGGTCTATGCCGTGGTGTATCCGCCAACCATGAGTAGCAAAAAAACCTATGAAAAAAGCAAAATAGGGATTATGCCACTCTACCATGATCACTTCCATGCTACAAATAAGGGAATACATAGTCGTTTTAGGGTACTTTTAGGGTTCATTCCCAACCACTAAAAAGAGAGCCAATGCTATCTATTTGTATTCATAAAATCTTTATGAACATTATCATGTTCAATATACGGATAGGAGCTAGCTCAATGGGTAGTCTTAAACAAATATAAATACTATTCGAATTTTAACCTTATGCAAAAGCTTTTTTTTAAACACAAAGTAAAACTTGATTATACATATAGATGGGAATCAGGTCACCATTGTAAGTATGTATTTAGTAATTAAGTTGAAAATATTCCCTTAGAAAAATAGCTCAATCAACATAGTACCCATATTATATATCCAAAATTTATAAGATCTCATTCATACCATTAGATTGTTTTCATCACTTGTCATGAGTACTAACCTCAATTGGCATTATGTATTTGGGTCAAAATAGTTTTTAGTATAGGATATAATGGAGCAATACATTTATGTAATATCTAGTGATCATAGTTTCTAATATAGGATAAAATGGAGCATAGAGTAATCTTGTCATTCAAAAATGATAATATACCTTCCTTGACCATATACAAGTATCATGCATTCATAAAAAAAGTTAGTCATAAACTGCAATATAATGTGCCCATAATGCATGTACATTAAATCTTCACATGTTAGAATGTGAGAAAGGGAATAATTTAACTATGAAATCAGGGATCAATGTAGGAAATGGTCTTCTATGCACACATATATGCTAAGGGTCCATCTAATACAATATTGGAAATTGATGTGAGTATAAGTGTATGCATCCATCGGTGATGTATATGAGTGTATGCATCCCTTTGTGATGTATATTGTTGTACTAATCCATGGTGCTTTACCGCTTGAGTTGTTTGTAGCGCAATTAATCACAACAATGTTGTATTTTTTAAAAGAAAAATGCCATAAAAATTTCATGCTGCAAAACACACACAAAAAAATGGCATTTGTAGCATTAATCCAAGCATTTCCTACAAGCAATCTCCATCCCTCCCTTTCCTGCTTACTCTTTTGGCCACCTCCACCCTCTTGTTGCCCTTCAAGACTGCCTCTTGCCTCCTCGCCTCCTTGCTTCCTCACCTCCTCACCTCCTTGCTTCTTTGCCTTCTCACCTCCTTGCATCATGCTTGTTGCTACCAATTCCAAGGCTGTCCCTCCCCTCATTGGCCAGCTCCTCTACTCCTCACGTCATCCTTCTCCTCATTTTGGCGTCTCCAATGAATAGCTTGGGGGTCTTGTTTTTGGAGGGGGGAAGCATAAGAATGGCAACACCTTAATGCGCTGTCATTTTTTGTGCTTTTGCCACCCAAAAACAAGACCTGCAAATCCGTTGCTTAAGCTTGAATGAGCCTCTTGATTTTGGGTGTGTTAAGCCATTTTTGACCATTATACCCCCAAAATCAAGAGGCTCATTCAAGCTTAAGCAAGGGCTTTGCAAGCATTGCAAGTCCAGTAAATGAAATCAATCAGATTAGGAATTGGCAAACTCAATTTGGGAATGGTCAGAAATACTTTGTCTTTGAATAATGCCTTGGATCATGGGATGGGGTCCCATGAACTTGCTGCCTGTGATGACGAATGGTTCTGCCCTCGACTAAAGGTGACGTGTGTAGTAGTAAAAGGATAGCCCTCATGGAATCTTTAAGGGGTCTTGATTTTGGCCATGATTTGCACATTCTAGCACTTGAGCCATACATCAATTTCCAACACTTGAGGCATATAGTGGCTTTGCCCACGCAACGTTTCCAGCTGCAATCCAAGCATCAAGCAATCTCATATTCTGTATCCAGAGACATCATGAGGGGTAGAGCCTCTTTTTGGTAGTCTCACTAGCAATATGTATTGAAAAAAAAATGTATTCAATTATTATATTCTTCCTTGCTATATGAATGCTCTTAATGCATCCAAATTGTAGAACTACTTCAATACTACTTGTTAGTTATATTGTATAATAACCTCCATATGTATGCTCGTGAGACAACAAAAAGAGACCTGGCAACCCAAAAATGATAGCGCATTGATGCGGTGCCATTTTTGGGCTACCAGGCCTCTTTTTTAATGTCTCTTGAACATAAGAACAAGCACTTGTGTTCCTTACCTTTCTTTCCAATGGGGGTCTTGATTTTGGGGGTGTATGCCAAAAATTGATAAACAACATTATTTGATGCATATAGTTTTATTAAATCGATAAAATAGGCATGAAAACATCTAGATTGGCTCTTGCCATTTGATTTGATGTATGACATGACCCCATTTGGATTTGTAATTCCAAAGATACGGGGTCTTACTTTTAGGGCTTGAATGCCTGAAATAGGCAGCGCGTCAATGCGCTGCCTATTTCATACATTTAGGCCTCAAAAGTAGGACCCCATGTAGGACCAAATGAGGTCCTACTTTTGAGGCCTTAATGCATGAAATAGGTAGCACATTGACAAGCTACCTATTTTAGGAATTCAGGCCCTAAAAGTAGGACCCCGTAACTTTGGACTTACAAATCCCAATGGGATCATGTCCTATATCAAATCGAACAGCAAGAGCCAATTTAGATGGTTTTCATGCCTATTTTCTCCATCAATCAAAACTGTATGCATAAATATATACATCAAGATATGCATCAATATATGCATCAATATATACATATGTATGTATGTATATATATATATATAGATACATACATACATACATACATACATGTGTGTGTGTATACACACAAACACACACACACACACACATATATATATACATATATGTATGTATATACATACATATATACATACTTACATACATACAGCAAAATGGGGGTCTTGATTTTGGGGGGGGGTATGCCAAAAATTGATAAACAACATTATTTGATGAATATAGTTTTAGTTGATGGAGAAAATGGACATGAAAACCATCTAAATTGGATCTTGCCATTCGATTTGATATATGACATGACCCCACTCGGATATACAAGTCCAAAGATATAGGGTGCTACTTTTAGGGTCTGAATGCCTAAAATAGGCGACGCGTTAACGCGCTGCCTATTTCATGCATTTAGGCCTCAAAAGTAGGACCCCATTGGCAACACAATGGGGTCCTACTTTTGAGGCCTAAATGCATGAAATAGGCAGCGTGTTAACGCGCTGCCTATTTTAGGCATTCAGGCCCTAAAAGTAGGACCCCGTATCTTTGGACTTACAAATCTAAATGGGGTCATGTCATATATCAAATCAAACGACAAGAGCCAATTTAGATGATTTTCATGACCATTTTCTCCATATATCAAAATTGTATGCATCAATATATACATCAATATATACATATATGCATCAACATATACATACATACATACATACATACATATATATATATATGTATGTATGTATGTATGTATGTACATGCATATATATACATACATACATACATACAAACATCAAAAGAAAGACCCCATTGGTTTCCCATGTCATGCATTTTGTTGTCTCATGAGCATAAGAACAAGCACTTGTATTCTTTACCTTTCTTTGCAATGGGGGTCTTGATTTTGGGGGGGTATGCCAAAAATTGATCACCAACATTATTTGATGAATATAGTTTTAGTTGATGGAGAAAATGGACATGAAAACCATCTAAAGTGGATCTTGCCGTTTGATTTGATATATGACATGACCCCATTTGGATTTGTAAGTCCAAAGATAGGGGGTCCTACTTTTAGGGCCTGAATGCTTGAAATAGGCAGCGCGTTAACGCGCTGCCTATTTCAAGCATTCAGGCCCTAAAAGTAGGACCCCCTATCTTTGGACTTACAAATCCAAATGGGGTCATGTCATATATCAAATCAAACGGCAAGATCTAGTTTAGATGGTTTTCATGTCCATTTTCTCCATATATCAAAATTGTATGCATCAATATATACATCAATATATACATATATGCATCAACATATACATACATACATATATATATATATATATATATACAGATGTATGTATGTATGTACATGCATATATATACATACAAACATCAAAAGTAAGACCCCATTGGTTTCCCATGTCATGCATTTTGTTGTCTCATGAGCATAAGAACAAGCACTTGTGTTCTTTACCTTTCTTTGCAATGGGGGTCTTGATTTTGGGGGGGTATGCCAAAAATTGATCAACAACATTATTTGATGAATATAGTTTTAGTTGATGGAGAAAATGGACATGCAAGCCATCTAAATTGGATCTTGCCGTTCGATTTGATATATGACATGACCCCATTTGGATATGCAAGTCCAAAGATACGGGGTACTACTTTTAGGGCCTGAATGCCTAAAATAGGCAGCGCGTTAACACGCTGCCTATTTCATGCATTTAGGCCTCAAAACTAGGACCCCATTGTGTTGCCAATGGGGTCCTACTTTTGAGGCCTAAATGCATGAAATAGGTAGCGCGTTAATGCGCTGCCTATTTTAGGCATTCAGGCCCTAAAAGTAGGACCCCATATCTTTGGACTTACAAATCCAAATGGGATCATGTCATATATCAAATCGAATGACAAGAGCCAATTATTTAGATGGTTTTCATGTCCATTTTCTCCATATATCAAAATTGTATGCATCAATATATACATCAATATATACATATATGCATCAACATATACATATACATACATATATATATATATATATATATATATATATACATACATACATACATACACACACACACACACACACACACACACACACACACACACACACACACACACACACACATATATACACATATAGGTATATATGTATGTATATACATACATATATACATAATTACATACATACAGCAAAATTAGGACCCCATTGGTTGCCTATTTCATGCATTTTGTTGTCTCATGAGCATAAGAACAAGCACTTGTGTTCCTTACCTTTCTTTGCAATGGGGGTCTTGATTTTGGGGGAGGTATGCCAAAAATTGATAAACAACATTATTTAATGAATATAGTTTTAGTTGATGGAGAAAATGGACATGAAGACCATCTAAATTGGATTTTGCCATTCGATTTGATCTATGACATGACCCCATTCGGATATGTAAGTCCAAATATGCGGGGTGCTACTTTTAGGGCCTAAATGCCTAAAATAGGCAGCGCGTTAACGCGCTCCCTATTTCATGCATTTAGGCCTCAAAAGTAGGACCCCATTGTGTTGCCAATGGGGTCCTACTTTTGAGGCCTAAATGCATGAAATAGGCAGCGCGTTAACGCGCTGCCTATTTCAAGCATTCAGGCCCTAAAAGTAGGACCCCGTATCTTTGGACTTACAAATCCAAATGGGGTCATGTCATATATCAAATCAAACGGCAAGAGCCAATTTAGATGATTTTCATGTCCATTTTCTCCATATATCAAAATTGTATGCATCAATATATACATCAATATATACATATATGCATCAACATATACATACATACATATATATATATATATATATATATATATATATAGATGTATGTATGTATGTACATGCATATATATACATACATACATACATACAAACATCAAAAGTAAGACCCCATTGGTTTGCCATGTCATGCATTTTGTTGTCTCATGAGCATAAGAACAAGCACTTGTGTTCTTTAGCTTTCTTTGCAATGGGGGTCTTGATTTTCGGGGGGTATGCCAAAAATTGATCAACAACGTTATTTGATGAATATAGTTTTAGTGGATGGAGAAAATGGACATGAAAACCATCTAAAGTGGATCTTGCCGTTCGATTTGATATATGACATGACCCCATTTGGATATGCAAGTCCAAAGATACGGGGTACTACTTTTAGGGCCTGAATGCCTAAAATAGGCAGCGCGTTAACGCGCTGTCTATTTCATGCATTTAGGCCTCAAAACTAGGACCCCATTGTGTTGCCAATGGGGTCCTACTTTTGAGGCCTAAATGCATGAAATATGTAGCGCGTTAACGCGCTGCCTATTTTAGGCATTCAGGCCCTAAAAGTAGGACCCCATATCTTTGGACTTACAAATCCAAATAGGATCATGTCATATATCAAATCGAATGACAAGAATCAATTTAGATGGTTTTCATGTCCATTTTCTCCATATATCAAAATTGTATGCATCTATATATACATCAATATATACATATATGCATCAACATATACATATACACACACATATATATATATATATATATACATACATACATACATACATACATACATACATACACACACACATACATACATACATACATACATACATACATATATATATATATATACACATATATATATATATATATATGTATGCATGTATGTATGTACATACATATATACATACATACATACAAACATCAAAAGTAAGACCCCATTGGTTGCCTATGTCATGCATTTTGTTGTCTCATGAGCATAAGAACAAGCACTTGTGTTCCTTACCTTTCTTTGCAATGGGGGTCTTGATTTTGGTGGGGTATGCCAAAAATTGTTCAACAACATTATTTGATGCATATAGTTTTAGTAGTTTTAGTACACATACATACATACATGTGTGTGTGTGTACATACATACATGGATGCATGCATGCATGCATACATACATACATATTGATGTATATAGTTTTACTAGATGGGGAAAATAGGCCCCACTCCGATTTTTGTGGAGAGACACAACTAGACAAATAGAGCAAGTCCAAGGGGTTGCTAGGGACACCCCCCCGGCAAATGGAGATGCCCGGTATGCAATTTTAGCACCAATTTTGGGATGTAAGCTGCATAGTCATGTCGAAAAAAAGTTGTCAATTCTTGCATTAAATGTAGGGTGGTGAATATATCGTATTCCGTCATGGGGCCGGAGAAGACGGAGGCAAAAAATTAAACCTCCAAAAAGACTTCTTTTACCAGTCTATGGGGACCAGCTCAATACTAGTGTTGAGAGTGGACAAGACAGCTACCGTTGGTGTGATATGGGAATCTCCTAGTCTACAATTTTAGCACCAAGTTTGAGATGTAAACTACATAGTCAAGTCCAAAAAAGTTGTGTCAATTATTGCATTAAATGTAGGGTGATGAATATATCCTATTTTATCATGGGGCCTGCAGAAGACGGAGGGAAAAAATTGAACCTCCAAAAAGACTTCTTTTACTAGTCTATGGGGCCTAGCTCTTACTAGCATTGAGAGTGGACAAGAGAGCTACCGCTGGTGTGATATGGGAATCTCCAAGTCTCAAGTTTTGGGGTACATGAAATTAGATCATGCTAACGGTAACTCTAAGAGGTTCCAAAGGTAGGTAACATTCTTCATCATAGCTAACTCAAATGCAAGGCAGTGAAAATGCCAGGAGAGTTGCTAGGTAGCATTGATTTTGGGAAAGGATATGATGATACTTTGTTGTGTTATGTAGGATATTAATTTCCATTAAATTTGGGACATGTTAGATATAACTTCATAAAATCCTAAGTCATGAAATTAATACATTACAAGTTCAAGCATAAATAATAGTCGTGAAGTTAATGCATTAAATATTCAAGCCTAAAGAAGAATTAATCAAGACCTAATGCACCGTACCAGAGACTTTGGCCTTACCCTCATTCCATAGACTTGCCAACATAAGGCCAAAATTTTCATTCTTAAGAATATGTGGAAAGACCTTACATTTGGCCCACTTTTGGCAAAAAAATTTCATTCTAAAGAATAGGTGGAATGAAATTGTGTTTGATAAATACAAATCAATGCTCAAGTTTGGACATAAATAAAGGTATCCTTTTGAAGATATTGGAACACATGAGAGAAATAATATTGAAGATACATGAATTTTTAGACATACTATTAAAGACAAATGAACATATAATGGATGAAATCCTATTGATGATACATGAATTTTCAATAGAACTGTTATTCAAAGATTTGATGGATTGAATGTAGCTTTAATACATTATCCCTTTTACAAGGGTGTTTGAGTTTGAGGCTTGAAACATAAGAATGAATCTGTGTTGAAGCCTAGTGGCTTGTTAAAGATATGTGAAACTTAAAGTAAAGTACTTACAATGGAAGGGATTATATCAAGATCCTATTAAGGACATGTGAACATATAGTAGAATAATTCTACGTAAAATCAGTGGATCAAACTTAATGGCTCAAAAGCAAAAAAGGATGATGGTGCAACCTAGGGGCTACTCTACGGCACTATGGTAGCAATCTTTGTAGTTACTATCAAAGGTAGTGTAACTTTTTTGTCAAGGAAAGAGACGCGAACCACTCCACATGACCTAGATCTGTATGACCTAGGTTGCACCGACTTGTTTCTTTCATGGATAAAAAGTGACCCTTAGGTGATGCTATAGCACTCCCTTTTTTGGTCCATTATTATAGCACAATTGGGGCCTTTTGACCTAATACTAGCTACCCATCAAATATTTGTTGTAGATGTTAGGGGTAATTACCAAACTACTAGTGGTAGTTTTATCACCACCATTAGTAATTTTATTTGAGTGTTCCTTAATGGTAGTTCTCCTACTACTACATACAATATTACCAATAGTAGTCCTAATCCCAATGATAGTACACATAATATTATTACGACCATCCAACTTTAATCATCATTATATCTATGAATGCATATATATAGGTCTATCTATATCTATACCTATTTATTCCTCATCCAATATGTTTGCATTTATTTTTGGTGCTTTGCTTACTTTGAAACTAAAGATAATGTGATTTCATTATTGTTTGCATTCTTGTCAAACATGAGGAGCTGGAATGCATAAGAGTGGGGAGGCACATTATAATTTCTGTGCAGAGTTGAGCCATTGAATAGCCTATTGATTTTGATTGTTTTCTTTCTTATTAAATCCTTAATTTGGTTATTTCACACCGAACATCGCCATATCAATTCATATTTTTTTTGTTCTAGTAATGTCCTATCGCAGCATAGTGATCATACAAGATAAATGGGTGCTTACATTTAATATATTTTTCAAAGTCAGAGGATAGTGGATGTAGACTACAAAATCATCACTTTGAATAAATTTGGCAAGATTCTTCTGATAGAAGGAATAATTTCTATTGCACTAACAATGAAAGAAAATTATCAAAAGGCTGATACAAGGCTCAAAATCACACTGGTGCTACTAGGCTTAATAGTCGTAGGCTAGTAGTAGTACTAGTGTATTTACTAAGTAGTGTGCGTGCCTCTCCTCATAAAATTCATAGTCTTCAAAAATATATAATACATAAGTCAAAATATTTTAATTAGTTTTATCATCCTAATGTTGAAACTGACTTAAATTCATAGTCTTCAAAAAGGTATAATACATAAGTCAAAATATTCCAATTAGTTTTATTGTCCTCATGTTGAAATTGACTTTCTCTTCCTTGGTCTCCTATGAGCTTCAAACCTTTAATCCATTAATCTCTCAAATAGTAAGAATGGTCTTGTATTAAGAGGCGATGATATCTAAAGTGATCTACAAATACTAAGAATGGTCTTATATTAAGAGGTGATGATATCTCAAGTGTTATACAAACCGTAAGAATGGTTTTGTATTAAAAGGTGATGATATCTCAAGTGTTCTACAAATAGTAAGAATGGTTCAAGTATTCTACAAAAGTATTAGGTACCTCTTAGTGGCTGAAGGGAAGGAGTGATGATATCTCAAGTGTTCTACAAATAGTAAGAATGGTCTTGTATTAAGAGGTGATGATATCTCAAGTGTTCTACAAATAGTAATAATGGTTTTGTATTAGGAGGTGATGATATCTCAAGTGTTCTATAAAACTGTTAGATACCTCTTAGTGGTTGAAGGGAAGGGGTTGGAAGTATGGGCAAAATCTCTAGGAACTACAGGATGGTTGCAAGAACAATTTTGAATGTCATAAATGACACTTGGGTTTTTCAACATACGGGTGAACTATTTTTAAACATTTTCTTTCATGGTTGATAACACTTTTAATAAGAAGAACCATTTTGAATGTTATAAGTGTTGATGCAATCCCATGCTATGAAGTCCACAAACAGTTTTTTTTCCCCGCATATGGGTGAAGTGATGTTTACGTTACTAAGTTCAACATATCAAGCAACACATTTGTTTTGATTATTGAAGGAGTTTGATAATAAGACCCATTTCAAATACAAAAGATTTGTTGTATCAGTAATGGAATCCGCTTTGGAGTGGAAATTCGGTTTCTTTCAAACCCACATATTATTGTTGCATAATGTGAGTATGGCTCCAATTGGAAGTTAAGGTAGACTATAATTCGCAATATTGGTATAGTTACACATAGTAACATAAGTTTTATTTTCGAGAATCTTCCCAAATAGTGGTTTCCACAAAGCTATGTTGAGTACCTCGATAAGGAAATTGTAGAAAAGCTCGCTCGCTTTTTTGGGCCCGCTCGCTTTTCCTCGCTCGCTCTATCGACTGCCTCCTTTTGAGCATTGGATCAGCCAGTTTATTTGGAGACCTGATTGGTTTGGACAAAACTATATTTTTTGGTCATTTGGGTTGCCTATTGCACTATACTACTCTTTGGTTGTGAGCTATTGTGCCACAGATATGGCATCTACAGTTGGTAGTGCCCTCTTTGATATTGAGAGGTTGGATGGATCAAACTTTCAGTATTGGAAAGAGAAGATTTATGATGTGTTAGTGCAGAAGAGGTAGCGTAAGCCCATTCAATGCAAAGGTGTCAAGCCTAATAGCATTAAACAGAGTGATTGGGATGACATGGATGAGCAAGCATGCTCTATCATTCAGTCATCACTCTCGAAGTCAGTCTACTTGCAGGTACATGATGGTATATAGGGTGTAGACTACCATGCATATGAGTTCTATACTCGTATATGCCAGATGTATGACCATGATAGTGTTATGTTACAACATGATGGGTTGAAATACCCTGATCTGCTGAAATAGAGCCTTGATATGCACTCCAGAGGTAGATCAATTGGTAGAAACAGGTCATGTTCAAGGGGGAATTCCAAGAGCAAGTCTAGCTCTCAAACTTGTGTTAGATGTTTCTATTGTGGAAAGTATGGCCACATGAAAAAGTATTGCTGGAAATGGCTAAGAAAATACAAGAAGAATAGCAAGGTTAAGAATGACAGGAAGAAGGAGCAGAAGCATGTTGAGCTTCAAGGCATGGATGCCAGGGTTTCCACTGACAATAGCAGTGATGAAGGCATTCTTTTGTTTATGTCTGACACCTCTTTCTTGGCCACTGATGTACCCATTCTCGGTGATTAGATGTTAGATCCATGTGCTTCATGTCATATGACCCCTCATAGGTCATGGTTCAGTGCATATCAGGAATGCATTGTGGAGAGTGGTTTGATGGGCATTGATCATTCTATGGATGTCTATGTTTATGGAGATATCCACCTTGTTATGCCTAGTGGCTCTATTCTTGTTTACAGAGGGTTAGACATATACCAGGACTTGCTATGAGCAAGATCAGTACTGGACAGTTGGTTGAGGTAGGTTATCATGTCTCTTTGGGTGATCATGCATAGAAGATTGCTAGAGGCAATCTGGTTATGGCTAGGGGATCACGGGTTGGATTCTCTTATGCATTTCATGTATTAGGTGTCCAGGATAAGATGCTTATGATTAGTAAGCAGCCATCAGTTAGTTCATGGTATGCCAGACTTGGACATATGTCTACTGCAGGTATGGAAGCCCTTACAACATTGAGATACATTCCTGTTATGGATGTCTCTCAAATTTTATGTCATGATTGTGATGATGATCAGCAGCCAGGATCCTCTTTTGTGAGGAAGACAGTCAGTGAGAGGTATGTTGAGCCATTGCAGTTGGTTCATAGTGCAGTTTATGGGCCTATGCCTACCGTTTCACTGGGTGGCGCCTCTTACTTTGTGACATTTATTGATACTGCTACAAAGTACATATGGGTATATCCGATTCGGCAGAAGCATGATGTATATGATACATTTCAGTGCTTCTTGGGTAATGCTAAAAATCAGTCATGAAAGAAGCTATTAAGCTTGATGACTGATGGTGATGCAGAGTTTACCTCTTCTAGATTTCAGCATCTATGTGATACACTGAGTATCAAGAGGGTGTTGACCACTCCTCATCTTTCTGCTCACGATGTCTTGGCAGAAGGCATAAATCGGATTCTATTGGACAGGATTGGTAGCATGCTATGATATGCAGGTCTTACCGAATGCTATTGGGCTAAGGCATGTAAGACAGCTGCATACTTGCTTAACAGGTCACCCAGGAGATCTCTGAATGGTAGAGTGCCATTTGACTTCTTGACAGGTAGGGCACCATGTTATGAGCATTTGCATGTGTCTGGCTGCAAGGATTATGCTCATGGTTCCCAATCGAGGAGGTGTATCTTCCTTGGATATAGTGAGTCCAATAGGGACTACAGGTTATGGGATTCTTCAACTAGAGAGTTGATACGCAGCCATAATGTCTATTTCAGAGAGGATGCTATGTTTAGACAGCCCAGGACTATGGATAGCAGGAGAGTGGTATTCCAAGAGGGTGTAAGTGCATTGATACCTCCGAATTCTTTGTAGGGGCAGCCCATATCCCTTGGATCGGGAGGTTTTTCCCACAGTGAGCAAGTTATAAAGTTGGGACAGCCACGATTACTTCCTGATTTTGGTCAGAGACAGCGGTCAGATGTCTCAAGTATTCCACAGGTTTATACTCCTATGGAGATTGTTGATGCATCTTCTATGGATAGTTATAGTTTACTCCCAGGATGCGGAGTGCCTGTTGCAGATGAGGATGAGGCTATGCATGGTGAGGAGGATACCTTGGCTAATGATGCCGGGTATGATCCATTGGCTAGTTATGCCAGGATAGATGTGGTTTTTGCAATTAGTGACTCGGGTCATATTGCGCATGGGCAGGAATCATTGATATGTTTGCTTCGTAAGTGCCTCCATGGCCAGAAGCAATCCCCTCGATCTTGGCTTCATAGGTTTGATACCATTATGAGAGCTCACGATGTGATGCATAGTAACACAGGTTATGGTCTCAGTATTCAGGAGGTTGCTATCCTTCTAAGGTTACTTGCCATATGGTTCTTTATGGACAGGGATGCTTTGCAGTGGAAGCTGCATGGTCTTGATTATGTTTGTCAGATACTTGGTTGTTTTAGTATGGAGAGGGGGAAGTTACAAAGTACTCCATTGCCTGTACTGGCTCCATACTTGAAACACAGCAGGTTTGACGATCATAGATCAGTTGAGCAGCAAGTTATGGTTGATATGGCAGCCATAGTACTTCATGCATCGATGATTGTGTTGAGACTTGGTTCTCACATGTTTGCCATTGGGGCTACACTTCCAGCTCTTTCTTCCATTCTCTTTCTTCCATTGTAGTGGAAGTTGGTAGCATGATTATGGCAGATTTTGGCAGTAGGGAAGCGGTTGTGGACATCAGGTCCTTATGCTTCCAAGAACAGCATGCAGGTGATGCAGGTTGGGTAGACCAGCAAAGGTCTATTGTAGGTCATGTGCTTATGGTCACAGGTGGTACAAAGACATTTTCTTTGCACAGTGACAGTTCGGGTGCTATGGACTTAGCACAGGAGCATGTGGGGGTGAGAATTCACTCTCCTAGTGAGATCTAGCATGAGATCTTGGTTGATAGGCATCTACAGCTTGTCATTTTCTATCCTGTAGACCTGATGTTTGCTAGCAGCTTATCCTCTATGCACTTTGCACATTGTAAAGTGCTAATGGGCATAGGATGATGGTCTAGCCATCTTACTTTTCAGCCTATGGCTGATTGTACTATATGTGTACTATACTCCCTTAAAGGCACACTACCTTTAAGTGGGAGGTTGTTGGGGTAAAGGGCAGTGTGCCCACCCACTTGTATAGTGGTGTACTCATATATATATGATAGAGGAATAAGCTAGAGTAGCTTTTGCTCCACCACTTTTGATGTCTCCTTATCTCTTTGTGTGTGCTCTCCTCCCCCACACTCCACCATGTACTCTACCCTGAACCTTGGATCCTCCTTCTAACCCTGAACTCCTTCTAAACCCTGTAACTCCTTCTAACCTTGGACTCCTTCTAAACCCTGGAACCTCCTTCTAAGCCATGGAGCCTCCTTCTAACCCTAGAACCTCCTTCTGAACCCTGGAACCTCCTTTTGAACCCTGGAACCTCCTTCTAACCCTGGAACCTCCTTTTAACCTTAAACTCCTCCTAAACCCTATAACCCTCAATGAAGGCGAAAGCCTCATTACCTCAATCATGATGATACACGTTCCTTTTACACATGCATGCACTTTGTTTGCTTACCACATTTAAGCCTACGTCTCTCACTGGAACATGACTCGAGGTCCTAAGCTACACATATACTACAATGACAACCCCAATATATTTGTAGGTGACAAAAAGCCTCGGAACCCTGCATATTGAGGAAACCTAGCTCTTTCTATGAAAGCAGTAGGAAAGAGCTAACACTTAACATGGATATTGACTTCGGCACCTTTCCTCGGACATGTAGCAAATGATCATTGCAGCCAAGGATAGCAGCCGCCGCCACCACGCTATCCCTATGGTTGCATCACCACCTACTAATGTGGGAAGACCAAATCTATGTGAATAAAGTACATGCCAATTTGTTCCATCTGTGCTCATAGTTGATATATCGTAGATAATGTACTCATTAGCCATGTTTTGCATCTGTGTAGTTTCTATGACAAGCTTTAAACTATTTATGAGAATGTGCATGAAGCCATAGAAGATGAAGGCTCGATGAAGGTGTAGAGGTGGGTGATGGTGTAGAGGGCCCATAACCAACACCAAAAGGTGGAATAAGGGAAGATCTGATGTTTCCAAGCATCATAGTCTGTGAAGGTTTGATCGGACCCATGAAATCAAGTCCCCATTTTTGGAACAAACCCAAAGGTAAGATAGGCAGATGTGGCATCTAATCTACATATATTGGCCTACCATCTCTTTGACATGGTAAACAAGTTTCAGCAAATTAATGAGCATCTTTCAACATTGTAGGCCACCCCAAACCTACCTAAAGTATCTTTTTCCCAGTAATATCACCAGAAAAGTGACGTCCTAAATTTCTAGCATGTGCTTCCATCAATACTACTTTCCATGATCTAGAACACATCTTCAGATAATCTAATCAATACCTCTTCTATACAAAACTCCAGCTATCACAAAAAAAGGTCTACTTTGCAACACAAATTTCTTTCTTCAATCTCGTGATAGTGATTAAGGTACCATCCCCTCCCTTAGAAAAAGAAGCATTCTATCATACCAATCTTGCCCACGATTTGGGTTGATAGAAAACAAATGTGCGTTGGGTAAATCATCCAAAATTCCCAAAGGTGCTTCACCATTCATCAATCAACATAAATAATATGCAACAATATGTTGATTACCGAGTGTATGAACAATGTCATAATCATATCCTTGGAGGAGTGATATCCATCTAGCCAGTCTCCCAGACAACTGTGATTTGTTTACCGAATAAATGAGGGCTTGATGATCCACATGTAAGATCACTTTATTTCCCAATAGATAGTGTATTAATTTTTTGAGATCATATACCATTCCCAACGTCTCTCTATGAGTAACACTATAATTCTGCTCTACTCTTGCCAATCTTCTACTGGCATAATATATGATAGTGGAAGTGAGAGAGGGAGAGAGAGAGAGAGAGGAATGGACATGATATAACTACCTGCACACTAAGTGTATTGAACCTAAACATGAAGATACAGATGTGAACCCCTTAGGGTTAGGGTTAGGGTTTGTGGGTCAATGTTTGCTTGGGTGTAGCCAATCATGAAACTATTTTCAAGACCATTTTGGGGCTGTGATGTGATGCACTCCTGGGTGAATATTTGAATTTTGCATAGACCCGCGCTCATGTCGAAAATTTTCCCGATGTCATGAAGGCGCATTGGTGTAATAATGAGATGCAATCTATTTGTTCTTAACACTGCATAGCTCCACACACTGCATCTGTGCACTGCTTCATGTAGCATAGTCTCTGGCCTACACCGCTTGATCACTTATCATCACGTAGCCTTTTGCCACAGCTTTGCCACCTGTCACTGGGCACTGCACCCATGCAGATCATTAAAATTGAAGGTCGTCTTGGAGAGACCACCGCACTGGTTCTTGGCGTAATAATTAGATGCAATCTATCATTCTAAGAGCATTCTAAACACTGCAGTCTCTGGCTTGACCACCTGTCATCATGCAGCTTTTTGTTGCATCTTTGCCTACAACCCATGCAAATCTTAGGTTGGCCTTGAGAGACCACCGCACTAGTTTTTGGCATAATAATGAGACAATCTAATATTATGAGCATCGCCTTAGTGTAGTCTCTGGCCTCATGAATTGTTATCGCCCAGAATTGAAGGTTGTCTTGGAGAGACCACTGCACTGATTCTTGGAGTTATAGCTCTGTTACCTATTTTTACATATTACAAGAGGAGGTCTATGATGACCAGCGTGCTGGAAAACTGAATGAGATGTATGAAAGAAACCGCACTGGTTCTTGGAGTTATATATTTGTGTACCAAGGAAAATGTATTCCGTTGTGCATCTAAGCAAAATGCAATTGATGATAGGGCCCTTGAGGGGTCCCCTATAGGGGCAAGGGCCATATCGACATGCCATTGACAATGGATGTCCAGAATTGTGCATAATCCTTTCCTAGACCATTCAAGGTCACAGAAACTAAATCATCATCTTCCACTGGTGACCCAATGGAAGCAAGTGCATCTGCAATCTTCTTCAACTTCATGTGGTAGTCATTGATGCTCATATTTTCTCTCTGCACATTATGCAACTCCTGCTTGAGTTGCATTTTCCTGGCTTGCGTATTTGTGCTGTACATTTTTGCCAAAGTATCCCATGCCTCCTTTGGCATGCTTGCATCCTGAATATGCACAATCATAGAATCCGAAATACTGATAGACAGCTAGTACATAACTTTTCTGGCTCTCTCATGCTAGCCTTTAGATGCCTATATTTCCTGTTGATTGGGAACATTAGGAAGAATTGGTTCTTCTTCATTTCCTGTAATGAACTCCCAATAGCCTTTTCCCATAAGGAAATTTGTCATTCTAAACTTCCATGCTTGGAAGTTGTTCTTGTCAAGCTTTTCAGTGACAATTTGTGAAAGAGAGTTAGACGCCATTACAGAACACTGCAAATTATTTTGTCACTACCAAAAACACAACTTCTACCTCACAAGGCAAATCTGCAAAACTAACAAAAGAGGTATTTGACCACACAGTCACTTCCTAGTGACAAATTTTCATCAACAGGCAATAAGAATGATAATGTCACTCCCAATATCTCTGCGCATAGGCATACGATGCAATTTCTGCGGCAGCTTTTCACCGACCTGCAGAATAATGGTCGCACAACCAAAACAAGCCACTTTCCTGAGTGCCTGCAAAAAACTTTCGCCACCAAAACGGGCCCCGAATCGGCCTCAAATCAACAAAAAAATAATGTCACCAAGGGCTTTGCCCAGTCCCGTAGCATATACTACCCTCTGACCGCACCTCTGACCGCACTGCAAAAGGTGTCTCAATCTGAGACAGTGCACTCTTGCACTTTCCGGCTGTGCTCCCAAACTTAAAAAAGGAAAGCAACACTTATCCTCTTACCAAGACACTGTGAACTTGGTTTGCTTCCTTGAGCTCTTAACCATGAACCAAGCTCTGATACCATGTGAAGAGAGTGGGAGAGAGGTAAGGAGTCTCACTTGCAGCTTTCTCACATACATAATGGGGGAATATGCACAAAAGGTGGAGGCTGAAAATAATTTTCCTCTTCTTAGTTGTGAAAGCCAAAAAACTCTCTCTCTAGTACAAAAGGAATAGATGAACCCTATATGTGGGTCTCAATGAAAAATTTCCCGATTTTGAGGAGTTGATTGCTCTTCTAATTTCTAAAGAGCAGAGAAATGGTGGTGCATCTTCTTTAGGAGGAACTTCAAAAGAAACTATCTTCTACTCAAATGCTGGAAGACGTAGAGGCAGAGGTAGAGTAGGCCGATCTGGTCGTGGAAGAAATCTGAACATGCAGCAAATTCAAGAAAACCAGTCCTATGGATGAGGACATGGTAACCTTAGAGGCAGGGGAAGACAAAGAGGTCGTGGTGGATGGCAGAGAGGCCAAAATGCAAACAGCAATGTTGAATGCTACTATTGTGGTAAAATGGGTCATATGGCTAAAGACTCCTACAAAAAGCAGAATGAAATTATGAATGGAAAACTGTAGCAAGGCAATTATGCATCCTCTAGTAGATAGGGTGATGACAGAAATGAGCATTTGTTTATGGTGCAACACATGACCAATTCTGTGACAAGTGCAGAAGAAAGCAACGATGTGTGGTATGTTGACTCAGGTGTGTCAAACCACATGACAGGTCATGCAAAATGGATGCAGGATGCAAGGAAAATGGAAAAACCAGGATTTGTGGAGACTAGTGATGATACTGCACATCCTATTGTGCAGATTCGTAAAATTCCTTTGTCTATGCAGGATGGGAAAAAGAAATAGCTGTTTGTTGTATTTCATGTTCCGAGCATCACCAAGAACCTAGTTTCTATTGGTCAAATGGTTGAGCAGGGCTTGCAGGTCAGATTTAATCCTCATGGATGCTTTGCTGAGGATATGAAAAATAAAGGTCGCTTGATAGCAAAAGGAAGAAGAAGGGCAGGATGTTTACGTTGGATGCAGACATGCCTGAATTGAGTGCAGCAATGTTTGCACACTGAACCGGTGTAGTTGCAGATACTGATCTCTAGCATAAATGCATTGGTCATGTTAATGTACAATGACTTAAATTAATGCAGGCCCAAAATATTATTGCAGGATTGCCCAAGTTCAAGGTTGTAGAAATGCATAAGATATGTGAAGCCTGTCAATTTGGAAAACAAGCAAGGAAACCATTTCCTAGACATGTTCAAGAGAGGCCATTGGAATTAATCCACTCTGATGTGTGGACTACTAAAGCTACATCTATTGGAGGCTGTCAATATTTTGTCACTTTTATTAATGACTATAGCAGAAAAGTTTGGGTGTATTTTATGAAAAAGAAAAGAGAAGTGCTTGGGCATTTCAAAGCTTTTAAAGCTATGGTTGAAAAAGAAACAGGCTTGCAAATAAAATGCCTAAGGTCAGATAGAGGGGAGAGCACCTCTCAAATAAAACTGCAAGGTTCTTACAGGAGCATGGCATAAAGCAAAAATATTCATGTAGTCATACCCCATAGCAAAATGGACTTGCAGAAAGGGAAAACATGCATATTGGAGAGGTATCTCGTGCCATGCTCAATGAAAAAGACCTGCCACATTTTTATTGGGCTGAAGCAGTTGCTATAGCAGTCTACATAATGAACAGGACTCCCACTACAGCAATACATGGCATGACGCCAGAGGAGAGGTATACTGGTAGGAAACCTGATATTTCTCATTTGAAAGTTTTTGGTTGCATTGCCTATGTTCATGTGCCAGATGAGTTGAGATCCAAGTTGCATCCAAAAGCTGAGAAGCGCATCTTTATTGGTTATTCTCTGCAACATAAAGGGTAAAGATGCTATAATCCTTCTACTCGTAAGTTTACAGTGAGCAGAGATGTTTTTTATGAGATGAGTAGCTGGTATAAACCAGTAAATGTGGTTAATGATGTAGATGCACAAAATGGTAATGCTGCACAGAATTCACAGAAGCAGTCACCAAATATTAGTGGACTTGTAGTGTCCTCTAGCAGTGGTTCACATACTTTACCATGAATAGGTAGATTGAGATTAGGAGAATCTCCTCAAAGCAATGCAGATAGTGGTATGAAAGTATCACAGAAAGGAAAAGAGAAAGTAGATCAGCCCATGGTTGATGTAAATGCAGGTCACTCTTTTGTAAATGGTGAATCGAGTGGCTGAGAACAGCGCCTTGATCATGAGTTGGGTATTCCTTCTATTGTTACACCTAGAGTAAGGAAGACCAGGGATGTTTTGAGAGCACCTGGTAGTGAGCCTATTTTGCGCAAGTCTACCAGAGTCAAGTATCCTGTGGATAGGCTGAAATATGATGGATTTACAGCCATTCACTATGCCTATATGGTCAAAGTGATACAAGAACCAGAACCCACTTCTTTTGAGCAAGCCATGGGAAAAGAAAAATGGGAGAAAGCCATGGATGAAGAAATGGATGCCTTGGAAGCAAATGCTACATGGGAATTGGTGCCTTTGCCTAAAGACAAGAATGCAATTGGCTGCAAGTGGGTCTGTTGAGAGTTGTGGTGCCATGAGCACTTGTAGAGCAAAGGTATGAGCAAAGGGTAAGCTGCCACATGGCATGGAGGAGATATCCCACATGTGAGCAAGCAAAATGGATGTAAGTACCCTCACCTATAAAAGGGAGGTTCATTTGAAGGAATATCAATCAAGCACTTTGCACTATCTCAAGATTCTCTTTATGAGTCCAAGCTAATCTATCTTGGAACCTAATTGACTTGAGATACATGTCATGAGCACTCTCTTCATCATGTTTCCACATAGGTTCCATCCACCTTAGAGTGCTCCATAGATCCTGAGGCACGCATGTTTTGTCATGGTATCAGAGCATAGGTTTAGCTCTCTTAGTTTAGCTGATTAGTAGTTCACTAGGATTGCTTCCATTCCTAGATTAGTTGTAGGCATGTCTTAGGAGCTCATGTTTTTCCTCCTAGGTTAGTTTTAGTTTTAGCTTTAGATTGAGAAATTTCCGTCCACTGATTCCTTCCATTGCATTGAGGGAATTCCGTCATTGAGAAAGTAAGAGAGATCCATTGTGAGGGATTCAATTCTCCAAGGAGAGAAATATGAAGAGTGCAAAGTAGTTCTGTGTTTTTTGAGAGAGAGGTATTCAGTCTAAGAAAGAAAGAGAGATATGGATTTGTTCTCTGCTAGCAAGTACAAACAGTGAGCTTCCTGACTATCAAATGGCACACCTCTACTCGCGGTAGCTTCAATTCCCAACGATCAAAGCATCTTGCAGCAGCAGCAAGCATTACAATAGCAACAGCCCACAGGACTTCTGAATAGCGCCTCCAACTCCCTCAACGCAGTCACTTGACTCCAAACGATCTCCAACAGCCCAGCCAGCTCTGCGCATCCACAACTTCAACGACACCTACCAACTCGGCTCCACAATGCCCAAGCTGCCCATAGCCACAACTGCCTCATACGGTGCCTCAACAACAACTACAAAGCGCTCATGCACCTCAGCTCCCACGGGACATGCAAGGCGACCCTTCATTCAACACTCTCGTCAGATGAGTGACTCCGCAGCACTAGCCTCTCCAACAAATGACCTCTACAGCTGCTCCGTCTCAAACGCCTAGGCTCCATCGACACAGTAACGCCTCACGGCCCCCCCTTGCACCAGCGACTGAATACGCACATCCTCCAAGCCCATCTTCTCCCCATTGCTCAGCCCACGCTCTAGATTTGCAACAACTCAGACTCCTCTAAAGAGCTCCAAACGGCATCACGGTCTACAGCAGCGCCCTGATCTCCAAACGGCAGAAATCTCCATTAGAAATTCCAAAAGCTTCTTCCATTGACGGACACGTGGCAGGATAAGATTGACTGTGGTTAAGTGAATCCAACCACAGTTAACCATGGGTTAGTTGGTTTGGTCAGTGCTCTAGTCTATGCCACGTGGCAGATAAGGTTTGGTGTGGTTAAATTAAACCATGGTTAAGGCACATGGTTAGGGGTAGGATTAGTTAAGTGCCACCTAAGCACAGAGCCCCTTGCCAAGCACAGTATGGAATTCAGCATGTGAATCCCTGTGCCACATCATCAAGACCCCCTCTTCTTCACAAAAGCTTCAACAAGCCATAACTTGCAATCCAGGAAGAATTTGAACACGCTCCAAAAGGGAAAAGTGATCGCCTTTTCAAGCTCTATGCGCCTGTCAAATCAGAATCATTGTATGCAATTAGACACTGCCAATATTGAAAGAAATCAATTGGTAAGACCTTTGCAACCATTGGAAAAAGCAAAGCATGATTGCAAACATCAATGTAAAAAGCATGCCAAAAGCACAAGTGTATGAGATGACCATAGCCCGAAGCATGGCATCCACACAAAGCATTAAGGCACATGGAAGAACAAAGCATCATGCATGAAGCTAAACGAGGAAGAAGATTGAAGATTGAAGAATCAACAAGTCAACTACGTGGAGTCATCATCAAGCCATGAGCCAAAAGGTGACATCAATGGAATGTATTGTAAAGCAAAAACCTTGCCAACCTTGCCTATGTTTTGTAAATCAAGCCTGACCACCTGAGAGTAGCTATGAAAGCACCCAGGGGAGGTATTGACATGTAAACCACACTTGACCACCTTAAGTAGCAATGCATGCACTAAGGGGAGGTGATGGATTTGTAACTCACATCTGACCACCTTGCAGTAGCCAAAGGATCATGGCACCAAGGGGAGGTGTTGAGAGTTGTGGTGCCATGAGCACTTGTAGAGCAAAGGTATGAGCAAAGGGTAAGCTGCCACATGGCATGGAGGAGATATCCCACATGTGAGCAAGCAAAATGGATGTAAGTACCCTCACCTATAAAAGGGAGGTTCATTTGAAGGAATATCAATCAAGCACTTTGCACTATCTCAAGATTCTCTTTATGAGTCCAAGCTAATCTATCTTGGAACCTAATTGACTTGAGATACATGTCATGAGCACTCTCTTCATCATGTTTCCACATAGGTTCCATCCACCTTAGAGTGCTCCATAGATCCTGAGGCACGCATGTTTTGTCAGGGTCTATAAGGTGAAGCACAATGCAGATGGTTCTGTGAGCAGATACAAGGCAAGATTAGTTGTCAAGGGGTATGCACAGACATATGGCACTAATTATGAAGAAACATTCAGTCCGGTTGCAAGGATGGCAACTATAAGAGCAGTCATTGCTATGGCTACATCGAAGGGATGGTATTTACATCAGATGGATGTAAAGAATGCCTTCTTGCATGGTGATTTGCAAGAAGAGGTCTATATGGAGCAGCCATGAGGTTATGTGCATGCTATTCATCCTGAGTTGTTTGCAGGTTGAAGAAAACCTTGTATGGCTTGAAGCAAGCACCCAGAGCATGGTCTAACAAGATAAGATAGTATCTTGTCACTATTGGTTTTCAGATTTCCACGACAGATTTCTCACTTTATGTGAGGAAAACAGAGAAAGGTATTATGCTACTTGTCATTTATGTTGATGATTTGATCATCACAGGTGATAGTGATGAAGATATCCTTCATGTGAAAATGCTATTGAAGCAAAAGTTTGAGATGAAGGATTTGGGAGAGCTGCATTACTTCTTGGGCATTGAGGTGATTAGATCCACAAGTGGGATATGGCTCTTGCAGAGGTAGTATGGATTGGGACATGCTGTCCAAATATGGGATGATAGGCTGTAAGCCTATTTCAGTTCCTTTGGAGCAGAATGTGAAGCTGAGTGCAGATGCAGGTGAGCTTCTGGAAGATCCTACTATGTACAGACGCATAGTAGGAAGCTTGATTTATATGACTATTACCAGGCCAAATTTGAGCTATGCTGTTGGGTTTGTAAGTCAGTTTATGCAGGCTCCAAGGAAAGAACATTTGGATGCGGCTAGATGCATAATGAGGTATGTGAAGTCCACATTGCAGTATGGACTATTTTATGAGACTGGGCTTCAGATATAGTTGCATGGATACACTGATGCTGATTGGGTTGGTAGTATTTCTGATAGACGATCTACCAGTGGATATGTGTTTTCTTTTGGGAGTGCTGCAGTCACTTGGAGCAGCAAGAAACAACCTATAGTTGCCTTGTTGAGCACAGAGGCTGAATACAGGGGTGTAGCAATGGCTGCATGTGAGGCAGCTTGGTTGCATAAGTTGCTTTATGATATGCATCATTCTATAGATGGGCCAGTTGTCATTTATTGTGACTACATGAGCAGTATACACTTGGCAAACAACCCAGTCTATCATGCTAGAACACAACACATTGAGGTGCATTACCACTATGTGCGGGAGAAGGTTCTAGTAGGTTTTAGTGATCTAGTTTATGTCAGCACAGAGGATCAGGTAGCTGACATATTCATGAAGGCATTGGGTGCAGAGAAGTTGTGCAAGTTAAGAGACCTGATTGGTGTGCAGGAATTGGGATTGAGCTTGAGGGGGAGTGTTGAGATATCAAGCTCCACTCGTGATATGCCAGGGTGGCCGTTGTGCATTTATGTCACCGAATTGTTAGCTGCAGATGCGGTTGGTACACCACCCATGAATAATAGCTGGCTGACAGCTATCTTTATGTACTCTAGTTAGTGGCTCAGTTAGTATGCCACCTAGGTTAGCTGAGTTTGGCTTGAGACCCACATATAGGGTCCATCTATTCCTTTTGTACTAGAGAGAGTTTTTTGGCTTTCACAACTAAGAAGAGGAAAACAGTTTTCAGCCTTCACCTTTTGTGCGTATTCCCCCATTGTGTATGTGAGAAAGCTACAAGTGAGACTCCTTACCTCTCTCCCACTCTCTTCACACCCCCACCAGTCCTCCTTCCACAACGACCCCCACCCATGGTGACCCCGGTCAATCAGGTAGTGATTGAGGAGATCTAGGATTGGGCAGAACTACTGCTAGAGCCTATAGGTTATGATTACCCACCATCCCCAGCTGATGAGTCAAATACCCGACCGGTGTATTATTGATTGGATGAGGGACAACTAGTCACCATCTACCAGACTATGGCATACCCTCCCAGAGGCATGACTCGCTTAGTGGGAAGACCCCCTATTATCTTTATCACTTGCTCAAGTAACCACAAGCAGTCGGAGTGCATGCATTGTAACCAATCTCCTCCTACGATTCAATGTTTCCACTATTTAGAGAACCATAAGGTGGCCTATTTACCAAATAGGCATCTCTTACAAGTGCGTCTATTACTTGCTCATACACCCGCATGCGATAAGTGTGATATGGATCAATTATATAAGGACTGTCCAAACAAGAGTGTCCAAGACGCCTCCCAACCATCGGTTGCAGGCATGGACCTCTTGGGAGTTCAAAGAAGAGCAATTGTAATTGAGATACCCCTTAATATGCTCACACAGATGCAAGCCAAGGCAATGAATGAGGGTAGCTCTCCGGATGCCGTGGGCCGATATTTTTGTACCTAGGGGAAAAGGTCATAAATGCTCCAAGACAAAGAAAAATGCCACGGTGGTTGGGGCCAGTAACGACAGGGTTGTGATCCAAGAAGGATCCGACGAAGGCACTGAGTTTGGATCAATAAAAATCAGCCAGTGGAAAGTCAGGGGATGACCCCATCATTCCCAATAGCCGCGCGCAGTCATTGCGCCTGACAATCATAGACCATGAACACCCAAGGGCTTGGGTGAATATCCAAACCCTATAGCCCCATTATTGAGAAACAACGATTGAGCGAAGCACAAGATCTAGCACAAGATCTAGTAAGAGAATGCCAAGTGCACTTCGAACAACATCTAATGGACATGAGGTCCCAAGATATGGTCTACCCAAATCATTTCCCCATCATTCCACCATGTAAAACCTTAAACTTACCTAGCACAATGAATAAGGGAGAATCATTACCGCATCCCACTAAAGATCCTAACTCACTTGAGATAGAGGCTAATTCCGATCTAGAGCCATGGGGCCATATGTTTGATGAAAAACCCTTAACCCCAAGCAAGTCCAGGATAGGCTCTCATACGGCTTCAAAGGGCCAACACCAAGTCACGTAGGACTCACTGATGCACCCAAAGACACAGGTAGCCTTGTCGCCTTCTTGTCCACTGAGGTCAAAATGCCCATTGCGACCTTGTTGCAAGGAAGCCCAACTCTATGGATAGATTTATTTGACTAGATGAACGGGCACCTCTAGATCCAACTGGATGAACGAGTGCCTCCCTGCTAATAACCTAGTATTGATAGCGAGTATATGGAAGAATCCCAACTAGTCCTAGATGTGGGAATGGAGATGGAAGACCCCCATATTCTTGCAGTCCCAGTCAATAAGCGAGGGGAATATTATGAGAGTGATGACACCAACACAGTGATTCCCATCTCCTACCGAAACAACAAGGTAGTTGCCATCCTAGATGGAGGAGTGAGAGTGAGCCTATGGGTGTGGGGGTAATCATGAAGAAATGATGGGAATCTTAGGGTTCCCCCAAGGTTGACACGTCAAACTTGGTTGTCATACTAGACGATGGAAATCAAGCAAGGCCACTTGACATGCTAAAAGATGTGAAAATTACCACCTTCACCCTTACCTTTAGGCACTCATTTGTTCTAATGGATTTCAAGAAGGGGACCTATGACATGAATCTAAGCATTCTGCCGATCTTGTCCACGACTGGGGATCGCTAACACGATGTATCTACTAATAGTGGATGAGACGGTGAAAATGGACTTAGCCACATGGAAGGCTCGCCCCATAAGGGGCAGCCTATTTGTAAAAGAATCAATTACGACACGGAGAACTGCCTCCATCAATGTTGTGCAACCCACACCCAACGGTGGTGACGAATCCTAGGAGTCATGGTGCACCCCACTCCTTGAGCCTAAGGATGTCGAGAATCAGATTCATAGGTTGGCCACGCTAGTTACACATCCAATCCCCCATTTCATCAAAGATGGGGAATGGAAGGTACCAGTCCCTCTGCCCTTGGTTGGAATAGTACCGACTGAAAGTGTGGTAGGTTTATCGACCCCAACTGAAATCATGTTCATCGAGGTGACCGACTACATCGAGTCATCCTCTATGGTTAGTCTGCTTATTGGATTATAAACTGGAAAATCGAGCATAGCCATGGTTGACCTTCTTATCCTAGGTTTCAAAGAAAGACTAGCTACAAGGATGAACCGCCAGTCACAATAGTAAACATGGTTTCAGTGATGCCGGATGAACCAAGAGTCTTTCTTGTTGCAACATACCTCCATTGGTTAGAGCACGTATGAGTTGAAGTCAATCCACATGATTTCCTGCCTGATTGGGGTACTTGCCTTGGTAGTTTAACCATCCTGATAGGCTACACATGGGTTACTTAGGAAGACCCCCCGCTGAACCCCTGCCGCCTACTGATTTAGAAGGATCCCAATGATCTAAAATGCCCAGATATCCTGGGATAGGTAACAAATCTAAATCCTCACGAAAGGTATCCGCCAAGGAGGCTCATAACAAAGAAAGGGCACTGGGAAGCAATTAGAGAAAAGCTCAAGGAAGTCCGTCGAGAGGAGGAGGAACAAGAGGATATTCACAAGGTCCATCCTCACTTCAAGAATTACACAGTCGGATACCAAAAGATTGCCTATGAGAGGGCGCATTGATAGGCTAGGGGCTCTGAGGGATTCTATGGCCCAGCCCAAGTTAAGGAAGTCAACTTAGCGATCGAGGGTGAAGACCCTCAGCCAGTATATATTGCCAAGGATCTTTTGCCTGAGGACGAGCGAGATCTAATTGATCTCCTAACAGAGTTCAAGGATGTATTTGCCTTGAAGTACAATGATATAAAGGAAGTTCCCTCTGAAATCATTACGCATATGATTCCCTTGGAAGAGAATGCCCAGCCACAGTTCCTAAAAAAGCTTACGACATGAATCCAAAATATGCCAAATTAGTTATAGATGAGCTCGACAACCTTGAGGACGTTGGATTCATATATCGAATTGAGAACATGAATTTGGTATCCCCCATCATTGTTGCACAAAAGAAGAATGGAAAAATCTGAGTTTGTATGGATTTTAGAAACATCAATCCAGTCACACGAAGGGATCATGCATGATCCCTTGCCATTCATGGAGCAAGTCTTAGAACGAGTAGCTGCTGGAAAGCAAGCCTACACTTTCTTGGATGGCTTCTCAGGATAAATCAGGTGTTGATAGATCCTAAAGATCAGCACAAAATGACATTTTTCCATTGACTGGGGCATCTACACTTCATGCATAATGCTCCTTGGATTATCAAATGCTCTAGCTACCTTTCAATGGTCAATGAGCACTGCATTTAGAGACTACCTGAGAGACTTTGCTAAAGTCTCTATGTGTAGATTCTACCTACTAGAAAGAGCACTTATGGTGCATGTGAAAGGTTCTAGCCTATCGCATCTCCTAAACCCCTTAAAATGCCAATTTTGGGTGAAACATAGAATCGGACACATCTTGTCCAAGAATGGAAAGAAAGATCTAGGTTATTGTGGATCTACCTCCATCAACAAAAGAAAGATCTAGGTTATTGTGGATCTACCTCCTCCTACCAACACTAAGGGTGTCCAATGGTTCATGGGACATGCTGGCTTCTAAAAAGATGATCTTTGAGTATGCCAAGATGACACGACCTCTGTGTAAACTCTTAATCCTGTTTGTATGGACAAAGGAGTGTTAACAATCATTCAACAGACTTAAGTGAGCTCTAGTAATGACCCCTATACTCAGAGCCCCTGACTAGGACACAATTTTCATGTGCATATAGATGCGTTAGGATTTGCAATAGGGTGCGCTCAGCCTAGTGAGTTCAATTTGGATTATCCCATTCTATTCACCATCTGCCAATTGAATGAGGCAGAGGTCAACTATACGACTATTGAACATGAAGGTTTGGGAATGGTATATGTGGTGCGTAAGCTCTGTCATTATCTATTGTCTAACAAATTCATGTTTCTGGTGGATCTTCTGGCCCTACTTTATTTAGTGAACAAGCCTTGCACCACGGGCCATATAACAAGGTGGTTCTTGCTCCTTCTAGAGTTTCATTTCATGGTCATGGTAAAGAAGGGCTCGCAACATGTTCTGGCCAATTTGTCATGCATACCAAATGGTGAGCCCCCCATAGGAGTGGATGACGATCTTCCCGACACTTCAATTTTTCAGCTAGACCTTGTCCTTGAGTGGTTTGAATAGATCAACCATTTCTTAGCCAATGGTTTCCCCACCAATAGGCCTTTGAATAAAGAACGGGTGCATAAACTTCTTAAACGCTATGCTCTATATCAGCTTATAGCAAGCCAGTTGTACAAGATCGGCAAGGATGGTATCTTGCGATGTTGTGTTCGAGAGACCTAGTTCATGGATGTGCTTGAACAAGCTCATGTAGGAATGGGCGGTGGACACTTCACTGCCAAAACCACTATGTCATCAGAATACTCCTTTTCGAATTCATGGTAGTGCACCACAAATCCTCACCTTACTACCCCCAAACCAACGGTCAAGTAGTCTTCTAGGTACTAGTGAATTAAGTATGTAATGATTGCTTGCACGTATTTCAAGACCAAGCCACCACTAAGTAGACTTAAACCCCATTTCCATCTCCATCTGGTGTTTCATCTACCTCCCTACTGTCTTGTGCTATCCCACCTCACCAGATCCATCACACAAACCCACTACAAATCTAGCTCCATCAACATACCCACTGTAGCTCTAGCTCCATCTTGAACCATCACCTAGACCTATCTATCATCGGGAGATAGAAGCCAAGGTAAGAAATCTATCAACCATCAACCTCATATTATCTTCATACCTATAAGCGAGTCTTTTTGGTAAAATCGTCTTTCTCTAATCTTTTTCTGAAAGACATTCTAACTGTGGTGTATACAAATACCTGGATTTTTTCTTCCCATGACTAGGTACTTCTTAACTTGTTTATGGCTCTTGCAAAGGTGCAGGTAGGCAGGGATGATAGTGGGAGAAAACCCAAGGCTACACTGTTGTCCAGATGCAAATGAGGATGTGGTTTTGGAGAGAAGCAAAGAAGAACAAAACCGTTGGAGGGATGTAGAAATGTGAAGATAAGAGGAGATGGCATAGATATCTATGTGAGTCACATCAATCCTATCAGCCATATGTGCCAAAAACGGTCTCCTAGGTACACATGATTTTAAGTATCTAGATAGTCATTGCTTGCACATATTTTGAGAAGCTGCCACTAAGTAGAGTTAACCTACCCTTTTCATCTCCATCTCGAGTTTCATCTCCCTCCCTCTTGTCTTGTGCTATCCAACTTCACCAACTCCATCATAGAGACCCATTGTAGCTCTAGCTTCATCCTAAACTATCACCTCGACCTATTTGCCATTAGGAGACACAAGCCAAGGTAAGAAATCTATCGCCCACCAAGCTCATATTATCTTCATAACTATAAGGGAGTCATTGTGTTCTGCCTGTTGTTAAGGTAAAATGGTATTTCTCTAGCTTTTTCTCAAAAGACACTATATCATGTGTTTTTGTTTAGCATAACTTATATGCATTCTAGAGACTTCTGCATCAAAGCTACATCAAACTTATTTGTTAGAGTATGCTACACAAAAATTTGATCCAAAAAGCGAGTTTGTCAGTTGCTCCAAAATTTTGGGCCGACTGGGTTGGTCTCCCAATTGGGTCTAACCGACTACGACTAGTGCTCGACTAGTGGCTATATAAGAGAAAGCCCGTGAAGCCTGGCATTATAATCACTGGCTACAGCAACCCTGATTCCTTATCATCCAACCTCTGTCCTCTACTGTTTTCAGCACACCATCGAAGCTTCTCACATATGAGCACACGGCTGGGAGGCAGCGCCATCTATTGTATCAGTTTTATAGTAATCAAATTTTTGATTCTCCATACTATCTGCTTTTCTCTCTTGCATACGAGATCCTGTTATCTGTTGAGCACAGACATTGTATTGTTTTCTTACATGGTATGAGAGCTTGGGCTCTAGCAAGAAGAATTGGTAGTGTGTTTCTATTTGCGAGCAAATTGTGAGAGATGGAACAGCCCGCAAGACTGCAAATCCCACCGTTCAGTGAAAGCAAAAAGTTGGACGGCACTAACTATCCACTCTCGAAGTTCAAGATGAAGACCATCCTAAGCACATATGAGATTTGGGATATTACTACTGGGTGGAAGTAAAGCTAGTTGTGAGACTGAATCCAGCCAATGCAGGACAACAGATAGTACCAACTACAAATGAGATTCTTGTGTGGACAAGAAGAAATACATATGCGCTATGTTCTATTGTATGCAGTGTAAGTGATTCTGTCATGGCGTTAATTCAACATGTCACCACAGCGGAGGAGGCATGGATGGTCTTGAAAAATCAGTACAAGACCACGAATCAGATGCGTATTCAGAATCTGGAGACTCAACTTGTGAATGAGAGACTATCTGAGTTTGAAACGGCAGAGAAGTTCATCACCAGGGTGAAGAATCTGCGTGATCAGATGACTGCGATTGGCATCACCATCACCAGTGAGAATCTAGCACGAACATGCATACGGATTCTCCCACCAAAGTACGACGGTCTTGTTACGGCACTGAATACGTAGAACAGAAATCTGGCCCTCAACTTTGAGGATTTCATTGCAATGCTTCTGGAGGAGGAGATGCATCAAAAGACGAGGACTGGAGAAGATTCGGCTTTCTTGGCTAGATCAAAGAAAGGTAAGGGTAAGGACTCTGGTAACCCATCTTCTTCTGATGATAAAAAGAGAAAGAAGAAGATGAAGTGCTTCTATTGCAACAAGGTAGGGCACAAGCAGAATGAGTGCTCGAAGAAGATTGTAGATGAGAAGAACGGAGTAAAGAAAGAGTCCATCAATAGCACGCAGGCAGTACCGGTAGAGCTGTTCGTAGCAATTGAGGAGATTTGCACGGAGGCAGTTCATGTACCTACAGATATTATTGACAGTGGTGCATTGTGCCACATGACCAGTCAGAAGGATTTGTATACCTCTCTACATCCGGTAGGGAATGACATCCTGGTAGCAGTCGGCAATGATGCAAAATGTCCAGCAAAAGGAAAAGGTACGATTTCTCTCAAGTCAGATGGAGTTGTAAAATAGTTGTCCAATGTTATTTATGTGCCAGATATCAAGAGGAACTTGTTGCCCATTTCTGCGATAATAGATCGGGACCTCAAAGTTCACTTTGATAAGAATGGCACACAGATTTGGATCTTCAAGGGAAGGTCATTGGTAAAGGTACACGGTGCAACAACATCTACAAACTCTCAGCTTTTAGTGCTCGAGCCGATGTGAGCAACACTAAGCTATGGCATGAGAGGTTTGGTCATCTAAACCTTAGTTCTTTAAAGGAGATGCATAAAAGTGGAATGATTGCAGACCTACCAGAAATTATAGATCTACCCAAAGTATGTGAAGCTTGCATGATGGGCAAGCAGCATTGGCAGCTAGGGCAAAGGCTCCTCTAGAGGTCATTCACATGGACCTCTATGGAAAGATGGAGACGGAAGCTTTGGGTGGTTCCTACTACTTCATGATGCTGAGCGACGACTACAGTAGAAGGATATGGATATACTTCCTGAAGACTAAAGATGAGGCTCTTAGTAAGTTCAAAGAATGGCATGTAATGGTCGAGAAAGAAACAGGAAGAAAGGTGAAGAAGTTGAGATAAGACAGAGGTGGTCAGTTCACATCAAGTGAATTCAAAAGTTACTGCAAAAGTCATGGGATCAAGAGGCAGAAACCCCCGCCACATACATCATAGCAAAATGGAGTAGCAGAGCACAAGATGCGCGTCATCTGTAAAATGGGTAGGAGTATGATGAAAGGGAAAGATTTGCCAAATACTTTCTTGGCTGAAGCATGTAACACGGAAGTTTACATTCTGACTCGTAGCTACACAAAGGCTATGAACGGGATAACTGTGGGGGTTAAAGGTCACTGTGCCTTAACCCCGGTTATGTACAATACTCAAATACATATATAAATGAATGAAAAAGAAGATTAGGGTGGTTCTGCACCCACCAGAACTTGTGTGGCTCTCTGTCTCTCTCTCTCCTTCTTCCGTCCTTGCTTCCGTTGAGAGCACTCTCAACTGGTATCAGAGCCCGAGTGATCTAGCTGAGCATGCGTGAATGCTTGGAAGCTCAGCAGCTCTGTGGGAGGAAGGAGAAGCTCTGTTGGAAGCTTTGTGGGTGACTTTACTTACATCCGAGTGTGCAGAGACCTTGGAGAAACCTTTGGAAAAGTCACTTTGGCTTTGCGAAGTGGTTTTGAGAGCCTGTTAAGAGCTTTCAAAGAAAAAGTCGTTTTTTGAGCTTTTCTCTGTTCCATTTGATGACAGAGACTCCGTATTGACTTGTAGAGGCAACTATTGCTTGCTTTTGGTGTCCACATTATTTCAGGAGCTTGGAAACACCTTCATTCTTGAATCTGGGATCATTTCATTGGATTTCTGACTCACTGTGTCAGTTCCTGCGTTTTTTGCCCGGGTGTTGGAACTCAAGTTTGGAGCAACCATTTGTAGATCTGTCAGTTCCAGTGGACTCAGGAGGTCCTAAAACTTCTATGTTGCTCATCATTCGCACTCCGGTGGAGTTTACAAACAGCTCTGTTTCAAAAAACGTTTTTCAGTCCGTGTGTTGGACCCAGTGATTGAGGCCACGGTTTCCAAAACCGTCTGTCCCATTGTGTTTCGGATGCCCAAAAACCCCTACCTATCAGTTCTTGCATGATTCGGTGGAGGATTTTCAGAGTTATAAATCTCTGTGTATTCGATTTCGTCTCTCTGTTATGCATTTTTCATTCTAAGGTTTTGAAACCTTAGATTTATGCCACATGGTAGTGGATAAGTGTTGACTCCCATTTCTCACTCATCGGTTGGGATTGTGGAGTTCTGGTAGAAGAGAGATATTTGCAGATTTTCTTGCTGAGTCCGATTATGCAATGGTGCCCATGTTTTGAGGCATCTCAGGTTCTATTTTCAGTAGCGCTCATTACCGTGGGACTATGATTTCTTGAGCATACCTTATGCAGATCACTCTAGTTGCAGTTTGAGCAGTGTGCACTCATTCGTGGTATGCATTGGGTTGCAGTGGATGATTTATAGGCCATTTGGATGCATTACGGTCCTTGTTGGATGCGCTGATAGGCCCAAATTGCCTTGTGGGATGCTATTTTTTATGGACGCTTTGCACATGGATGCTATTTTATGCTGAGGGACAGCTTTGAAACATTGCAGGTGATGCATTGATAGTGCTATGCTCTCTTGGATGAGACATTATTGATGCATATGCCAGTGGACAGTGTTTATGCTTGAGTCATTTGGCACTTATTGGCATTTTCTTTTGGGCCAGATTTGCTCATATGGATGCATAGTATATGCACATGAGTCAGATGCATCTTTTGATGCTTTGAGCTTTGAGTTTTGGTGATATTTCACACTATTGTGGCATACACATTTGGGTGCACCTGGTATTTGGTGTGATTCTCTCTTGCAGGCACTAGCATTTGGGATTTTGTTTCATTTGTATCATGGCATCCTCTTCCATGTCTGAAAAGGAGTTTTTCAGCATTAAAAAGTTTGATGGGACAAACTTTTCTTTGTGGAAAGAACAAATAAGAGATGTGCTTATTCAAAAGAAGAAGATTAAACCCTTGGCGGGTATTGAAGCTAAGCCTGCGGATATGTCTGAGGATGATTGGAATGAGTTGGATGCATTAGCAAAGTCTACTATTAGACTTCATCTTGCAGAGTCAGTTTATTTCACAGTAGTAAATGAGCAGACTACTGAAGATTTGTGGAAGAAACTATGTGCCACTTATGAGAAGGAAACTGCCTCTAATAAAGTTTACCTCATGAAGAGGTTGTTTGAGCTGCAGATGAAGGAAGGGGTCTCCATTGCTTCTCACTTGAATGAATTCAATATTATTTTCAGCCAGCTTCAGGCTCAGAAAATGAATTTTGATGCAGAGACTAAGGCAATATTTCTCTTATGTTCATTGCCATCCTCATGGGATACCTTCCATACAGCTGTCAGTAACTCTGCACCTGGTGGAGTACTGAAATTTGATGATGTTGTGGGTAGCTTGTTGGCCAAGGAGATTAGACGGAAGTCTATGGATGGCAACAAGGAGGATGCAGCCTTAAATGTGCAAAGGGGCAGATCACAGTTCAGGGGGAAGTCCCAAGAAAGAGGGAAGTCTCGTAGCAAATCTAGGGCACGAAACATTGAGTGTTACCACTGTGGCAAGAAGGGCCATATGAAAAAGGATTGCTACAAGCTGAATTGGGGTGCAAATCAAAAGGAAGAGAGTCCAAGGGAGGACAAAGGAAAAGAAGATCGAGGAGATCAATGCAGTCACACATGATAGTGACAATGATGTTCTCTTCATGTCTAGTTTATATACAGAGTTGCTTACCACTTCAGATGATGCATATTCCCAGGATTGGATTTTGGATTCTGGTGCTTCATTCCATGTTACTCCCCATAGGGAATGGTTCTCCACTTATGATAGTGGAAAGACAGGTTGTGTGCATCTCGGAAATGACTATGCATGTGACATAGTGGGAGCAGGTGACATAAAGTTTTCTTTTGCAAATGGGTCTGCATTTGTTTTGAAACATGTGAGACATGTGCCTAAGCTGACCAAGAGTCTTATTTCAGTGGGTCAGCTAGATGATGCTAGTTTTCACACCACTTTTGGCTTTCAGAGTTGGAAAATTTAGAAAGGCTCTATGCTTTTGGCCAGGGGTGCCAAGTGTGGGACTTTGTATTGTTGAGATATCGAGCTCCACTCGCGATATGCCAGGGTGACTGTTGTGCATTTATGTCACCGACCTGTTAGCTGGAGATGCGGTTGGTACACCGCCCACGAATAATAGCTGGATGACAGCTATCCTTATCTACACTAGTTCGTGGCTCAGTTAGTATGCCACCTTAGTTAGTTGAGTTTGGTTTGAGACCCACATATAGGGTTCTTCTATTTCTTTGTACTAGAGTTCTTTTGGCTTTCACAACTAAGAAGAGGAAAACTGTTTTCAGCCTCCACCTTTGTGTGTATTCCCCCATTGTGCATGTGAGAAAGCTGCAAGTGAGACTCCTTCCCTCTCTCCCACAATCTTCACATGGTATCAGAGCCTTGTTCGTGGTAAGGAGCTCAAGAAAGCAAGCCAAGTTCGTGGTGTCCTGGTAAGAGGACAAGTGTTGCTTTCCTATTTCGAGTTTGGGAGCAAATCTCTGCAGGTAGCACAGCTAGAAGTGCAGGAGTGCACTGTTTCAGATTGAGACGCCCTTCGCAGTGTGGCGAGAGCGCAGTATATGCTGCGGGCGTGGGCGAAGCCCTCAGTGACTTTATTTTTCTGATTTGAGGCCGTTTCGGGGCCCGTTTTGAAGGCGGAAGTTCTTCGCAGGCACTCAGAAAAAGGCCCTGTTTTTTGTTGTGCGACCACTGCGCGGCTAGTCGGTGGAAAGGTGCCGCAAAAATTGCATCGTATGCCTGTGTGCAGAGATATTGGGAGTTGCAGATTCATGCTTGTTGCCTATTGATGCAAAATCGTCACTAGGAAGTGACTGTGTGGTGAAATACCACTTTCGTTAGTTTTGCAGATCTGCCCGTGTGAGGCAAAAGCTGTGTTTTTTGCAGTGACAGAATATTTTGCAGTGTTCTGTAATGGCATCTGATTCTCTTTCACAGATTGTCACTGAAAAGCTTGACAAGAATAACTTCCAGGCATGGAAGTTTAGAATGACGAATTTCTTGATGGGAAAAGGCTATTGGGAATTCATTACAGGAAATGAAGAAGAACCTATTCTTCCTAATGTTCCCAGTCAACAGGAAATGCAGGCATTCAAAGGAAGGCATGAGAGAGCCAGGAAAGTTATGTACTGGCTGTCTATCAGTATTTCAGACTCCATGATTGTGCATATTCAGGATGCAAATACGCCAAAGGAGGCATGGGATACTTTGGCAAAAATGTACAGCACAAATACGCAAGCCAGGAAAATGCAACTCAAACAGGAGTTGCATAATGTGCAGAGAGAAAACATGAGCATCAATGACTACCACATGAAGGTGAAGAAAATTGCGGATGCACTTGCTTCCATTGGGTCGCCAGTGGATGATGACGATTTGGTTTCTGTGACCTTGAATGGTCTAGGAAAGGATTATGCACAGTTCCGGACATCCATTGCCGTCCGTGAAAAATTTCCTGACTTTGAGGAGCTGATTGCTCTTCTAATCTCTGAAGAGCAGAGAAATGGTGGTGCATCTTCTTCAGCAGGAACTTCAAAAGAAACTGTCTTCTACTCAAATGCTGGCAGAGGTAGAGGCAGAGGTAGAGGAGGCCAATCTGCAGGCCGTGGTAGAAATCAAAATATGTAGCAAACGCAAAAAAACCAGTCCTATGCAGGAGGACGTGGTAACTCTAGAGGCAGGGGGAGCCAAAGAGGCCGTGGTGGATGGCAGGGAGGCCAAAATGCAAACAGCAATGTTGAATGCTACTATTGTGGCAAAATGGGTCATATGGCTAAGGACTGCTATAAAAAGCAGAATGACATTATGAGTGGAAAATTGCAGCAAGGCAATTATGCATCTTCTAGCAGGCAGGGTGATGACAGAAATGAGCATCTATTTATGGTGCAGCATATGACCAATTCTGTGACAAGTGCAGAAGAACAAAATGATGTGTGGTATGTTGACTCAGGTGCGTCAAACCACATGACAGGTCATGTAGAATGGATGCAAGATGCAAGGAAGATGGAAAAGCCAGGATTTGTGGAGACTGGTGATGATACTGCACATCGTATTGTGCAGATTGGCAAAATTCCTTTGTCTATGAAGGATGGGAAAAAGAAATACTTGTCTGATGTATTTCATGTCCCGAACATCACCAAGAACCTGGTTTCTGTTGGTCAGATGGTTGAGCAGGGCTTGCAGGTCAGATTTAATCCTCATGGATGCTTTGTTGAGGATATGAAAAATAATGGTCGCTTGATAGCAAAAGGAAAGAAGAAGGGCAGGATGTTTACGTTGGATGCAGACATGCCTGAATTGAGTGCAGCAATGTTTGCACATGGGACCGGTGTAGTTGCAGATATTGATATCTGGCACAAACGCATTGGTCACGTTAATATACAACGACTTAAATCAATGCAAGCCCAAAATATTGCGTAAATTCAAGGTTGCAGAAATGCACAAGGTTTGTGAAGCCTGTCAATTTGGGAAACAGGCAAGGAAACCTTTTCCTAGGCATGTTCAAGAGAGTAAAAAGCCATTGGAATTAATCCACTCTGATGTGTGGACTACAAAAGCTGCATCTATTGGAGGCTGTCACTATTTTGTCACATTTATTGATGACTTCAGCAGAAATCTGTGGGTGTATTTTATGAAAAAGAAAAGTGAAGTGTTTGGGCACTTCAAAGTTTTCAAAGCTATGGTGGAAAAAGAAACAGGCCTTCAAATAAAATGCCTAAGGTCAGATGGAGGGGGAGAGTACCTCTCAAATGAGTTTGCAAGGTTCTTGCAGGAGCATGGTATAAAGCACCAATATTCATGCAGTCATACCCCATAGCAAAGTAGAATTGTAGAAAGGAAAAACAGGCATATTGGAGAGGTATCTCGGGCTATGCTAAATGAAAAAGATCTACCAGATTATTATTGGGTTGAAGCAGTTGCTACAGCAGTCTATATAATGAACAGGACTCCCACTGCAGCAATACATGGCATGACGCCAGAGGAGATGTATACTGGTAGGAAACCAGATATTTCTCATTTGAAGATTTTTGGTTGCATTGCCTATGTCCATGTGCCAGATGAGTTGAGGTCCAAGTTGGATCCAAAAGCTGAGAAGTGCATCTTTATTGGTTATTCTCTGCAGCAAAAAGGGTATAGATGTTATAACCCTTCTACACGTAAGTTCACAGTGAGCAGAGATGTTGTTTTTGATGAGATGAGCAGCTGGTATAAACCAGTAAATGTGATGATTGATGTAGATGCACAAAATGGTAATGCTGCATAGAATGCACAGCAGCAATCACAAAATATCAGTGGACCTGGAGTGTCCTCTACCAGTGGTTCACATGCTTCGCCATGGACAGGTAGATTGAGATCAGGAGAATCCCCTCAAAGCAATGCAGAGAGTGGTACGCAGGTATCACGAAAAGGAAAAGAGAAGGTAGATCAGCCCATGTTTGATGTGAATGCACGTCACTCTTGTGTGGATGGTGAATCCAGTGGCTCAGAACAGAGCATTGATGATGAGTTGGGTATTCCTTCTGTTGTTACACCTGGAGTAAGGAAGACCAGGGATGTTTTGAGAGCACTTGGAAGTGAGCCTATTTTGCGCAGGTCTACCAGGGTTAGGTATCCTGTGGATAGGCTGAAATATGATGGATTTACAGCCATTCACTATGCCTATATGGTCAAAGTGATACAGGAACCAGAACCCACTTCTTTTGAGCAAGCCATGGGAAATGAAAAATGGGAGAAAGCCATGGATGAAGAAATGGACGCCTTGGATGCTAATGCTACATGGGAATTGGTGCCTTTGCCTAAAGGCAAGAATGCAATTGGCTGTAAGTGGGTTTATAAGATCAAGCACAATGCAGATGGTTCTGTGAATAGATACAAGGCAAGATTAGTTGTCAAGGGGTATGCACAAACATATGGCATTGATTATGAAGAAACTTTCAGCCCGGTTGCAAGGATGGCAACCGTAAGAGCAGCCATTGCTATGGCTGCATCAAAGGGATGGTCTTTACATCAGATGGATGTAAAGAATGCCTTCTTGCATGGTGATTTGCAAGAAGAGGTCTTTATGGAGCAGCCAGCAGGTTATGTTCATGCTACTCATCCTGAGTTTGTTTGCAGGTTGAAGAAAGCCTTGTATGGCTTGAAACAAGCACCTAGAGCATGGTCTGACAAGATAGGACAGTATCTTGTCACTATTGGCTTTCAGATTTCCAAGGCAGATTTCTCACTCTATGTGAGAAAAACAGAGAAAGGGATTATGCTGCTGGTCATTTATGTTGATGATTTGATCATCACAGGTGATAGTGATGAAGATATCCTTCATGTGAAAATGCTATTGAGGCAGAAGTTTGAGATGAAGGATTTGGGAGAGCTGCGTTATTTCTTGGGCATTGAGGTGATTAGATCACCAAGTGGGATACAGCTCTTGCAGAGGCAGTATGGATTGGACATGCTGTCCAAATATGGGATGACAGGCTGTAAGCCTATTTCAGTTCCTTTGGAGCAGAATGTGAAGCTGAGCACAGATGCAGGTGAGCTTCTGGAAGACCCTACTATGTACAGACGCATAGTAGGAAGTTTGATTTACATGACTATTACCAGGCCAGATTTGAGCTATGTTGTTGGGTTGGTAAGTCAGTTTATGCAGGCTCCAAGGAAACCGGATTTGGATGCGGCTAGACGCATACTCAGGTATGTGAAGTCCACATTGCAGTATGGACTATTTTATGAGGCTGGGGTTCAGATACAGTTGCATGGATACACTGATGCTGATTGGGCTGGTAGCATTTCTGATAGACGATCTACCAGTGGATATGTGTTCTCTTTTGGGAGTGCTGCAGTCACTTGGAGCAGCAAGAAACAGCCTACAATTGCCTTGTCGAGCACAGAGGCTGAGTACAGAAGGGGTGCAGCAATGGCTGCATGTGAGGTAGCTTGGTTGCATAAGCTACTCTATGATATGCATCAGTCTACAGATGGGGTACAGATGGGGCCGGTTGTCATTTATTGTGACAACATGAGCAGTATACACTTGGCAAAGAACCCAGTCTTTCATGCCAGAACAAAGCACATTGAGGTGCATTATCACTATGTGCGGGAGAAGGTTTTACTAAGTCTCATTGATCTAGTTTATGTCAGCACAGAGGATCAGGTAGCTGACATCTTCACGAAAGCATTGGGCACAGAGAAGCTGCGCAAGTTCAGAGACCTGCTTGGTGTGCAGGAATTGGGATTGAGCTCGAGGGGGAGTGTTGAGATATCGAGCTCCACTCGCGATATGCCAGGGTGACTGTTGTGCATTTATGTCACCGACCTGTTAGCTGGAGATGCGGTTGGTACACCGCCCACGAATAATAGCTGGATGACAGCTATCCTTATCTACACTAGTTCGTGGCTTAGTTAGTATGCCACCTTAGTTAGTTGAGTTTGGTTTGAGACCCACATATAGGGTTCTTCTATTTCTTTGTACTAGAGTTCTTTTGGCTTTCACAACTAAGAAGAGGAAAACTGTTTTCAGCCTCCACCTTTGTGTGTATTCCCCCATTGTGCATGTGAGAAAGCCGCAAGTGAGACTCCTTCCCTCTCTCCCACAATCTTCACATGTATCCCTTACATGTATCAGGGGTATTTGATCATGTTGTTGCAATAACCGAGCAGCCAAGCACTTCTTTATGGCATTGCAGGTTGGGGCACATGAGCCAGAATGGAATGAAACTCTTATGCCGTTTGGGTTATGTACCGCATTTGAGTTTCTCTGATTTTGAATTTTGTGAGCATTGTCTCTATGGGAAGCAAACTAAATCAGCCCATAAAAGAAGGGGAAAGAAAGAGTTTGAAATGCTTGATTTGGTGCATTTAGATGTATGTGGTCCCATGCCTACACGGTCATTAGGTGGGGCTGAATACTATGTGACATTCATTGATGATGCAACTAGGAAAGTGTGGGCTTATGCTATAGCTCGGAAGAGTGATGTGTTCCAGGTATTTCAAAAATGGCTGGCCTTGGTTGAGAATCAATCAGGTGGAATGCTTAAATGCCTACGGACTGACAATGGTGGAGAGTATCTCTCTCATGACTTTCAGCATTTTTGTGATACACGTGGGATTAAGAGGGAGCTCACATCCCCTCGTACTCCAGAGCAAAATCCAGTTGCAAAAAAGATGAACCGTACCATTCAAGAAAGGTTGCAATGCATGCTTTCCAATGCAAGTCTTTCTGGTGGTTTTTGGGCTGAGGCAATGAAGACTGCAGTGCATGTGATCAATAGATCACCTAGTAAGAGTTTGGATGGTGGTATTCCTGAAGAGGCATGGAGTGGCAAGAAGCCCTCTTACTCTCATTTGCGTATATTTGGGTGTGAGGCATATGCACATGTGCCAAAAGAGCTTGAAAGAAGCTAGATCCTAAGTCTAGGAAATGCATCTTTCTGGGTTATGGTGAAAGTGGAGAGATGGGCTATCATCTCTGGGATCCAGAAGCAAAGAAGATCATACGTAGCCATGATGTGGTCTTCAATGAGAAGAAGATGCATAAGGCACCCATGAGGGATGTGGAAATGAGGAGAATCACTTTCCAGGATGTGAATCCACCTGCATATGTTGATAGACAACAAGCTGTCCATGCACCAAATGTGCAAGAAATGGTACCACCAAGTACTCCCATAGGTATACAATCAAGGGTAGATGATGGATCATCTATTGGTGGAAATGATGAGCCAAATGTGGCTGATATGCAAATGGGACAGCAAGCTGAAATGCCCTTGAGAAGATCATCTAGAGTGTCTAGACCGCCTGATAGGTTTGTTCCAGGGGTAGACTATGTGATGCTTACTAATTGCGGGGAGCCTTCTTGCTACAGAGAGGCTATGATGCGTGAAGGTCAACGCAAGTGGGAGTATGCTATGCAATCAAAGATGAGTTCACTTATGAAGAATAAGACTTGGGACTTGGTTTCTTTGCCACATGGAAAGAAAGCATTGCCATGTAAATGGGTCTACAAAATGAAGGTCACAGGTGATGATGTGCCTAGGTACAAGGCCCGTTTGGTTGCTAAAGGGTTCAAGCAAGAGAAGGGTGTGGACTTTGATGAGATATTCTCTCTGGTTGTGAAGATGACCACACTTAGATGCATGCTTGGACTAGTGGCATCAGAGGATATGGAGCTTATGCAAATGGATGTTAAGACAGCTTTCTTGCATGGGGATTTCCATGAGGAAATTTACATGGTGCAGCCGGAAGGCTTTGAAGAAAAGGGCAAAGAGCATTTAGTTTGCAAGCTAAAGAAGAGTCTCTATGGTCTTAAGCAAGCACCTAGAGAATGGTATCAGAAGTTTGATGCTTTCATTCGGTCCCACGGTTTTAGAAGGAGTGAAATTGATCACTGCCTCTACACTAAAAGGGCTAAGAACCATTTGAACACCACCGGTCCAAGAGATTAGAGGAGCAAAGAAGGGCACATGAACACTTGGTCAACTACGCTTTGATGACAGAGGTGATCCGTGCTGAAGAACCCAAGTGTCTTGAAGAGGCACATGGTGATGATAGGTGGATGGAGGCTATGTAGTCAGAGTATGGCTCCATAATGAAGAACAACACTTGGGACCTTGTCGATCGACCACCAAAATGCAAGGTAATCGGCACCAAGTGGGTGTACAAGACCAAGTACAAGTCCGACGACACGTTGGATAAGTACAAGGCTCGGCTCATGGCAAAAGGATTCACACAGGTACATGGTTTTGATAATCAGGATACTTTTGCTCCCAGAGCTCGACTAACCAACAATTCATAGTGTTTTGACTTTAGCAGAACAAGAAAGTTGGCCCGTGTTTCAGATGGATGTGAAATTCGCCTTTTTGAATGGAGATCTCAAGGAGGAGGTATACGTGGAACAACCACCAGGTTTTGTGATCCCCGGTTCAAAAGCTAAAGTTTGTAAATTGAAGAAGGCACTTTACGGGCTAAAACAGGCCTCACGAGTGTGGTACCAGCGGATTGATGCCTACTTTTCACAAAACGGGTTCAAGAGGAGCCCATCTGAGGAAAATTTTATATCTACAGAGAAGGAGGTAAGTGTATGATCGTGGTCCTTTATGTGGACAAATAGGTATTGCATTTGTTTTTTTTGTTTTTTTCATAGGTCTTGAACGCTGTAGCTTATGGATTAGTATACAGTTGCACTGGTAGTGGCCCCATAGTGTCTTGATGAATTGTTTAAGACTTGAAGCGGTCACATGCTTAGGAGCTTATTCTTTACAATGATTTCAGAGTTACAACATGATAGGTGAGAGCCGATCATGGGTCTCCTATTTTCTTTTTACTTATATATATATATTTATATTATATGTATATATATAGGCAGACAGACACACACACACACACACACACACACACACACACACACATATATATATATATATAGAGAGAGAGAGAGAGAGAACTTCATAAGACTAGAATATACTCAATCTTATGAATTAAAATAAAAAAAGGAAATAATGGGTTAGTTAGATCCTCTAATGTGATAATATAAGATAATATATATTAGAGAGCCATAACATCCTTGTCGTAGTAGTTACAAAAGTTGCCTTATCAATCCTTATACATATTCCTTGCACTCATTAGACTTATGATATACATCATTTTCTTCTCTTATCCATTGGGTGGGATCATGGCTCAAAGCTCCCAATATTTTTTTGTTCTCTCATCATCCAAGTATAACTTAAATGATAAAAGGTTGCTCTTAAGGGGAAGGGGGAAGGGAGGGGAGGAGGGAGAGTCAGCTCTGGGAAAAATGGCCCCATAGACAAAACACCATCCCCATAGACAAAGTGTATCTAGTGTAGCCATCATAGCATTATCTTATAATCTCTAATTGATACTTTGGCCTGATTGTAATCTTTTGTCTAGCATAGCCATCATAGAATTATCTTATAATCTCTAATTGATACTTTGGCATCATTGTAATCCTTTCTTAATATTTTTGTGTGAAATATCTAAAATCATATATAGTGATAAATATAGGACGTTCAATAATTTGTCTTGGACTATCTTATTTATTCTCCTTGAATTGTCTCATTTACAGTTATCTTACTAGTCCCTTGGTGATCAAGTACATATGAATTGTCTTATGTTGTCTATTCTACAATATTATAGAGCATAGTTATCTATAAATAAAAAATAAAAAAATTAAGGTGGGTGGTCAACCCCAGTAAAAAAGCGATCTATAGGCATCTTCTTCAGCAGCATAGCATGACCCCCGATTGAATAAAATCTAGAGTTTTAGATGGGAGGTGGAAGGAGAGGACAAGGGAGAAGCTACGAGGTGGGAAGCAGAAGAGGGAGAAGCTGTGAGGAGGGAGGAGAAAGGTCGATGTTGGGGAGAGACAACAGGGAGACGATGAGGAGAGAAGATGACAAAAGGGCAAAGTAGAGAGGCACGGTGAGGGGGAGGGAGATTAATTAGGGAGGCATATTAATTTTGGGAGTTAAACTTAGGATAATAATTTTTCCATGCGATCAATACAAATTTCCCATTTTTCACCCATGTTCATGGCTCTCCTTTTAACCCATAGAGCTAGGGTATTTGGATATTTGTGTGGGCGAGGGAAATTCAAATGCAAGTGTGAAGGGCAGGCGGGAAAGGATATTGGAGGTGATTTAGGTCTCACTGGCTTCTCTCCTACTATCGGCTCTCTCACTAGCTATGGCAAATCTGCTTCTCTCCTACTATCACGAGTTGTCCTTCTACTATGGCTTGCTATGGTGACCCCTGTCTCTCTTTCTTGCTCTCTGTTTGTCATCGTGAACTTCCTTCTCTACAGAAGAGCTTCCCCCATCATCAGCTTGCTTTCTCACTCTGAAGCTCATAGGGACGCACGTCTTGAAGGATGCCCAATGCCCAAATTTTGTGCCTATGAGGTCGACAACAGGACTAGGGCCCCCCCGCCGCTTTCAAGAAGAATTGGCATCATCCATGTCTCTGTTTTCTGGTCGAAACGTCTGCGGAAACTGTGTGAGGATGAAGCAAAGCAGGGGGGCATTTGCAGCAAGAAATCTTCATAGCTAAATTTCCACAACGGAGAGGAGCAACAATGGGAAGGAGGCAAAGTTTTGGATAGCTCCTACATGCACGCAAACAAGAATAGACATCAAGGGATGCAAACTATACACCAGTAGAGCTAGAGTACCTATGCACCGTGCCCATAATCCCACGATTCTTTGACCAATGTAACACAGTATGATCTATGCAAGAGCTTGGGCATCGGTGGATGATTAATATATACATTGATTCGACCTTTCCCACTGAGCTATTCATCATTTGTGGTTCTGAGTGCCTGATCGATTACATGTAGGTATATTTACCACTTACCTTTGCTGTTGAAGTACTTCAAATTAAATTAGTGAATGTCTTGTGTTATATATTGGGGCCGATAGGTATGTACATACTGGGAATTTGGGAGCTACTAACTGCATATTTGAAGAAGACATTTGAGGTCCAAATAGCCTCGGGGGGTCACTCATCATATGTAACCCTATCACATGAGTTCAACAGAAGGATTTTTTTTATTTCTAAAATTTACAGAAATAAATATTCATAAGGGACCATTTTAAATAGTTTTGGAAAAAATTTACAGATTTGTATAGAAAAGGGGTACATTTTATTCATAAAATTTTTTATAGATAAGGGACTTTAAATATAGGCCTTGAACGCATGTGATATAGAGGGTTTATAAATAGTGACCCCCCTGAGCAAATAGCTCTAGATGAGAGGTTGATATATGTAGAAAGGCAGGGGCCGGGGACTCACTGTTTTCATCATTTTTTTGTTGTCAACTTGTGAGAATGCAATGTGACTAAATGCAAGAAAAGAAATGCAATTCCAATTGTCTCAGTCATTTTTACTTTTGTTTTGAATGCTTCCATCGTTGTAAATTTGTGAATACCAATGGAAGGAGAGTAGTAGAGTGAAGAAATAAGAGTCAATGTAATTCTAACATGCATGAAGAAGAGACGCAATGGTCATTGTTGTTGCCAACTAGAACTAGCATTTTCTCTAGTTCATGATACAAGAAGTTTTTACCATAGCTAGTTTATTGAGAAATCTTTTTCGGATTTGCTATGTTTGTACGTTTATTTCAATGTTTTCTTTCTCTAAATCATGGGCTGGTTATGCAAGCATGGAAAACTTGTTTCAATTTTTTTCTAGGAGATCTTCGTGCATGCATTGAATTATAGTACCAACTGTGGATGAGATTCTCATGTGGACAAGAAGAAATGTAGATGCGTTGTGTTCTATTGTTTACAGTATAAGTGATTCTGTCATGGCGTTAATTTAGCATGTCACCACAGCAGAGGAGGCATGGATAGTCTTGAAAAATCAGTACGAGATCACGAATTAGACGCGGATTCAGAATCTGGAGACTCAACTCGTGAACGAGAAATTGTCTAAGTTTGAAGCAGTAGAGAAGTTCATCACCAGGGTGAAGAATTGGGTGAAGAATTTGCGCGATCAAATGACTGCAATTGGCATCACCATCACCAGCGAGAATCTAGCATGAAGATGCTTACATATTCTCCCACCAAAGTACGATGGTCTTGTTATGGCATTGAATATGCAGAACAGAAATCCGCCCCTCAACTTTGAGGATTTCAGTGCGATGCTTTTGGAGGAGGAGATGCATTAAAAGACGAGGACTGGAGAAGATTCGGCTTTCTACGCTGGATCAAAGAAAGGTAAGGGTAAGGACTCTGGTAACCCATCTTCTTCTGATGATAAAAAGAGAAAGAAGAAGATCAAGTTCTTCTATTGCAACAAGGCAAGGCACAAGCAGAATGAGTGCCAAAAGAAGATTGTAGATGAGAACGGAGTAAAGAAAGAGTCCAGCAACAGTGCACAGGCAATACCAATAGAGCTGTTCATCGCAATTGAGGAGATTTGCATGATGGCAGTTCATGTACCTGCGGATGAACCTTGGATTATTGACAGTGGTGCATCGCGCCACATGACCAGTCAGAAGGATTGGTATACCTCTCTATAGCTGGTAGGGAATGACATCCTGGTAGTAGTCGGCAATGATGCAAAACGTCCAGCAAAAGGAAAAGGTACGATTGCTCTCAAGTCAGATGGAGTTATAAAATAGTTGTTGGATGTTCTTTATGTGCTAGATATCAAGAGGAACTTGTTGTCTGTTTCTGTGATAACAGACCGGGACCTCAAAGTTCAATTCAATAAGAATGGTGCACAGACTCTGGATCTTCAAGGGAAGGTCATTGGTAAAGGTACACGGTGCAACAACATCTACGAACTCTCAGCTTTTAGTGCTCGAGCCAATGTGAAGGACACTAAGCTGTGACATGAGAGGTTTGGTAATCTAAACCTTAGTTCTTTGAAGGAGATGTATAAAAGTGGAATGATTGCAGACCTATCAAAAATTTCAGATCTGCCCGATGTATGTGAAGCTTGCATGATGGGCAAGCAGCATCAGCAGCCCTTTCCTAAAGAGGCTAGCAAGGGAAAGGCTCCTCTAGAGCTCGTTCACATGGAGCTCTGTGGAAAGATGGAGATGGAAGCTTGGGGTGGTTCCTACTACTTCATGATGCTGATTGACGACTACATTAGAAGGATATGGATATACTTCCTGAAGACTAAAGACAAGGCTTTTAGTAAGTTCAAGGAATGGCATGTAATGGTCAAGAAAGAAATAGGGAAGAAGGTGAAGAAGTTGAGATCAGACAAAGGTGGAGAGTTCACATCAACTGAATTTGAAAGTTACTACAAAAGTCACGGGATCAAGAGGGAGAAACCCCCACCACATACATCACAGCAAAATGGAGTAGCAGAGCGCAAGATGTGCATCATCTGTGAAATGGGCCGGAGTATGATGAAAGGGAAAGATTTGCCAAAGGCTTTTTGGGCTGAACATGTAACACGACAGTTTACATTCTAAATCATAGCTACACGAAGGCTGTGAATGGAATGACTCCACTGCAGGCCTTTTCTTGTAAGAAACCTTCACCTGCACATTTCAGAGTTTTTGGATGTGATTGTTTTGTGCATGTCCTTGATGCTTACAGGACCAAATGGGAACCAAAGAGCCAGAAGTGTATTTTCTTGGCCTACAATGAATAGGCGAAGGGTTACTATCTCTATTACCCTATTACCAAGAAGGTAATTGTAAGTCGCGATGTGGTCTTCTCAGAATAGCCGCATCAATTGGAGGAGGATGCTTCCTTCCCAGACAACCAGGACTAGGATATCCATCTAGTACCACCACCAATAGCAGACCAAACTCCCCCAACGGTGCTTGGGAGGATTCAAGATAAAGAAGATGAAGAAGAGCCTGCAGAACCACAATGGCAACGGCCATTCCCGAAGTGGGTAAAGCAGCTTTTGGACGGTAGAGAATCTCCAGCCATTGAGGAGGAACCATCCAAACACCGCCAGTCCAAGAGATTAGAGGAGCAAAGAAGAGCACAGGAACACTTGGTCAATTATGCTTTGATGACTGAGGTGATCTGTGCTGATGAACCCAAGTGTCTTGAAGAGGCACAGGGTGATGATAGGTGGATGGAGGCTATGCAGTCGGAGTATGGCTCCATAATGAAGAACAACACTTGGGACCTTGTGGATCGTGCACCAAAATGTAAGGTAATCGGCACCAACTGGGTATACAAGACCAAGTACAAGTCCAACGGCACATTGGATAAGTAGAAGGCTTGGCTCATGGCAAAAGGATTTGCACAGGTACATGGTTTTGATTATCAAGATACTTTTGCTCCCACAGCTCGACTAATCACAATTCGCAGTGTTTTGGCTTTAGCTGCCCAGGGAAGTTGGCCTGTGTCTTAGATGGATGTAAAATTCGCCTTTTTGAATGGAGATCTCAAGGAGAAGGTATACATGGAACAACCACCAGGTTTTGTGATCCCCAGTTCAAAAGGTAAAGTTTGTAAATTGAAGAAGGCACTTTACGGGCTGAAACAGGCCCCATGAGCATGGTACCAGTGAATTGATGCCTACTTTCTGTAAAATGGGTTCAGGAGGAGCCCATCTGATGCGAATTTGTATATCTTCAGAGAAGGAGGCAGGTGTATGATCGTGGTCCTTTATGTGGATGACCTTGTCATAACAGGGGACCATGAAGAGAAGATCTCGTAGACAAAGCATTTGCTAGGAAGAGAGTTTGAAATGACAGACATTGGACTGATGCATTTCTGTTTGGGGATTGAAGTTTGGCAAGAGCCAAAACAGATCTTCATTTCACAGCTGAAGTATGCTGGAGAGATACTGAAGGCATTTGGCATGACTGAGTGCAAGACAGCTGGTACCCCTATGGAGGTTGACGTGAAGCTCTAAAATGAGGATTCATCACCACTAGTGGATGAAGCGAAGTACAAAAGGCTTGTGGGCAACTTGATTTACTTGTGCAACACGTGGCCGGACATCAACTTTGCGATTGGTGTACTAAATAGGTTTTCCAATAAGCCCTGGGAGAACCATTGAAGGGGAGGGATGCAGGTGCTGAAATACATCAAAGGCACACTTGATTATGGCATCACCTATACCAAGGGCAACATCTTAACCGGATTCTGTGACTTGGATTGGGCAGGAGACATAGACAGCAGGAGATCAGTGATAGGTTACTGTTTCTCACTTGGATCTAGAGCTGTGTCATGGGTCAACAAGAAGCAACCTACAATTGCTCTTTCTTCTACCGAGGCTGAGTACAAATCAGTATGCTTTGCTTCTTGTGAGGCAGACTTGTGGTTGAGGAGGATTTTGTGGGACATGGGTGCAGTGCACAACAAGCCTACGCAGTTATCATGTGACAATCAAAGTTGCATGGCGATTGCAAAGAACCCTATGTTCCATGCTCGCACAAAACACATTGAGATTCAATATCACTTTGTATGCTAGCTCATCATGGATGGAGAGGTCGACTTGGTGTATTGTCTGACTATAAAGAATGCTACGGGCTCCACTCTCATTTAACTATGCGGGAACTAGCTAACTCTACTTGTAAGTGCCCCATATGAGGAGAAGGCATTTAAGTAGCTTGGTTATCCGGTAGGTCCTGGTTTGGACACCAGATGGGGGCCATGTGTGGCCTGATGGCCGGATGGAGTTGGCACACTGCAAACTAGGTTACATGCAAGTGCGGGAAGGCATCCCATGACTGACCGCATTGAGGGTAGACGGAGCATTTCCCACGGCAAGCCCACCCTCGGGTTGCGAGGCCCGTTTGGAGTCCCAGATGATCCTAGATGGCTGTGGGCCGAATGGAGACCATAGGTTAGTTGCTCTACTTTGTGCACTGGTTCTATTGTGTGGTTGTTGGCCGGGACCGCCAACCCCCAATTGACCGTTTTGGGTGGACTGGGTCAATCACCCAATTGGGTCCAACCGACTACGACTAGTGCCTATATAAGAGCAAGCCCGTGAAGCCCATTTCATCACTGGCTATAGCAACCCTGTTTCCTTAGCATCCAACCTCTGTCTTCTACTGTTTCCAGCTCGCCATCGAAGCTTCTTTCACAGGAGCGCATGGTTGGGAGGCAGCACCATCTATTGTATCAGTTCTACAGTAATCAAATTTTTGATTCTCCATACTATCTATTTTTCTCTCTTGCATACGAGATCCTATTATCTATTGAGCACAGACGTTGTACTGTTTTCTTACAAAACACTACCTTTTCCCAATAGATCAACATAAGGTTAAAGTTTGGGCCATCTTCTTATAAGTTTGTGCCATTTTATTCATGGTTCAATTCAAGTTCTTTATGCAAATCTCTAGTAGCTAGTGATAGTTTGGGAGCATGCAAGGGAGACAAAATTGGATAAGGTGGAGAAAATACATGAGATTTTGGGAATTAAAAAGATCAAAAGTTGAAAATACGTTCTATTAGGTACTAGTTGGGGTGTAAAGCATGCATCTCCGCAACATACAAATTAAAGGGTTTTATTCAACTATACAATACAATTTCTCATAAGTAGCATCTGTTTCAACTTACACTAAAATGTACAAGAGGGGGGCAAAAAATATAGGCTTCTCAAATTTCAAATTTATTGAAGGGATATAATTATTGATCCAAAAATTCATAGTAGGGGTATATAAAATAGATAAAATGTGGTTACAGAGGGGTTTTTTAAATACCTTTCGAACGCACGTTGTATAGCTGGCTTATGTAATGTGGACCCCCCAAGCTCTCTCCTTTCTCTCTCTCTCTCTCTTGCCTCTCTTTCTCTCCTCTCCCTCTCTCTCTCTCTCCCACTCTCTCCTCTCTCTCTCTTGCCTCTCTCTCTCTCTCTCTCTCTCTCTCTCTCTCATTGTCGTGACAGTGCACCTCGCTCTCTCCTCTCTCTCGTGCTCTCTCTTGCCCACTCTCTCCTCTCTCTCTCTCTCTCTCTCTCTCTCTCTCTCTCTCTCTCTCTCTCTCATTCTCTCCTCTCTCTCTCTCTCTGTGGCACACTGGTGCGGCAGTGCGCCTCTCTCTCCTCTCTCTCTCTCTTTTCTCTTTTCTCTCTCTCTCTCTCTCATGTTGTGCGTCCCTCTCTCTCTCTCTCTCTCCCCTCCCTCTCTCGTGCGCTCTCTCTCTCTACCTTAGTCTCTCTCTCTCACCTCTTGCGTGGCCCCTCGGGGGGGTCACTGATTATATGTAACCCTTTCACGTGAGTTCAATAGAAGGATGTTTTTAATATCTAAATTTAACAAAAGTTAATTTACATAAGGGAGTATTTGAAACAATTTTCAAAAAAATTTACAGATTTGTATAGAAAAAGGGTACATTTTATTGATGAAAAATTTACAGATAAGGGATTTTAGAAACATGCCTTGAACGCACGTGATATAGAGGGTTTATACATAGTGACCCCCCCGAGCGCGGCCCTCTCCCCCTCTCTCTCTCCCTCTGTCTCTCCTCTCGTGAAATCCTTTCTTTCTCTCGCCTCTCTCTCCCTCTCATCTCTCGCTCTCGCCTCTCACATGGCCCTCTCCCCCTCTCTCTCCCTCTGTCTCTCCTCTCGCGCAGCCCTTTCTGTCTCTCAGCTCTCTCTCCCTCTCGTATCTCTCTCTCACCTCTCGCATGGCCCTCTCCCCCCCCCCTCTCTCTCTCTCTCCTCTCGCGCTGCCCTCTCTCTCTCTCTCCCTCTCTTGTGTGGCACTCTCCCCCCTCTCTCTCACTCTTTCTCTCTCTCTTTTACCTCTCACCCTCTCTCTCTCTAAACGTCTCTCCTCTCTCTCCCTCTCTCTCTCTAAAAGTCTCTGCTCTCTCTTTCTCCCTCTCTCTCTCTCTCGCTTCCTCGGCAGCGAGATTCTCTCTCTTCTTATCGCTCTCTAAAAATCTCTCCTTCACTTTTCTCTCTTCTCTAAGTTCTCTCTCTATAATAAAATTTCAAAGAATACAAATTAAAAAAAAGTACGTGGAAGAAAGTTGGGAACTATGCTTGTGCTTGCTTTTGCTCTTGCTCCTCCTTTTGCTTCTCCTCTTGCTCTTCCTTGTTGAAATGAGAGAAACAATGAGAGAAGGAGAGTATATATAAGAAAAAATAGGGTTTTAAGCGCTTCTCTCTCATTGGTCCTTCTATATCATTATCTCCTCTCCCATTGGCCTCTCCATCACATTATCTTCTCTCCCTCTCCCACCCACTCCCATCCTCCCACCTCCACCTCTCATTCCCACTCCCATCCTCCCACTCCCACTCCCACTCCCATCCTCCCACCCCCACCTCCCCCATTCCCACTCCCTCTCCCATCCTCCCACCCCCCCCGGATGTGCACATTTTTCGAGCAAAAACCTATGAGCAGAAAAGATCGAGCGATAATGTTTGACACCAACCATGCTAGTATATTTCTTGAAGGAATATACAATTCTTTCTTAATTTCTGATTTATGGAACCATGTACTTATTTATCGTTATAATCCTCATTTTAAACAAATAGTAAACACTTTAGAAACTCCTAATCTCCCTCCCTACAATACTCTCTTTTGAGAACTATGGTAATTGAATTGATTTAAAAGGGTTTCCCTTAGCTTTAGCAATCCCATATTTGAAGTATTGAGAAGCTCTCATGTAACAATGTATACCATATTCCTTGGATGAGTAGGAAAAGGATATTGAAAATCTCATAATTGAAGCCATTTTATCGATTATACATTAATCTCTAATACATTATCAAATATGGGAAGGCAAGGGAGGTGTTTTCAAAATATTCCAAATTCTCCAAACCTAAGTGCTTTTAAGGAAATCTGGTCCCTACTGAACTCCTTCCTACCATAATATGAATTAGGAAAAAGTTATAACTCTCATATACATTATGAAATTTTCAATTTATATATTATATACCTATAAGAATTATACTTTTGGGCCTACCATTGCATAGATCATGAAATTTTGAATATTTTTCCTTTTTATAGCTCCTCAATCTAAGCTAAGGAGCAAAAGTTATGACCCATTCTTTATAGGCTCCCACCGATGGAATAGTGTTGGGGCAAGCTCTTCAAACCATACTCCTCTAGCAAAATACACTCATAGGGTCTATTAAAAAGATGTTATATTATATTCTTAGCTCACATCCTGAGGAGCTGCAAAGAGGATATTTGCTCAAAATTTCATGATCCAACCAATGGTGGAAGGAAAGAAAGGATATTTGAAAGTCATAAAATAAATCGCCATTTGGACATTATATAGGTATATTATATAAAGGTATGTTTATATCTATCTCTGTTCATCAATATTTTATATTTATGTACATATTCCTTGAAATGATTTAGAACTTTTTGCTCCCCAAAAATGACTTGAGCCTATATATTTTGACCCCTCCCACCTTTTGTCCGCTCGTTGCTCGGGGGTTTTTGCTAAGAAAATGGAAACACCCACCCCCACCCCTCCCCCCCCATTCCAACTCCCTTTCCAACTCCACTCCCATTCTCCCACCCCAACCTCCTCCATTCCCACTCCCACCCCCATCCTCCCACTCCCACCCCCATCCTCCCACCCCACCCCTCCCACTCCCACTCCCATCCTCCCACCCCCACCTCCCCCATTCCCACTCCCATGCCCATCCTCGTACCCCCACCCCACCCCCACCTCCCCCATTCCCACTCCCACTCCCATTCTCCCACCCCCACCTTCCCCATTCCCACTCTCTCTCCCACTCCCATGCCCATCCTCACCCCACCCCTCCCACTCCCACTCCCATCCTCCCACCCCCACCTTCCCCATTCCCACTCCCTCTCCCACTCCCAATCCCATTATCCCACCCCCACCCCCACCTCCCCCATTCCCACTCCCTGTCCCACTCCCACTCCCATCCTCCCACCCCCACCCCCATCCCCACCTCCCACTCCCTCTCCCTCTCCAACTCCCACGCCCACCTCCCCTCTCCTACTCTCACTCCCACTCTCCCTTTCTCCCACTCCCACCCTCCCACCTCCCACTCCCATTCCCACATTCCTACTATCAATTCCACTCCTACTTCTGAATCCTACTTAAAACTATTACTTAAATAAATGATATTACTGAAACACTCATAGGATTTAAGGTTTAGGGTTTGGTGGTTTGGGTTTAGGGTTTGGGGGTTAGGCTTTAGGGTTTAGGGTTTGTGAGTTAGGGTTTAGGGTTTGGTGGTTAGGGTTTGGGGGTTAGGCTTTAGGGTTTAGGGTTTGTGAGTTAGGGTTTAGGGTTAGGTGGTTTGGGTTAAGGGTTTAGGGGTTAGGGTTTAGGGTGTAGGGATTGGGGGTTTGGGTTTAGGGTTTAGGGTTTGTGAGTTGGGGTTTAGGGATTAGGGTTTAGGGTTTGGGGGTTAGGGTGTAGGGTTTAGGGTTTGGGAGTTAGGATTTAGGGTTTAGAGATTAGGGATTAGTTTTTATTGGTTAGGATTTAGGGTTTAGAGGGTCAAGATTAACATTTACGATTTAGGGATTAGGGGTTACGGTTTCGGGATTAGGCTTTAGGGTTTAGGATTTAGGGTTTAGAGGTTTAAGATTTAGGGATTAGGGATTAGGATGTAGGGATTAGGGGTTAGGGTTTACGTGTTAGGGTTTAGAAATTAGGGTTTAGAGGTTAGGGTTTAGGGTTTAGGGTGTAGGGTTTAGGGCTTAGGATTTAAGGTTTAGGGGATAAAGGTCTAGGATTAGGATTGAGGGTTTAGGAATTAGGGGTTAGAATTTAGGTTTACGGTTTTGAGGTTAGGGTTTAGGGTTTAGGACTTAGGGTTCAGGGTTTAGGGTTTAGGGGTTAGAGGTCTAGGATTAGGATTGAGGGTTTCAAAATTAGGAGTTAGGGTTTAGGCTTAGGGTTTTAAGATTAGGGATTAGGGGTTAGGGTTTACGGATTAGGATTTAGGGGTTTAGGATTTAGGTTTAGGTATTAGGGTATAGGGTTTAGGGTTCAAGGGTTAGGGTTTAGGAATTAGGGTTTTGGGATTAGGGTTTTGGGATTGAGAGTTAGGGGTTAGGGTTTACTGATTAGGATTTAAGGGTTTAGGATTTAGGTTTAGGGATTAGGGCTTAGGATCTAGGGCTTAGGGTTTGAGGGTTAGGGCTTAGGAGTTAGGGGTTAGGGTTTAGGAATTAGGGATTAGGGTATAGAATTTAGGGTTTGAGGGCTAGGATTAGGATTTAGGGTTTAAAAATTAGGGGTTAGGGTTTAAGATTTAGGGCTTAGGGCTTAGGGATTAGGGTTTATTGTTTCAAGGGCCTGAATTATGGTTTAGGGTTTGGGGATTGGGGGTTAGGGTTTAATTAATTTTTTAAACAAGATCTAGACTTTTAAATAATTAATAAATTAGATTATTGAGAAGAGACTAATGTTCTTTATAATGGTTGTTATAGCTTGTTTGCAAAGGAAACTCACAAAGGAGATGGCTACAAAATTTATTCCAAGGATGGAGGTTTTCTATGTTATAAAAGAGAAGTAGTTGCATTTGCTACAATCCATGAAAGTGATCCAAATTCTATTTGTCACTTTAGAAGACTTAGCGAAGATAAGGTGGTAATTATCGTATCAAGGATTCTTAGTGCACATGTTTAGCTAAAGCATAAGTGTGGGGATATGGAAATCCTTGGAGATGTTATGCCCTATAATACTTCCAACAAAGCATTTATTGCATGGGACAGAGATGAGACTTATCCAACACATGTCATTAGGAATACAAAGTGCATATCTTTGGATTTTAGAGTGGGAGATATTTTACAAATGTTATCATTTGCAAATAAGAATGTAGTAGAAGGTCAAGGCTTAGGATTTAAACAAGTTACTGATGATGGTATGGATGATAACTCAATCTCATTGGATGGTCCCTACTCTGAGGTAGTAAGGATTTGAGATGATGGAGCATGCAATTTTTAAAGACTGGAAAGACTCGGCATGTGGTTTTTAATGATAAATATAATGTATACTACAACATCAAAGAATTGAAAGAATATGCCAATGTACCAAGCTTTATTCCTTCAGAGATGGATGATTCCAATGCACTCAACTAGAGCACTGACCTCTTATCAGGAGTTGATGAGTTCGTTGGTATCGAGAAAGAAAAAGATTTCACAAGTGATGCCTTATCCAGGGTGGATGAGTTCATGCACATTGAGAACTTGGGAAAAGATGTCAAAAGTGATATCTTTTCAAGCATGGATGGCTTCATGGATACTGATAAAGTTCTTCCAAGTAACTATGGAATTATGGAAATCATGCACGATGATATAATAAGTGATGTTCTCTCTGGAGTCGAGGAGTTTCAAGACTATGGAGTTATGAAATCCATAGAAAGTGCATCAATGAGTGATGTTCTCTCAAGAATAGATGAGTTTGAAGATCATTTTGGACACTCTATTGCCACTGACTGTGGAGTTATGAAATCCATAGAAAGTGCATCAATGAGTGATGTTCTCTCATGAATAGATGAGTTTAAAGATCATTCTGGACACTCTAATGCCATTGTGACAAGTGGTTCTACGATTGTATCAAAACTAGGGTTGAGATCAACAAAGGACTATTCGGTATTTGACTTTGATTGTGAAATAGTTAATGTTACAAATGGTTTGACGAATGTATAAAAAGCAAGGATGACATCAACAAAGGACTATTTAATATTTGACTATCAGATTGATAAGGTCAAGGATGCAACATCCCATGAAAACAACGTGACAAATAAATCTTACAAGGAGAACTACACAAATCCAAATAAGAATGTACAGAAGGTCCCGAAACGGACATACAGATGCATGAAACGACAACGAGTCCGGGCAGATCTAGAAAAGCAACCAAAGATAATAAGAGTAATGAATGAAGATGTTATGCTAAAAGCAATGCGATCTACATGCTGTAAGCGTAGATGTATGCGATCCATTAACTTACATGACATCAAGGGCTATAGAGAACATGTCTGGAAAAGGAAAGGGAGCAGAAGAAATGAATACCTACTCACAAGACTGTCTTGCTTTTTTGTAAATGATAAGAGAAAGCGAAGTTCAAGACAATAGATAAGGCCTCTTATAAATGGAAAAAGTGTTTGCAATAATGCATATCACATTATTACTAGATTATCACATGGCACATATTGGAATTTGGCTAATAAAGCAAAGTATGGAGTTAAATCTAACATTCATGGAATCACAGGAAGGCCCAAAATAAGAGCCTCAATGGTTGCGGCAATAACAATTTTAAAAGATTACATTTATGAAAATGCTTTACCGCAACCCCATCTATTAGAAATGCATCTTCTGATAGGTTTGACTAGAAAAGAAGTATTTAACTCTATTGGAGAAACACAGAGGCAAAGAGGGCATGCACAGGCATCTTTTCATACTTTGTATACTCTTTGGAAAAAATCCCAAAGAGGAAAAAAATGAGCAAAAAATGTCAAAGTGCAACGACTGTGATGATCTAAAGCGAGCATTTGAGAGTGCAACATCTCCAGAACAAAAAGAATCTTACAAAAAGAAGAGAGAATTTCATCATGGACTTGTTCAACATTCTAGAATAAAATATGCATTTTGGAAGGAGGAAGCTATTTCTCACCCAAGTGAGTACATGTGCGTTATTGTAGATGGTATGGATCAAAATACAACAACATTACCTCGATTCGTTAACACTCCACCTAAGCTACAAGGAAAATACTTTTTAAAGACACATCTACGTGGAGTGTTAGTGCATGAATTTAAGCTTTTGGTAGACATATGGATTGATTCCTTGCATCTACATGATAGCAATCAAGTTGTAGCATCTGTTATGAAGGCAATTCACAATGTACATGCAAAAAAAGGTCACCTACCAACAACTTTGAGAGTACAAGCAGACAATTGCAGATGAGAGAATAAGAATGTACTCTTCTTTGCATTCTGCTCATCAATGCTAATCGCTCATAGAATCTTCAATGAGATTAAAGTTGGGTTTTTGTTGGTTGGGCACACACATGAAGATATCAATCAGGTATTTAGCACGGTTTCAAGAGAACTAAAACACAAGGACATGGAGATGATGGATGACTTAATAAGAAAATGTGGGAGGCAAGTTTTGGTCGTAAGGAAGGAATAGTATGCTCAATGGTTGAGAGGATGTATAATTGGAGGAAGAGCTTTATTCTACCTTTCATACAAAAAGGTGGTGATGCCCTAGGGGGGGTCACTCATCACATGTAACCCTATCACATGAGTTCAACATAAGGATATTTTTTATTTCTAAAATTTATAGAAATAAATATACATAAGGGACTATTTAAAGTAGTTTTGGAAAAAATTTACAAAAAACACCAATTTTCCCACTGGTTGTCAACTGAGAACATACCGAGTGATTTGTCATCATATCATGTAGTATGTGCCTTCACACACCACACGGTATAGGACCATATCGAGAAATAAGAGAGACTACACATGGTGCCACACCCATATTGCACGGTTTTTTTTTGGGTGCCATGAGACATCATTGGTTGATGCACCCATACCATGTAGTGTTGTATAGGATGGCATGTGTGCCATCAAGAACCATCCAATTCACAAGGATATGCAATCATGTCTGTTCAGACAACGTGCAGTTGGGAGAGTTACCTTGGGGTGTCGCTGCTGAAATCTTATAAAAAGACCATGCCTAGAAGATGGCCTGCATCAGTCGGTTTGAATCGCCTCACCTTGGCTAACTTTAGACAGTTGGGGAGTTACCTTGGGTTGTCGCTGCTGAAATCTTATAAAAAGACCATGCCTAGAAGATGGCCTGCATCAGTCGGTTTGAATCGCCTCACCTTGGCCTGCCTCAGCTGGTCGAAATCGCCTCACCTTGGCTGATTGTAGATTGGCTTGCCTCAGCCGGTCAGAATCGCCTCACCTTGGCTGACTGTAGGATGTTGGATATGGGGAGAGAGAGAGAGAGAGAGAGAGAGAGAGAAGGGAAAAGAAGAGAGAGAGAGAGTGAGAGAGTAGAAAAGAGAGAGAGGAAGAGAGAGAGGGAGGGAGAGGGAAAGAGAGAGAGCTAGAGATGCATGTTTGTGTATTAGTGTTGGCACATGGCTCTTTCCTACTGCTTTCATAGGAAGAGCTGGGTTCTCTTAGTATGCAGGGTTCCGAGGCTTTTTGTCACCTACAGATATATTGGGGTTGTCGTTTGTAGTATACGTGTAGCTTAGGACCTCGAGTCGTGTTTCGGTGAGAGACGTAGGCTTAAGTGTGGTAAGCAAACAAAGTGCATGCATGTGTAAAAGGAACGTGTATCATCATGATTGAGGCAATGAAGGCTTTCGCCTTCATTGGGGGTTGTAGGGTTTAGGAGGAGTTTAAGGGTTAGAAGGAGGTTCCAGGGTTAGAAGGAGGTTCTAGGGTTTACAAGGAGGTTCCAGGGTTAGAAGGAGGTTCCAGGGTTTAGAAGGAGTTCCAGGGTTTAGAAGGAGTTTCCAGGGTTTAGAAGGAGTCCAGGGTTAGAAGGAGGATCCAAGGTTTAGAAGGAGGTTCCAGGGTTTAGAAGGAGTTCCAGGGTTTAGAAGGAGGTTCCAAGGTTTAGAAGGAGTCCAAGGTTAAAAGGATGTTCCAAGGTTCAGGGTAGAGTACATGGTGGAGAACTCGTCTCCCTCGTAGATCATGGAGTTTAAGGGATGAGGAACAAAGGGTTTAGGGGGAGCATAGGAGTGGGAGAGAAAGAAACTGTAAGAGCATGGGAGAAAGAAGAGAGAGAAGAGAGGAGGAGGAGGGAGGAGGACAAGAGAGTCATATGTAGAAGTTGTAACACATTCTCTTTCTACATGTAGAAGTTGTAACACAAAGTAGTATCACAAAGTTCTAACACAAAGTTGTAACACATTCTCTTTCTACATGTAGAAGTCGTATGTAGAAGTTGTAACACAAAGTTGTATCACAAAGTTGTAACACATTCTCTTTCTACATGTAGAAGTCGTATGTAGAAGTTGTTACACAAACTTGTATCACAAAGTTGTAACACAAAGTTGTAACACATTCTCTTTCTACATGTAGAAGTCGTATGTAGAAGTTGTAACACAAAGTTGTATCACAAAGTTGTAACACATTCTCTTTCTACATAAGTTCATGTTGGCACAGAGTCAACAATCTTTCAAGTGTCCATAGTAGGGCACATGACATCCCAGATGTCCTCCATCTTGTTCGAGAACTACAATCCATGCTCACATCATTGCATACTTTAGATAGCACACCATGCCTAAAGAATTGGATACATATCCACCATCACCTTGCTCCCATATCACAAGGCCTTTCATACAATGAGGTTAGGAGGTTTCTAGGGATTAGGGATGTTGCTCTAGACATCTACTTGGGTAGGCATGGCAATAGGCTAGTGATCAAGAAACCCTTCATAATATCTGGGTGTTCTCACCCATTGGTAGTAGCACATATCTATAGTCGATATGTGGCTGCTAATAATGGAAGAATGCCTAATAATCATTAGATCCCATTATACTTATGCAAGTGTATGCCTAGTTTCTAGCATATAGCCTAGTGGTGGAGGTGGTAATGAAGGATGTAGGATTAGCAATGTGCAGGACCCATTGCACGTGGTGCTAGTGGACCGTACTTTGGAGACTCATTTGTTCTATCCTCTTTCGTAGGTCTCACATCACATTGGGTGTGAGATGAATTGTTGAACCCATTCAGCACTTGTTTAGCACTCTGTCATGACCACATTAGCATGGTATATATATATTTTATTGTCTTATTATCTAGTTATACATTGAAGTTTACGGTTCTTATTTGTTTTGTTATTGTCATGCAAGCATCTCCATTGACACCCTCTAGTAGTGGCTCATATGTACTTCTTGTTGTGAGCTCATCATTTGCGCCCATTGCACTTGTCACAATATGTTCCACTTATTCAACTTCATACTTTCTAGGTGTATTAAGCTAGAATTTAGATTTATGCTTATAGCATGTGCACATGTATGCATAGGCACCGGCACCTACTACAAATACACATGACTTGATGCATCCTATTGATAGATTGAGGGTAGATTTGAGAGAGACACATGGCCTCTAACATGACACTCTGAGGAAACACAAGGTCTCTTACATTAAACTAAGACTCATCTTGAGACAACACAGGCTTTCTTGGATGATGAGATTATTGGTTGTAGGATTGTAGAGCATAGGGCAGAGCACTCCTACATGCAATGTCTTCATTTCAAGGGGTGTGGTGGTAGTAGGGCAACATTGTTGCAGCCATAGATAGCCTTGTACCATACACAGGCTCGGTTGGATGATGAAATTATTAGTAGTGGGATTGTAGAGCATAGGGCAGAGCACTTCTACATGCAGTGTCTTCATTTCAAGGAATGTGGTGGTAGTAGGGCAACATTATTGCCACCATACATAGCCTTGTACCATACAACGAGTGTGGTGGTAGTAGGGCAACATTGTTGCAACCATACATAGCCATACATAGCCTTGTACCCATAGCCTATGTCATAGTTTTGGGGTGACCTATGCTTTCAACTAGAGTGCCAAAGTTTGTTTGTCAAAATGCCTATACTTTGTGTACCATGGACTTTGAGTGGACTAGATTTTATGGGCTTGGGTGTGGGCATCTCTTCCATTTGGAGTGCATCGTACAACACTGAACTAGTAGGCTAAGATGCCCTTAATGCTCAACCCCTATCTCCCATGTCACACATTGGGTTCTTCATTGTATCCTGGAGATATTGAGGTGGAACCCGTGACCCAAAGGCTAGTATCTCACAAAAAATGCATGAGGATATCAAGGAATTCCACACGAGGAGGGCTATTTTGGCATTCCTACTTGTGCTAAGGAGTCAGATTCTATTCCATGAAGAGTCAAGACTTTGGCAACAACTTGTTGGCTCATGTTTTGAGAGATCCACGGCGAGTAGGTGCAACATGTAGGTGGTGTTGGAACTGCAATCCTATGCATGGTAGACTAGGAATAAGCATGTATGCCATGTGTTCTTGTGGATAAGCATCAGGTTGATGATCTATCTAATTCCTCGATCAAAGGCAAAATCTAAGGCTCAATTGCAGAGGGAATTTGGTGCTTGCCAGTATGTACCACACTTTCTATAGATGACTTCTAGGGGGCTCTATGTGATCTGTCTGGCTATGCTTTTCTCCATCTCTCCTGATGAGAGTCTTGTTCTCTCTATTCGTGTATTTCTATGCAAACAATGTTCATCTTTCTTTTGACTGTGTGAGCCCCAACAAGGCTATACAGCATGAGGGGACATAGCTCTAGTGATAGCTATTACCATGCCTATTATCTGGTTCATGCTATGCAATACATATAGTCTTGCTTTCTAGTCCTATTTTGCCTACTTGATCACCAAGACATTGGGTATTGGTTCTTTGCATTACGTAGCCTCTATTTCAATTTGTTACCATTGCCTCGTTAGGGGCAGAGATCTAGCTACTACAAAGTTTCTTTTTTTAAGGCCCTTTGAAAGCAGATCAATGGTAGTTCTACTCAGCCAGTTCGGGCAGTGCTCTAGGCACGTGTGTACCCCTTGTTTCTATCATCCCTTGCTATCTAAATTCGATCCTACAGGTGGTGTATAGGCATTAGAGGAGGAGCAGTGCATCACAGAGGCTAATGCAAAGATATCATCAAAAGTCTACATGAAAACAAAGAATATATACAATATTGTAGCTTATGCAACCAACCTACTTCACACACAACCATAGTTGCACCTGGCCTTGATCATTGGAGGCCCTCCGATCATGGCATTTTGGTTATGGGAATGTTGCCTTGATCCTTCTAAGGGTCACCATCTTCCCTCTTCCCTCCACGATCCTCTCCTCTATCTGCTCCCCACCAACCTTGCTTGGTAAGATCTTGTTCACGCGAAGGGGGTGGTTTGCAAACGAAGTGGGCATCGAATTTGAAATTGGGTGATCACCCATGATCGACCACCCCTAAACTCAAAAAAGGGATACATACCAAGGGATAGCTGCACCAACCATACTCTTGAGATGAAGTCTGAGGTACTTTGCTCCAAGACTGGCCAAGACGTTCCACATCATGTTTAGTAAACTCCTTGCATAAACTGCAGGGAGGGAAATCATATGTGGCAAGTCTATAGTGGTGTTCTCATATGTGAGGGTGTCTCCATGCAAGAGGCATTCATAGGTCACATGATCAATACACTGGCTGATAGGTAGCAAAACTATCGCACAACCTTCATTCATAGCCCATACATGTCTACCTAAGAATCGAGAAGACCATTATCAGAGAAACCTACTTGGAACTCAACTCCGCCCCCCATGTGATCACTAGGATCACTTTGGTCCTTAAGGTTGCTTGAGAATGTCATTCAAAAGCAACAACTCTAGTCATCGATTGGACAACTTCAACCTCGAGGAGGCACAGGAAACACTGTGGCTAGAACCAGAGGTGGTTGAAAGATATAAGCAAGAACATGACATTTTGCTGGATACTGCAATGAACTTGGTGGCCCAATCCCTGCACCCATGCTTGAGCTCAAGAATTTGGCTATGGAGGATTCAATGCTTCTACTAAGAGATCTCGACACTGCTCTAGGGACCCATCTCGACAACAACATGATTGCTAGTTATCGAACTTCTCTGGGTCTTTTCTCCACTCCCTCACAACCAAGTCCCAATCGCGTTGGTGGATGAAGGAAAGTTTATGCTTCCCTACCTTCACTGCACCTGACAACCTACACCAATAAGGGCAGAGGGAGATGCTAGATTGTCAACTTAGGGCTTCTTTTGCACGAGACCAAAGGGTCCTTGTTGAGAAACCCCTCAAGGGTTATGTTTGAAGCTGCTTCTTTGAATGCTAGTGCAAAAGAAGTCTTACCAAAGAAGTCCTAATCGCTCCTTAATTATTAATTCTATCGCACCCCTCCCAATTTTCTCTAATTAACCTATGCCTAAGTTGTTTAATTATGCATGCCCTCATCTCGCCTCTCCGCCTCTAATCGTCACCCCTCTGCCATCCTCCACCTCTGATCCTCCCCTGTCCACCATCTCCACTCTCCTCTCTCCTTGGCCTTAGTGGCCTCCCCTCCATCCTCTCTCCCCCACCTAAGTGGCCTCCCCTCTCTGCTCATCTCTCTCCCCTCTCCACTCAGCTCTCTCCCCTCTCCCTCCATCTCCCTCTCCCACTGCTCACTCCCCTCCGTCTTCTCTCGACTCTCCCTCCCCTCCCTCCCCTTTCTCTCTCTCTCCCTTCTCCCATCCATCTCCCTCTCCCTCCACCACTCTATCCCTCCTCTCTCCCTCTCCCTCCCCCTCTCCCCTTCTCTGCATCAACAACCCTTGCCCCCCTCCCACTCATATACTCAGTGAAGGCGACTAGTCATAGAAGATTCTGAACGTTTTTCAAAACTTTGCATTGATTAGTCAACTACCTTAAGTTAATTTCTCAATGCTATTTTACCTTAATTCGCCATGATTGAAGCTTACTAATTAATCAAAACCTATAAAACATCAACTGGGGGGGCCTATTCACAAGAATAGAGTTCTTGAGGAGAAGGCTAACTAGAAGGAGTTGTTCTAGGACACCTCAGACATTTAGCAAAGATATGACAAAGCGTATTGGGTTGAGGCAGTCATGCCCATGGAAATCCACACATCACCTACATATGTGGGATATAATGTAGATATACCCCCCTCTTGTACCATAATTTGCATGTTTTTGATTACCATGTCTTGATGGTGATTAGGGAGGATGTTCCATGATATCATGGGCTAATCCATGGATTGGAGCATGTGCTTTCTCCATACCATCATTGGCAAAGAATATTAACATGTAGAGATGGAGGGAATATGATCACATTCACCATGTATTACAAAAGTAAAATCCATGTGACACTACAAGGGGGGGGGTATTTTTGGGTGGTGCTGGTGCTGGTGACCGTTACAACGATGGTTGTGCCCTGATGCTGGCAATTGCAGAAAACAATTGAATTGGATGTGTATCTATATGTAGTATTTGAGTGCTTTCGTAATTTGAAAGATAATGTAGCTTAAAAGTGCATGGTACTATTTTCATTGTTTCTTTTGAAATCCAATAATCCTTACTGAAGTTATTTTCATTCATGCATAGCAAGAGATACTCAATAAAGCTAACATAGTACTTACAACCTCCATGATAATGTCCCCTGGCTGACCACACATCAGAATGTATAACCTCCGAGGGTCTATTCCTTCTTGTTTCACTACGTGGAAACGGATGCCTACCTTGCTTTCCAAATTAATAGGCCTCACACACTCTATGCATAATGTTCACTTTGAACTGGGGTAATCCTGCCACAATCTCATGTGCTTGCATAGATTTTAGCCTTTGTACATTCACGTGCCCAATGCGTTTGTGCCATATTTCAATATCTGCAATGACACCTTTTCCATGCGCAAACATAACAGCTTCCAACTCAGGCATGCCAACATCCAAGGTAAACACTATCATTTGGAAGGACTGCCAAAATTTTATTATGAGTGTAGGAAGAAGCAAAAAATTTTGGTAGAGTCTTGGCAACACATGTGCTTATTCCATGGGGGGGCCTGTTTAGATATGGAAGCCAAATTGTCAACGCGACCAATTTTGCACCACATATATATATCAAGTAGTCATTGAGCCTAACAAAAGAATCAATTGAGAAATTTATCATACATCCCCCTCTCATAGACCATATCTCCTCCCCTTCTCTAAGCAATCTAGCCTAAGGAACAATTTGTTTGTGCTTTGTATGATCAATGTAATCCAACTTGTCCGCCTCAATGGTCCCTCTTGTAATCCACGATGCTGAAGTTGATGATTTTTCTCTAATACTAATTATATGCTTCCAAACAACTCCAAATCTATTTCAAATAATTTTCTGTAAAAAACCTCAATAGTAAGAGTGTATCTTTTAAAACAAAAAAATCTTTCTTTCTCTTTAAATCATGTATTAAAATAAAACAATAAAATTACCAAAACAAACTACAAATTAACTGCTTCTTCAAAGTTGCATCATAAAATCTCATTATTTTCACTGTCTTGCATTGTTCTAAAGGTTTTCTCACCTAAATCTCCATGCAAGTTGCTCTAATAGACCCTGATTTGAGTTGAAAACTAAAAACATTCTAAAACTACATGAATGAACAGTTACACCTGATTCTTGGAGCAAGGTTCTTTGAAAGAAAAAATTGATCAAACTTGTCCCTCCCAGTGGTCCCAAATGTGTTCCAGGATTGATGAAGTTGATGGTTCTTGCTTCAAAACAAATTATATGCTCCCAAACATCTCGAAATCTATTTCAAGCAATATTTTATAGAAAACCATTGATAGTAAGAGTGAAAAAACTCATTTCTCATGGAATTTCTTACCAAAAAAAAAAATTTTCAACGTTTTCAAACCATCAAATAAAACAAAACAACACAACAACACAAAATGAACTACAAACTAACTGTCTCTTCAAAGTTACATCATTAACAAACAAATCTCGTCATAATCACTGTGTTGCATTGTTCCAAAGATTATCTCCCCTGAACCTCCATACAAGCTGTCTGGATGGACCCCAAACCTTAAAAAATGGTTTGAAATCATGTACCCTTAGAGATTGCAGCAGGGAAAGTAACTAATATTGAGAGATGGGAAAAAGAAAGATTGATTCTCATGCATTAGCAACTGCAATGCCTAAAAGTCAATCTTATTTGATACTTTCGCAAAGAATCTCATCCAGTAGCTCCTTCTAAGCTCCAAACACCTTGCATCATTCATGGCTCGCTCAGAGCATTGATTGCCTTGTCTTCCTAAATGAAATGATTTCAGATCTTGGGAGAATCTTAGATGAGAGAGGAAGTGGCGAGATTTGAAGGAGAAGCACCCAAAATAGAGAAAGAAGAAAGTAGGTTAAATCTCATTCAAAAATCTTGAACATTTTCAAAGAATGAGAGTTAAATCTCATTCAAAAATCTTGAACATTTTCAAAGAATGAGAGTGAAATGGGAGGGAAATGCAGGCAGAGAAGAGAAGTGACGAGATTTTGGCATGAGAGTCCATCCCATGAGAGGGAGAATAGAGAAAGAAGCTTCTCGTTCAAGAGCTAGCAAGAAATTTGAAAAGAGGGCTGGAGCAAAGAAAAATTCGAAATGGTTATCAGAAATGAGGGGGAAGCAAGAGGAATGAGAGAGAATGAAAGTGGTAGCTGGATGGGAGGATTTGGTTTCAGGTTAAATGGTTCAAGTTTACTAGGTTTTTTAGTTTGGTTACAGTTAAAAAACGTGATGGGAGAGTTGACGCAGCAAGTGGGTGCTCCACCTCATTGTTTGGGCCATCGAATAAAGAAATAGAGAAGTTAGTCCACTTTCAATATTCTATTGCCCTCCACTAGCCAATATTCTCTTGGGTTTTTATTCACCTTATTCTTCCATGTCACTAGCCCAAGGGCTCCCTTACAAGGCCCCTTTTGAGTCCAATTTTTTTGTAATATTTGAACTAGGGTACAACTGTTGTGATTGTTTATATATTATAGGAAGTTGGATGTTAGATGTGGCTTGCAGTATTCGGTAATTGTTTTTTGTAAACATATAAAATCGGCATTGATAAGTGGCTCTATGGCTTGTATATCATCTTTGTATTTATGTAATGGCCTAGTGTTTAAAGATTGTATCAGTATAGTTGTGTTTGTGTGTTGGTATATTTTGTTATTCAGTGTTTCCCATTTTGATTGAGTTGTTAGTCTTTCCATTTCTTTTTGAACATCTTTGTCTATAAGGAGCTATTGTTGTTGAAGTGGCTGAAGTAAGTAAAGGTTGTCAATGTCTTTACATGTGAAAGAGCTGTATATGCAAGGCCATGCATTCGGATTCCTACTAATGAGAAAGCTAGCCCGCTATCCATCGTTAGACCTTGCAATCTATGTATTGTTCTAGCAGCATCTGCTTGGATCGGGAATTGCTGTCAAGTAAGGATACTTGTTTTAGAAAGGCCAATTTGTATTTCCCTTGTAACTTGGAATATGAGTATCCATTTGCGGTTGATGTTTGAAGTGTATGCATGATAATTGGTTCAACGGGTTTTATTCCCAATGTTCGGGTTTTGAAATTGGATCCTTACGATGTCATTATTGTTGTAGGTAGTCATGTTCATAAAAACTTCATCTACACCATTAACTAATCCATCTTGTTGGTTAATGTTTCCTGCAAATAATTCAACTAGTATTCCTTCTTTGATCTATATAGTTGTTCGTAGGCCATCTTTTGCTTTAGGGTTTTCTAAAATTTTAGATGAGATGTGACTGTCATTATTGAATGTATCGATTGCTTTGATATTGTATTCTTTACCTATTATTTGATGGAATACTTTGTCGTTGTGTTTATTTGTTTCAAGGTTGGTATAGTAAACGTGAGGGAAAGTATGGTCTTTGGGTGGTTCGCGAAGGCAACGTCGGTTTATGTATTGTATTTTCTCATTTGTATGTGTGCAATTTCTGAAAGAGTTTACTAGTGTCTATATGAACTAAGTATCGTTTTGACGCATTGTTTTTTTGAGCTCATTATAACATCGAGGCTTTGTGAGCCAGTATGTGTTAGCAATTGTTTGTAATGAGTCTTCTTCTATTTTTAGTACCCAGCTGTCTCTTACTGGTTTGACCTGATATAAATCTCCACATCAGATGATGTCAACATTTCCAAAGTATTCTGAATGGTTTCTTTTGAATGGTATCATGCAAAGGTCTGCAAAATCTAAAGTGCATCTTCTAACTAAATCGTCAAAGACAATAAGTTGCAATTTTTTATAAAGATCGATAAGAGTAGGTTCTATAAATGCCAAGTCCAAGAAGTTTTGAGCTAATCTGTAAAAAATTATCCATGCCCCCCTTTTTTGAGAGAATATTCTCAAGGGAAGTCCTTAGAGGGCTCCAAATTTCCCTAATGGTATGTCAAGATTTTCCCTTGAGAGTGAGGTTAAGTTTTTTGTTTGTAATGGTAAATGTAATGTGCCGTATATAGTAAGGCTATTTATATTGCAGGCTGCTTTCCTTGTGTAAGCTAGCATCAATACATGTAGTAGCTCATAATCTAGATTTGAAATGGGTCGATTATAAAACCAGAGTAATCCTTGGACTATAAGCATGAGAAGGTATGTTTTGCCTTTGCTAGCTCCACCAGTGAGGAATAAGTGAATTTTTTTATTGGTTGAATCCTTTTATGTAGTGTGACATGAAGTTAAGGGTAATAAACTTCACGCACCTCTTTACTTCTTGTTGCTTTCGAACTAAGTGATAGAGACATTCATCACTGGGAAAGGGACATTAAAAAGAATATTTTATACCAAGAGACCACATCATAATATCCTCCCTTAGATGAGAATGAATATGGTAACATCTAAGTGATGTTGTACTCAAGCACATGGAGAAGGAAAGGATCGGCAGAGGCCATAATCTCAGCATAGACATCTTTACACTTAGTGTTAAGGGCAAAAGCAGCAACAGCAAAGAGGAACTAGGGGGGGAGTCCTTAGATCATTATCATTAATACGTTGTATCTAGTTTATAGTGAGATATGAAAAGACGGAAGTTCTAGGACTAGGCGGAGAACTGAATAGGCACGGCAACCATCACGGTTGCCGTGACGGTTGCCGTGATGGTTGCCGTTCCTATTCAGTTCTCCGCCTGGTCCTAGAACTTTCGTCTTTTCATATCTCACTATAAGTATCTAGTTTATAGTGAGATAGTCGCAGTAGTGCGTTTCGAGTTAGTCTTCAGAGTAGAGAGGGCTAACACTTAGCTCAAAACACTTTCCAAAATATCATAAGACATAGTCTAGGCCTATAACTTTTAGTAGAGAAATGATATCAAATATTCAAACACACATTAAGATGTGCCTTGAAATGGCCTTCGCTTTGATATAAGTTTTGTAAGAAACAGAGAAGTGGTTGGAAAGATATGGGTAAGATATGGGTAGTTTACTGGGCGGGGGTAAGAGAGTGAGAGAGAGAGGGGGGGAGGGGGAGAGAGGAGAGAGAGAGGGGTGGAAAAAAGAGGAGAGAGAGGAGAGAGAGAGCGGGATGGGGAGAGAGGAGAGAGAAAAGAGAGAGAGAGGGGGGGGAAGGGGGAGAGAGGAGAGAGAAAATAGAGAGAGAGAAAGAATAAAAGAGAGAAAGGGGGAGGGATAGAGAGGGAAAGAAAGACAGAGAGTGAAAGGGGGAGGTGGTGGGGGTGGTGGAAATGGGAGGGGGAGGGGGAAGGGGGAGGGGGAGAGGGAGGGGGAAGGGGGAGGTGGTGGTGGAGGGGGAGGGGCAGGGGGGAGGGGGAGGTGGAGGGGGAGGGGGAGGGGGGGAGGGGGAGGGGGAGGGGGAGATGAAGGGAGAGGGGGAAGGGGGAGGTGGAAATGGAGGGGGAGGGGGAAGGGGGAGGTGGAGATGGAGGGGGAGGGGAGAGGGGGAGGTGGAGATGGAGGGGGTAGGGGGAGGGGGAGATGAAGGGGGAGGGGGAAGGTGGAGGTGGAAATGGAGGCGGAGGTGGAAGGGGGAGGTGGAGATGGAGGGGGAGGGGAGAGGGGGAGGGGGAACGGGGAGGGGGAGAGGGAGGGGGAAGGGGGAGGTGGTGGTGGAGGGGAAGGGGGTGGGGGGAGGGGGAGGTGGAGATGGAGGGGGGAGGGGGAGGGGGAGGGGGAGATGAAGGGGGAGGGGGAAGGGGGAGGTGGAAATGGGAGGGGGAGGGGGAAGGGGGAGGGCGAGAGGGAGGGGGAAGGGGGAGGTGGTGGTGGAGGGGGAGGGGGAGGGGGGAGGTGTAGGTGGAGATGGAGGGGGGAGGGCGAGGGGGAGGGGGAGATGAAGGGGGAGGGGGAAGGGGAGGTGGAAATGGAGGGGGAGGGGGAAGGGGGAGGTGGAAAGGGAGGGGGAGGGGGAGGGGGAGTGGAGGGAGGAGAGGGGAGGGGTGAAATAGAGGGGGGGGGGAGGGGGAGGGGAGATGGAGGAGGGGGGGGAGGTGGATGGAGGGGGAGGGGAGGGGGAGGTGGAAATGGAGGGGGAGGGGGAGGGGGAGGTGGAGGGGGGGGGGAAAAAAAAAGAGCACAAAAACTTGACGGACGAAAATCGAAAAGGACAGAGAAGTGGTCACTTGAACGCTCTCCAAGTCTTTCTCGATGTAACGGGATTGTTGTGGAACAATGGATGGTGGGTGGAAGGCTGGGTTATCACTACGAGAAGGGCTCGAAGTCACTTACAATGCGGGGATAGGAGTAAGGTGGTGGTTGATGGAGAGGGAGGAGTGTCTTGCGTGGGGCTCGGAATGAAGAATGGAGGCAAAAAGTGAAAGATGAAGAATGAGGGGGTGGAGTAGGTTCTTATAGGATTTGATTTTAGGTTTAGGGTTTAACCTTGAACTCTTCCCGAGCCATAACTCTTTATGGAGAGCTCGGTTTGCTTTTTTGAAAAAAGGTAAAATGATTGAAATTGCAAGCTCTACGCATTCGTGTCCACTACCTAGCCTGATTGTATATCATGTGGCTTCTATTTAAGAGATAAAGAAAATGTCTTAAGGTAGTAACCCAAGGTTGATGCTTGGGGTTGATATGTTTGGCTAGAAATGGAAAAACATTTTTACTCTCCTTGCCCTTGAGTGTTATGTTCATGAAAGTTCAAAGTAGTTTGTTGTTTTACACATACCTACGTATGTTTACTCACTAATTGAGATGCTAGTCTCCCCGGCAGTAGCACCAAATGTTGGCTCTTTCCTACTGCTTTCGTAGCAAGAGCTGGGTATTCTATGTTTGCAAGGTTCTGAGGCTTTTTGTTACCTACAGATATATTGGGATTGTCGGTTGTAGTATATGTGTAGCTTAGGACCTCGAGTCGTGTTCCAGTGAGAGACGTAGGCTTAAGTGTGGTAAGCAAACAAAGTGCATGCATGTGTAAAAGGAATGTAAATCATCTTTGTCGAGGTAATGAAGGCTTTCGTCTTCATTGGGGGTTGTAGGGTTTAGGAGGAGTTTAAGGGTTAGAAGGAGGTTCTAGGGTTAGAAGGAGGTTCCAGGGTTCAGAAGGAGGTTCTAGGGTTTAGAAGGAGGTTCGAGGGTTTAGAAGGAGTCCAGGGTTAGAAGGAGGTTCCAGGGTCCAAAAGGAGGTTCCAGGGTTTAGAAGAAGTCTAGGGTTAGAAGGAGGATCGAAGGTTCAGAGTAGAGTACATGGTGGAGAACTCATCGCCCTCGTAGATCATGGAGTTTAAGGGTTGAGGAACAAAGGGTTTAGGGGAGCATAGGAGTGGGAGAGGAAGAAGGTGTAAGAGCATGGGGGAAAGAAGGGAGAGGAGGAAGGAGGGGGAGGGAGGAGGAGGAGAGAGGAGGAGGAGGAGGAGGGAGGAGGAGGAGGGAGGAGGAGAGGGACAGGATGCGTTGCAAGGTTGGAGGAGAGGGGAGGAGTTGCAAGGTTAGGACATGCTTTTGGACGTGCAGTGCAAGGAAGCATGGACACTTGAGACAAATGCTTGGAATACCAAAGTAGACTCAACACAATGCCCCAAAGAGTGTGGGCTTCATTCCATTATGGGGTATTTATACAAGTTGGAGAGCTTCTCTCTCTGCATGTAACACAAAGTCGTATCACAAAGTTGTAACACAAATTTGTATCACAAAGTTGTAACACATTCTCTCTCTACATGTAGAAGTTGTAACACAAAGTTGCATCACAAAGTCGTAACAAATTCTCTCTCTACATGTAGAAGTTGTAACACAAAGTTGTTACACAAAGTCGTAACACAAAGTTGTATCTAGAAGTTGTAACACAAAGTTGTATCACCTTCCCTTTCTACATAAGTTCATGTTGGCACGGAGTCAACATAGGTTCACAGAAATGGGATAGTCAAAATATATATCACATGGCCTACATCATATGGTGACCGGAGCTGATTTACATAACATGTTCTTTTTGGAGTACTACTCCAAGTAGAGAACCTCAAAATTTGACCAAGTGATGATAAACTAAAAATTCAAAAGACAAAGTGCTTAAAAAGCATAGTCTTTATTTTCTTCATTTGCTGATGGAGTTCTTCGTTCAGCCAGATTTGCTTTGTTATTGAAGTAGTCCTTCTTGTCTTTGATCAACCAATTAGCTTTTTCTTTTGTAGACTTCTTTCCATTCACAACATTCCATATCTTCTTTTTCATAAACATAAACTCAACTTTTGTTTGCCAAGTATGGAAACTAGTTCCATCCAACTTCTCAAAAAAGGTCTTAGCTTCCATGGCAAGGTCTTACCCGAGGGCAGTGTCTAGTGCCTTACAAGTGAAATATGAGCAATAAAAATAATCCTTCAAAGAGTAACAACTTGAATACTTTGACTTGGATCTCTCTATGTGACTTAAGTAAATGTCAAAGCATGAGGCAATTAGTCAGAACAACATTTATGCAATATGTCTAAGCAAAGATGACCAAAAAGATGCTAGAAAATGAGCATAGCAGACTGAAAATAAATCTTGGTCAAACTACCAGTCAAACTTTAACTGCCCAAAGTCAAACTTAGACTAGCATATTCAAGCTTTCATGGCCAAAGAGGCAGCTCAAAAATGTGCTCCAATTCATCATGTAGAGGCCGAAACTCAGAGGGGTTTTGTAGTGGAGAGGAAGGAAAACATGTAGAGCTTCACCCTCAGAGAGGAATTGCACAAAAGATAAACACATCGGCCAGCATTGTAGAAGAATAGTGGACTGTTTTTTTGACAAAATCGACTTGAATCTTGCTCCAAATGAGATCAGACCTTGATGAGCAGCAAGGTAGTGATGTCGCCCAGCTCCCTCTGGAAGGATTTTGACAATGTTGCACTCCACGGTGAGAACCAGGAAGAAGGTTGACGCAGCTTCCTGAGGCAATGCCACTCCAAAAATGGCGAGATAGCACATATGGCTTGTTCTGTAGATTGGCCCTGACCTTGGGAAGACTCTCCTAAAAGATGAGAAGCTGAGAATGCGAGCTTGAAGAGAACTCTCACTTCCAAAATCAACTTTGGCAAGGGAAGGTGGAAGATGGACACGAGGAAGAAGATGATGATGTGGCACCTAACTAGGCTTAGGCTAGAGAGAGCATCTAATGCTAGGCTAGGCTAGATCTAGAACCTAAAGCTCTGATACCATTTGTGGAATCCCATAGGATAGAACAGATGCAACTTGCAAGAGGTGTGAGAGCACAATGAAAGAAGGATGATAGTTCTCTATTATGATTGTGAGAGAGAGGACTCTCTCTTATAGAAAGGGGGAGAAGGTAATACCTTCCCTACATAAGTGGCAATCAGCCCCTACATCAGTGGGAATCAATCATTACAGCAGTGGGATTGCCTTTGTCTTACATCATCACTTAGGTCACACACAGACGGTCATTCTCCCCCAGATAGAGGGCGGCCTCGGCATCATAGATCCAGAACTGCAGAGTCAGGCATTTCTTGGCAAGTTAGTCATCTATGGTCTAACCCTAGGAGGGCAGACGTGGAAGCTCTTGCTATAGCATGGTCTCAGCGCGTGTACCCCCTAGAGGGGGGGTGTTTGGTAGCCTTCTATCCGATGGATCTTCACTTCTGCCCCTTTGACTCAGCCCCATTCCCCCTTCCTCCATATCCTCGTCTCGGTCTGGAGGAAGTTGCGACACAGCCTCTCCCAGGTTCCCCCTAGCTGCTGAGAGGAGATAAACAGACAGCCCCTGATCTGGAGCAGCTAGGTGATAGATGTTACAGGTCGCTAGCTTGGACAGAGATCCCATATCCCTTGAGCGCTCTGGGCGTGTGGGCCCACGCGCTCACTCCGGGTTTGGAGGGACGTCTATAGCCAGCTGAGCCCAGGCGAGCTGGCAGCAATAGTAGGTATGGCACGTGAGTTCGGCGAGCGGAGATTGATGCTGCCATTCCTGCAGGTTGGAGGATTCGCATAGTCACCAGATAGCTCTTCCTGGGAGTAAGAGGTGGCTAGGATAGTTCACTCCACGAGGCATTCCTTTGGTGGTTGCAGGCCTTTTCTCGGACTCCTCGTTACACTTCTTCTCCGTCACTGATGATAGCTTCCTACAGAGCAGAGAGTCCGTGATCGACCCCTAGCTTCCTTGGCAGTGCCTTTACATTGTAGGGCTGTAAGGGAACACGTGGCATATAGACCCCCTGATTATGCAGGACCAGGATTGGAGACTCTGGATATGGGAGGGCCATTCCTTGACAGAGGTGGAGTGGGACCCAAGAGAGTGGCGCTGGCCACCATCGGAGACCTCAGAGAACCCTACCCCCTTCTTTTCTTATAGTGCACGCATGGGTAGGCATGCTCTTGGGGCTCTCTAGCGCGGGCTACCCACACAGGCACACAGTTGGTATGCCCATGGGATATCTTTGGTCTTTCTTCGCACTTTCTGGAAGACTCTTTGGGCTAGCTGGCGGCCGAGGAAGATCTCCTACTTCCTTTGGATGGTGGCACACAAGGGGCTACCAGTTGGCAGCTGGCTAAGGCAGATGGGGTAGGAGGGGCATTACCAGATGTGTTTTCAGGAGGAGTCGTCCCTGAAGCACTGCCTTTGGAGCTGCTCGCATGCACAGATGGTTTGGAAGGGAGTCATGGGGATCATAGCGAGGGCTACACTCGAGCCGATCACTTGGGGAGCCGTTTGCTGGTGCAGTACTGAGATGGGACATCACTTGGCTTATGGGTTCTCTAGACAGGATCCCGTCTTTTTCATCACGTAGGCCACCTGGGCATACATGGACAGCTTCCCTTGGCATCTGACAGAGACAGATGCAGGAGCGATGCCTCGGCATCCAGTTTGGGAGATCATAGGGAGCATTGTAGGCTGGCATATCTGGACTTCTAGATGCGCGTAGACTGTAGGAGCTCAGACTTCTTCTACTACCCAAACCTTAGCACACATTTGGAGCACGATCGTTCACATGCTCAAGGGTTAGTGGGATCAGATTCAGGGAGAGTCCCAGGCAGGGAAGGAAAAGAGACGACGCTTCCTTCGCGGCGACTGGGACCACCAGGAGTTGTTCTTAGAAGAGGAAGAAGAGCCTGCAGAACCACAATGGCAATAGCCATTCCCAAAGTGGGTAAAGTAGCTTTTGGACGGCAGAGAACCTCCAGCCATTGAGGAGGAACCATCTGAACACCTCTAGTCCAAGAGATTAGAGGAGCAAAGAAGGGCACAGGAGCACTTGGTCAACTACACTTTGATGATAGAGGTGATCCGTGCTCTTGAACCAAAGTGTGTTGGCTCTTCCCTACTACTTTTGTAGGAAGAGCTGGGTATTCTATGTTTGCAGGGTTCCGAGGCTTTTTGTCACCTACAGATATATTAGAGTTGTCGATTGTAGTATACGTGTAGCTTAGGACCTTGAGTCGCATTCTGGTGAGAGACATAGGCTTAAGTGTGGTAAGCGAAAAAAGTGCATGCATGTGTGAAAGGAATGTGTATCATCATGATTCAGGTAATGAAGGCTTTCGCCTTCATTGGGGTTTGTAGGGTTTAGGAGGAGTTCCAGGGTTCAGAAGGAGGTTCCAAGGTTTAGAAGGAGGTTCCAGGGTTTAGAAGGAGTTCCAGGGTAAGAAGGAGGTTCTAGGGTTTAGAAGGAGGTTCCAGGGTTTAGAAGGAGTTCCAAGGTTTAGAAGGAGTCCAAGGTTAGAAGGAGGTTCCAGGGTTTAGAAGGAGTCCAAGGTTAGGAGGAGTCCAGGGTTAGAAGGAGGTTCCAGGGTTAGAAGGAGGTTCCAGGGTTTAGAAGGAGTTCCAGGGTTTAGAAGGAGGTTCCAGGGTTTGAAGGAGGTTCCAAGGTTCAGGGTAGAGTACATGGTGGAGAACTCGTCTCCCTCGTAGATCATGGAGTTTAAGGGATGAGGAATTAAGGGTTTAGGGGAGCATAGGAGTGGGAGAGGAAGAAGGTGTAAGAGCATGGGGGAAAGAAGAGAGAGGAGGGAGGAGGAGGAGGGAGGAGGAGGAGAGAGGAGGAGGAGGAGGGAGGAGGAGGAGGAAGGAGGAGGAGGGAGGAGGACAGGGAAAGGGTGGGTTGCAAGGTTGGAGGAGAGGGGAGGAGAAGTTGCAAGGTTAGGACATGCTTTTGGACATGGAGTGCGAGGAACCGAGGATTACCAAAAAGCGAGCGAGGCCAAATAAGTGAGCATGGACAAACAACAATGCAAGGTGTTATTTGTTTAATAACAACCACATCTATTCATCCAGGACAGCCAATTGCCACAATTTATGCTCCAAGAAATCTTACCCACTCGCCTGCATCTTGGCTAGCATGTTTTCAGAAGTACATGTTCAAATCATGTTTCCTTTGCTATGAAAAAGTAATGATAAAATAAAACATTAAATGCTTTCAATAATGAGAATAGTAACATATTACATTAACTGCTCTTCATGTTGTCAGAAGACACCTTTTTCCTAAAAGTTATTAACTCCATAGCACAAAAAGCATATGTCACACAAAAAAAAATTAATATAAAAATTTGATGCTTCAAAATGTCTTCCAACCCTTGTAATGGTTGTACAAAATGATTTTTTGTGCATTGCCAAAACATGGAAGCACACCTATGTATATCATCTGCTTCCAAAGGAAATATAAAAAAGGGACATCTAGGCTACCTACTAAATGCTTGATGGGTTTCTTCCACGTTCAAAAAATACAAATTAGTGCAGCTTCATCCAAGGAAGCACACCTACATATATTATCCGATTTTGAAGGAAATGCAAAAAAAGGGCATCCAAGCCATACACTACATACTTGATGGGTTTCTTCTACCACCCAGAGCTTAAAACAATTCAACTTTTGTCAATGCAGCCTGATCCATAAACTGATGCACCATTTCAGTTAAGGCCAAGACAACAATAAACACGAAGTATATGTGCTTGCAAGGCATGTAGGGACTTTTTCTTGCTTCCCTTTCTGTGAAATCAAGGCATGTGCAACGTGGAAACTCTGAAATCAAGACACTATATGTTAGCCCCTTGGACATTGATCCTGTTGTATGAACATGGAATACATGCACCTCATGTGGAATAATGATGTTATCTCTCACCACCTCCCCATTTTCTGTAACTTCCTTGTGTATCCTTTCCTTGAAATCTTTATTCAACTTACTTCTCCATGAAACAAGCTTTCCATCACGATGAGAAGGGTGCACATGGCTAGGTGTATGGATCTGCTGTGCATAAGGAGGTCCCATCACACCAATAGAATCATCACTATTAAATACAAACCCTGCCCTTACAAGGGCACCCTTCTCATCTTCAGTCATTGATGTCCCACTTGCAACCTTCCATACACCTGGAGAGACCCCAGGAACACCTTGAATGGATTTATCCACATTCCATGTATGGGTGACAGAAGTATTACAAAACTATACAAACTGCTCTATCACTCCATGAGAATGTTGCCTTCTTCCCTTAAAACAAGTGGCTGGCACACCATCACTTGCACTTATACCAAGTGAATTGATTAGTGCCCCACATCATCTTTGACTCTCTGCTAAGTAGCCAAAGCATGTGACAACGCTATATGGTTTGGTTCTCCTGATCGCCCAATTGGCTTCATGAATATCTATCTCTTTACAAAGTTGTATCACAAAGTTGTAACACAAAGTTGTATCACATTCTCTTTCTACATAAGTTCATGTTGGCACAGAGTCAACATACTCCCAGATCCATTTTACTACCCGTCCTCTAGTTATGGCTTATTGCGATCATGTACCTGGGTTGCCATGTTTTTAGTCCAGTGGCTATGGAACTTGTGTCATGCCAGTCGATCCTGCTGTAAAGCCTTAGCACCATATACAATTTTTGTACAATTTCCAGGTAGCCTGTATCCACCATTTGCTCGAACAGAGATATGTGGCATGCCTCTAAGAAGATCACTTTTTGATAGAGCCGGCTTGTAATCTGAGCATCAATCCTTTCATTGGGATTAAAGCTGAGTGGAGGCAAATGGGAATCAAGGTAACATGGGACCTCCAGAATGAATTCCAATGTTTTACAAAATATGGCACTTTGGCAAAGGAAGTGATCAATGTTGCCATATTCTACTGCTGAAGTTCTCGGACCATGGTGCTGAAGTTCTCGGACCATGGTGCCTTGGATATTCCATTCTACACCAGAGTAGGGTTCAATCATTGGCCAATTAATGACTCGACCTTTAGCCAAAGTGTGTATGTTGGCTTCCCATTTTTTACACCGTGGAACTCCATAGAACTTGGGATGGGTTCTGAGACATGGAGGTGCCTGTAAGTACTCCTTTAAGAAGATTTCATCAAAGAGCTTGGGACGGCACCAATCAGGTTGTGGTTCCAACTTGCTAATCCAACCTTCACTAATTTGATGCTGACGAAGGTTGGTAGGAAAGTTGTCCAGTGTCCATCCACCTCGAGTTTTCATATCAAGATATTTAATTTGCTCCAAAATTCCTTGATGGGGTTACTAGTGGGAAGTGGTATATCATCAAAATCATACCCATCATTGGAACTTGGCATGGGCATACAAATTGGATTATTTGAATCCTAATATTCAAAATCAAATATTGTCTCATTTTCTACTGATGGAAGCACCAGAAGTGTCGGAGGTGATGATGGGGCATGGAGAGAACTGGGGGACATTGGGGAGAAATATGGCAGAGTGATAGTGGCAAAAGGGGGAGCAGAGGGGAGGGGGGGAAGAATTGGGCAAATGGTTTGAGCAGCTTGGTAATACTCAAGGGTAGGATTAGCAAGGGAGGGGAAAAAGCTAGGTGTGAGGGGCTCGTAAGTTTGTGACCGTTGGGTAAGTTGAAAATGGTGAGAGGCATGAGCAAAGAGACGATGGAGGGAATAGATGTTAGGATGGAGCTCGGGGAAGGTTAAGAGGGTGGTAGCAGCAAGGGGAAGTGAGGTTATGATGTTGGCAGAAAGAGTGGTTAGATATGGGAAGTTGGATGTGAGATAGGCCTTGTCATCTTCCGACACTTCTTTTTGCTGGTGTGATGGGATGATCAGCTGCATGGGTGGGATGTCGGTTATGTCATGCCATGCAAATAATAGGGATGTCCATTGTAGCAATGGCAACAAACCTACAATAACCCTGAGGGGAGGACTACCCATGAGGCAGACATATGCAATGAAAGCATCCATCCTGAGTGTTATAAACCCGGCATGTGTAGATAGGCAGAAGATATTTTTCTCATCTTCAGACAAGTCTTGGCAAATTATGCGTAGGGTTTTAGTCTCGATGGAACGTTCCCAGTTGATTGTTGGATGAGCAAATATGATCCTAATTTGGAATTGCTTCCATTGGATAAGCACGTGTGCGTTGAGGTGATCTTCCACTTGTAGAGCAGCCACAAGATCTTCGTACACCATAGTTGTGCATTGTATTCGGGCATCATTGGTGTTGTCTTCCAATGCCTCATTGTTGTGCACTAGCAATTGGAGTTCAAGCTTGGAGATTATTATTTTTTGGAAGTGCATCTCATTCATTTTTTCTTTGTATTGATGGTAGATGGTTGTGTATGCCTCCTTAAGCTTTCTCATTTGCAAGGTGACCTTTGCCTGTTGAGGAATGTCTTCAGTGGTATTGGACCATTGGTTCAATACTTGGGCTTGTGAAGTGCTGGCCTCTTGAACGGTAGCAAGTTGGTCTTTTCAGATTCGGCATTCCCTTGTAAGCTCATCAATGCTGAAGGCATGTACTACCAAAGATTGTTTCATGTCTTCAAGCTTGTCTTTGCAATCTTGGAGCTCTTCTTCTTTGTGAATTAGAGTGAGTCGAGCTTGTGCCACTACCTCCGTCTATTGTGCATGTGTAGATGTCAAGGAGTTATAGTAGGTTTGTAGGATTGCCATTGCTTCTACTGCCGCAGTCAGCTGTGTTTGACTTTGGTGGTGGTTGGAGGTCACACCCCTTACTGCCTTCTCTTGAGCTTGGAGAGCTTGGTTCATGCACACTTCTTCTACCTCCTTCTCATCTATCTGTGCTCGAAGTGCCTTGACCTCTATGGTGATTGCCTAGAATTGGTCTTCGATTTCTGATGCAGTCTGCCTTTCCAATTCTCTTACATATTCTTCCTTGGCCAAGCTAGTGAATAGTTCTCACATTTGGATCATTTGGCTAGCTTGATGTTGGAGAATGATAGACGGTGATGAGGTCTGGTGATATTGCTGATACAAGTGGTGCCCATGTAGCCATCCCGATGATTCTGTAGTACTTGGGGGAGGTTGTTCCAATGGCATTTCAGTCCCTTGTGTACAATAGTCATATTGCTGATCTGGCACTAGCTCCCCTTGTGGCTCATCAACAGGCATGGCGTTGATGGGCGGTTCGAGTGCTGATGTAGTCTCAGGCTCTAGTGCTGATCTTTCCTCAGGTTCGTGGGTGCTGACCTTGTCTCGTGCTATTGGTGGAGACTTATTGGTTGCAGTTGTGCACCGAGCTATAGCATCTCGTGGGGCAATTTTGCAATCCCGACCTCAAGAATAGGTACGTCTGCTAAGACATCTGCACTTATCAATGTGATAGTTGGAGAAGTTGGTGACGGCTCCCATACTGGTGAGAAGGGTATGTCCAACTCCTCAATTGGTTTTGGTGACTGGGGAAGAGTCATTTCTCTTTCTTGTAGTTCTTTTTTTATGATTATAGCCAATATGTTTGGAATTTTACATTTTGGCCTAAAGAACCATCGAGTTTTTTTAAAAAGAAAATGACGAAGTGCTAGACCCAGTCTTGTTTTAGCTTCCTACTCAGCAAAACAAATGTGCAGAGTGGTAGGGAGCGATCTTTGCCGTACTTAATTCCCAAGATTGTGGATAGGAATTGTGTTGCTTCCTTGAGGCGATGGTCAAGGATTGTGCGAAGAAATATGCCATCTCTATGGATCAGGGTACCCTTGGTGAGGAGAGACTGTACTTCGATAAACTTTGCATCAGCAGACCGTTTAGGGTATTTGCCACCTTGTTTTGGCAGTAAGAAAGCCCTTTGAATGACTGTACTATCGAGGATAATGTTCAGTGGGCTCTGTTGTATAGTGATTGTACCGTACTTGCCATCCTTTGCATTGCTCGAGTAGTAAGAATGGAGAAAGTCCTTGATGTAGGTGGTCAGGATAGGACTATCCTCCAAGGATTTGAGGCTCTCATGCAAACTGCCTAGACCCCGTTGCTCTAAGTAAGATGTTGCTTCTTGGGAAAGAGCATAAGTCGATGTGGGTAGCCAGACAAGTTCCAGTGATTGGGCCTTGTTAATGGTTGTGTAGGCTGGTTGTGACTGGGGTGGCATTTATTCTGCTTGGTCATGCACTGAATCTTCTTCGGAGCTATCGCTTTGGACCACGAATGCCTGTGGTCTCCATGGTTGAGAGGATGTAGATGGCTATGAACTCTAGAAGGGTCTCGTGGTTGAGGCGGTGGGCTCTTTCTATGCATCCTCTTTAGTGGCGGCATCTTTTTTGAACCTGCATCCATGTACATGTAGTGTACCATTGATCATTAGATTGATTGGCATGCCTGTATGACCTTTCTCTGTGTGTGTGTGTGTGGGAGAGAGATCTTTTTTTTATACATCTTTTGAGAGTGTGGAATGAAAGTGTGTGGTACAATTATTCATGCAATCATCTATGTGTCTAAGCAAAAGCGTGTGAGTGCACGTGACCTAGTAGCTAAGTAGGGACTAACTATATGCTTTTTTCCATGGGATTTTCATAGGGCAGCTAGAACTCATTCATCACTTCTGAGCTCTAGGTAAAATCGATTGATGCTACCTATATGTGCAAAGACGTACATATGCAAGTGAGTGCTCATGATACAATCTAATCCTAACTAAGGAAGACTTGGTTTCCCAAATCTTCATTTTTGTCGGGGATGGCTTGCGTGTTGATGTAGTAGCGCTTCAGTCAGCTCCCGTTTATTGTTTTGTTGAATTGGACTCCATCTAGTGTTTCAAGTAGCAGAGCTCCAATGGGATTCATCTTTCGTACTCGTTAGGGTCCTCAAGGAATTGTGCTGCTTCCTTGAGGCAATGGTTAAGGTTGTGCGAAGCAATATGCCATCTCTATGGATCAGTGTGCCCTTGGTGAGGAGAGACTGTACTTCGATAAACTTTGCATCAATAGACGATTTAGGGTATTTGCCACCTCGTTTTGGTAGTGAGAGAGCCCTTTGAATGACTATACTATCGAGGATAACGTTGAGTGGGCTCTGCTGTACAGTGATTGTACCGTACTTGCCATCCTTTGCATTTTTGGAGTAGTAGGAATGGAGAAAGTCCTTGATGTAGGCGGTCAGGGTAGGACTGTCCTTGTTGGGGTAAAGGGCAGTGTGCCCACCCACTTGTACAGTGCCCATGTATACTCATATATATATGATAGAGGAATAAGCTGGAGTAGCTTTTGCTCCACCACATTTTGGTGTCTCCTTACCCCTTTTGTATGTGCACTCCTCTCCCACAACTGGTATCAGAGCTCATGGCGTTCGATCTACGGGGAGCTCGAGGAGAAGAGCCTAAGGAGAGAGTTCAATGGAGCCATCGAGGGATCCCAGGCTATTGAGGCACCCATGAGCGTGTGTTGCAGGACACTGTTGTAGAGCCGTGAGTAGGAGTGGTTGGAGAAGACATCATTTGGGAGCTTCATTGCCTCGTTGATGGAGGCATTGCTTCGTAGATACTTGCTGGAGATCGTTGACGACCGTAGGCTTGGGCTTGCTTGTGGAGTGTTTGGAGACTCGGAGACCCGATCGTAGGAGCGTCATTTAGGCTTGCTACTACTGCTACGGCTAGAGCTTTGAGCGATGCCGCGCGGCTGGCGTTGTAGGAGTTGCTCAATGTAGAGGTTTCTACGTTGGGGTGTGCTGCAGGCTGGAGTTGAGGTTGAGTCTTCATTGGAGAGCATTGTTTGGAGAGGGCTATAGGGAAGCTCTTTGTAGCTGCAGCTGCTGCAGATGGCTCGTGAGCCACTGCGAGCTCTTAGATGGAGTAGATAGGAGTCTCTTTCTCTCCATACCCTTCTCCTTCCCGTGAGCAAAGGAAGAGCAGCCAAGTGATAGCAACAACATCCACTTTGGAGAAAAAGAGTGAGTTCTTTGTTTTTAGTCTGGAAATCTGATAGTATTTCAGACAGTAAAAGTGAGCAGAATGCCATTTTTGACAGCAAGTATTTGCAAATCCATAAGGATTTAGGCTCAGTGCCCAACAGAGGAGTCGGAGAACTTTGGAAGGGCTACATTTTCTCTGTTGACAGCTCGGTCATCCGAGTTTACAGTACAGAGTTATTTACTGTCCAAAATAGGGACAGTTCGTGATCAGTGTGCAGACAGCCATTTTGCAGACTGTATATTGGCAAATGCATACATGTTGATACACTTTGGCAAGTTGATGCATTTTGGCAAAATGATGCAGTAAATGTCACTTTGTATATGCCATTGGTGATGTATTTTGGATGCATAAGTGAGTGGCAAATGCATACAATTTGATGTTCACTTGAATGCCAATATAATGACGCCATATACATGCAGTAAATGCATTTTGGGGACTCTTGAAAGGCATTTTTTATTCTCTGGTATGCAATTTCCAGAAAGCGGTTTATGCATTGGATGCCACAGTATATGCAAGTATTTTGCTCAGAAATTGGATGTTCAATATCTGGTTATGCTTTGAAGCCCACGAGAAAATGATTGATATTCTTGACTGACAGGTCATTGAATAGTTGCTGCTGTTTTTTTTTTTTAAATGACAGAACAGTCATTTTCAGGACTGAATATCTCTTTCCTGGTGTGGAATTGCACATGTGCCGAACTGGAAAGTTGTAGTTCACATAAAATACTACAACTTTGCTTTTGGAAGCAAGTTGATCCGGTATAAGCTGCAGGAGTTACAGCCTCTGCAAAACCACAAAAAGTTGCAGTCTACTGTCTATTTGTGACCAATGTGCAGGAAGCTGTTTTTCAGGTGAGAATATCTGAGAATCTAGAAGGATTTGGCTCTTGAGATCAACTGACAAGTTGTAGATCTTTCTACCAGCTACAACTTTGCTGTTTACAGCTTTGGCATCAGGTCTTTCAGTGAAAAGATATCACTGTTCAAAAACAAGGACAGCGTGTTATTTTGCCCAAAGTGGCTGTGAGGTATTGTTGTAGGGATTTCTCTTGCACAACAGTGAATTGGGAACTCGTAAATTACAGAAAGTGATTGGGATCTCACTTCAGTCCAAGGGCATTATTGGCATTTTGGCAAGTCACTTTGGCACATTTGGCAAGTGGTGAATGCTTGATTTTGTTGCCAAACAATTGCGCGCTTGAGGTGATGCAGTAAATGCCATTTCGATGCATTATGGATTTGCATTGGTGGATGCCGCACTGATGTTTATGGATGGTTGAGCTATGCTCCTATTGCCATTGGTTGAGCAGGCATTGCTCATTTGGTTCAGTGCATTTCTTACTTCAATTGCCAGGCATTGGAAGGTTACTGGGCTGCATATATTCTTGTTTATGCCTCTTTATGGCTGAGTGCTTTTGAGCATTGGATCAGCCAATTTATTTGGAGACCTGATTGGTCTGGACAACACTATATTTTTTGGTCATTTGGGTTGCCTATTGCACTATACTGCTCTTTGGTTGTGACCTATTGTGCCATAGATATGGCATCTACAGTTGGTAGTGCCCTCTTTGATATTGAGAGGTTGGATGGATCAAACTTTCAGTATTGGAAAGAGTAGATTTATGATGTGTTAGTGCAGAAGAGGCAGCATAAGCCCATTCAATGCAAAGGTGTCAAGCCTAATAGCATTAAACAGAGTGATTGGGATGACATGGATGACCAAGCATGCTCTATCATTCAGTCATCACTCTCGAAGTCAGTCTACTTGCAGGTACAGGATGGTGTACAGGGTGTAGACTACCATGCATATGAGTTTTATACTCGTATATGCCGGATGTATGACCATGATAGTGTTATGTTACAGCATGATGGGCTGAAATGTCCTGATGGGCTGAAATACAGCCTTGATATGCACTCCAAAGGTTGATCAATTGGTAGAAACAGGTCATGCTCAAGGGGGAATTCCAGGAGCAAGTCTAGCTCTCGGACTTGTGTTAGATGTTTCTATTGTGGAAAGTATGGCCACATGAAAAAGTATTGTTGGAAATGGCTGAGAAAATACAAGAAGAAGAGCAAGGTTAAGAATGACAGGAGGAAGGAGAAGAAGCATGTTGAGCTTCAAGGCGTGGATGCCAGGGTTTCCACTGACAGTAGCAGTGTTTTGTCTATGTCTGACACCTCCTTCTTGGCCACTGATGTACCCATTCTTGGTGATTGGATGTTAGATCCATGTGCTTCATGTCATATGACCCCTCATAGGTCATGGTTCAATGCATATCAGGAATGCATTGTGGAGAGTGGTTTGATGGGCATTGATCATTCTATGGATGTCTATGGTTATGGGGATATCCACCTTGTTATGCCTAGTGGCTCTATTCTTGTTCTACAGAGGGTTAGACATATACCAGGACTTGCTACGAGCAAGATCAGTACTGGACAGTTGGTTGAGGCAGGTTATCATGTCTCTTTGGGTGATCATGCATGGAAGATTGCTAGAGGCAATCTGGTTATGGCTAGGGGATCACGGGTTGGATTCTCTTATGCATTGCATGTATCAGGTGTCCAGGATAAGATGCTTATGATTAGTAATTTATGGTATGCCAGACTTGGACATATGTCTACTGCAGGTATGGAAGCCCTTACAACATTGAGATACATTCCTATTATGGATGTCTCTCAAATTTTATGTCATGATTGTGATGATGGTCAGCAGTCAGGATCCTCCTTTGTGAGGAAGACAATCAGTGAGAGGTATCTTGAGCCATTGCAGTTGCTTCATAGTGCAGTTTGTGGGCCTATGCCTACCGTTTCACTGGGTGGTGCCTCTTACTTTGCGACATTTATTGATGCTGCTACAAAGTACATATGGGTATATCCGATTCGACAGAAGCATGATGTATATGATACATTTCAGCGCTTCTTGGGTAATGTTGAAAATCAGTCAGGAAAGAAGCTATTGAGCTTGATGACTGATGGTGATGCAGAGTTTACCTCTTCTAGATTTCAGCATCTATGTGATACACTTGGTATCAGGAGGGTGTTGACCACTCCTCATCTTTCTGCTCACGATGCCTTAGCAGAAGGCATAAATCGGATTCTATTGGACAAGATTGGTAGCATGCTACGGTATGCAGGTCTTACCGAATGCTATTGGGCTGAGGCATGTAAGACAGCTGCATACTTGCTTAACAGGTCACCCAGGAGATCTCTGAATGGTAGAGTGCCATTTGACTTCTTGACAGGCAGGGCACCATGTTATGAGCATTTACGTGTGTTTGGCTGCGAGGCTTATGCTCATGGTTCCCGATTGAGGAGATGTATCTTCCTTGGATACAGTGAGTCCAGTGAGGACTACAGGTTATGGGATTCTTCAACTAGAGAGTTGATACGCAGCCATAATGTCTATTTCAGAGAGGATGCTATGTTTAGACAGCCCAGGACTGTGGATAGCAGGAGAGTGGTGTTCCAGGAGGGTGTAAGTGCACTGATACCTCCGAATTCTTTGCAGGGGCAGCCCATATCCCTTGGAGTGGGAGGTTTTTCCCATAGTGAGCAGGTTATAAAGTTGGGACAGCCACGATTACTTCCTGATTTTGGTCAGAGACGATCAGATGTCTCGAGTATTCCATAGGTTTATACTCCTATGGAGATTGTTGATGCATCTTCTATGGACAGTTACAGTTTACTCCTCCCAGGATGCGGAGTGCCTCTTGCAGATGAGGATGAGGCTATGCATGGTGAGGAGGATACCTTGGCTAATGATGCTCGGTATGATCCATTGGCTGGTTATGCCAGGATAGATGTGGTTTCTGCAGTTATTGACTCGAGTCATATTGCGCATGGGCAAGAATCATTGATATGTTTGCTTCGTAAGTGCCTCCATGGCCAGAAGCAATCCCCTCGAGCTTGGCTTCATAGGTTTGATACCGTTATGAGAGCTCAGGATGTGATGCGCAGTGAGACAGGTTATGGTCTCAGTATTCAGAAGGTTGCTATCCTTCTGAGGTTACTTGCCATATGGTTCCTTATGGAGAGGGATGCTTTGTAGTGGGCGCTGCATGGTCTTGATGATGTTTGTCAGATACTTGGTTGTTTCAGTATGGAGAGGGGGAAGTTACTGAGTACTCCATTGCCTATATTGGCTCCATACTTGAAACACTACAGGTTTGATGATCACAGATCAGTTGAGCAGCAAGTTATGGTTGATATGGCAGCCATAGTACTTCATGCATCCATGACTGTGTTGAGACTTTGTTCTCACATGTTTGCCATTGGGGCTACACTTCCGGTTCTTGCTTCTGCTGCAATGGGAGTTGGTAGCATGATTATGGTAGATTTTGGCAGTAGGGAAGCAGTTGTGGACATCAGGTCCTTATGCTTCCAGGAGCAGCATGCAGGTGATGCAGGTTGGGTAGAGCAGCAGAGGTGTATTGTAGGGCATGTGCTTATGGTCACAGGTGGTACAGAGACATTTTCTTTACACAGTGATAGTTCAGGTGCTATGGACTTAGCACAGGAGCACGTGGTGGTGAGAGTTCACTCTCCCAGTGAGATCTGGCATAAGATCTTGGTTGACAGGCATCTACAGCTTGTCATTTTCTATCTTGCAAACCTAATGTCTGCTAGCAGCTTATCCTCTATGCACTTTGCACATTGTAAAGTGCCGATGGGCATAGGATGACGGTGTGGTCATCTTGTTTTTCAGCCTATGGCTGATTGTATTATATGTGTACTATACTCCCTTAAAGGCACACTGCCTTTAAGTGGGAGGTTGTTGGGGTAAAGGGCAGTGTGCCCACCCACTTGTACAGTGCCCATGTATACTCATATATATATGATAGAGGAATAAGCTGGAGTAGCTTTTGCTCCAGCACATTTTGGTGTCTCCTTACCCCTTTTGTGTGTGCTCTCCTCTCCCACAGTCCTCCAAGGATTTGAGGCTCTCATGCAAACTACCTAGACCCCGTTGCTCTAAGTAAGATGTTGCTTCTTGGGAAAGAGCATAAGTCAATGTGGGTGGCCACACAAGTTCCAGTGATTGGGCCTTGTTAATGGCTGTGTAGGCCAGTTGTTACTGGGGTGGCATTTGTTCTGCTTGGTCATGCGCTGAATCTTCTTCAGAGCTATCGCTTTGGACCATGAATACCTGTGGTCTCTGTGGTTGAGAGGATGTAGATGGCTGCAAACTTTGGAGGGGGTCCCGTGGTTGAGGTAGTGGGCTCTTTTTGTGCATCCTCTTTAGTGGCCGCATCTTTTCTGGACCTGCATCAATGTGCATGTAGTGTACCATTGATCATTAGATTGATTGGCATGCCGGTATGACCTTTCTGTGTGTGTGTGTGTGGGAGAGAGATCTTTTTTTATACATGATTTGAGAGTGTGGAATGAAAGTGTGTGGTACAATTATTCATGCAATCATCTATGTGTCTAAGCAAAAGTGTGTGAGTGCATGTGACCTAGTAGCTAGGTAAGGACTAACTATATGCTTTTTTTTTTTGGGATTTTCATAGGTAGCTAGAACTCATTCATCACTTGTGAGCCCTAGGTAAAATCGATTGATGCTACCTATATGTGCGAAGACATACATATGCAAGTGAGTGCTCGTGATGATACAATCTAATCCTAACTAAGGAAGACTTGGTTTCCCAAATCTTCGTTTTTGTCGAGGATGGCTTGCGTGTTGATGTAGTAGTGCTTTAGTCGGCTCTTTTTTATTGTTGTATTGAATTGGACTGGACTCCATCCAATGTTTCAAGTAGCACAGATCTGATGGGATTCATCTTTCATACTTGGTATGGTCCTTGACCTAGATACTTTAGTTTCCCCTTGTGTACTTTGGCATTGTATAACAGGACTAAGTCACCTTCCTTGATGTCTTTAGATTTAAGGTTTCTGTCAAACCATGCCTTTCTTCTGCGTTTTTCTATTATCATGGCATGGTAGGTGACTAGTCTTGTCTCTGTATGCTCTTCCAACTGATAGAACCTTTCTTTCAAGGATTCATGGTCACCCATGCATTCCTGTACTGCGATGCGTAGACTTGGTATTACAAATTCGAGTGGGACCACAGCTTCAAGGCCGTACACCAATTGAAAAGGTGTGTTCCTTGTACTGACCTTGAATGTGGTTCTATATGCCCGTAATGTAGCATTCAGTTTCTCTACCCAATCAGAACACTGTGGTTCTACTACCTTGGTGAGGATACTACATATTATTTTGTTGGTGGATTCTGCTAGTCCATTTCCTTGGGGGTAGTAGGGTGTGCTTTTTCTATGGATTACCATGAAGTCAGACAAGAGTTCTTGGATTACCTCATTGACAAAATGTGTGCCTCTATCCGACACAATTTCAATGGGGCATCCGAATCGGGTGATCACATTTTCGTATAAGAATCTTGCTATGCTTCTGACATCTGCCTTTCTGACTGCTTTAGCTTCAGCCCATTTTGTAAAGTAATTAGTGGCCACAATGATGTAGCATGCCTGTGTTCCTTTTGCTGCTAGATGTATGGGACCCACATAGTCAATCCCCCATTTTTCAAATGGTTTTTGTGCAACAATTGGTGTTAGGGGATTGAAGAGTTTGTGTTATGGTTTAATAGTCCGTTGGCATACATCACAGCCTTTTACATATTCATAGGCATCTGCCCACAGTGTTGGCCACCAGTAGCCTGCAAGGAGAACTTTTCTTGCTGTGGCTTCCCCTTGGAAGTGTCCTCCTACAATGCCTTCATGGACTTCACTCAGGATTGGCAGGATCTCATGAGGCATTACATATCTTCTTAATATCTGGTCCTTGCCCATCTTGTACAGTTCTCTTGCAATGAGTTGATAGGGTGCAGCTTTTAGAATCAATTTTCTAGCATCTACTGCTTTCATGTTAGTGGGTGGTCTCCCTGCCATCAAGTACCCAATGATATCTCCACACCACTCTAGAACACCATCTATTTGAAATAGTGTGGCATCTAGTAAGTCGTCTTCTACTCTAGTGGCTTCTTCTCTTGACTTGACTCGAGACATGTGATCAGCAATGTAGTGTTGGGCACCTTTGCGGGCCATGATTTTGAAGTTGAATTCTTACAGCAAGAGGAGCCATCTGGTTATTCTTCCAATGGTACATGGACGGTTCACAAGATAAAGCAATGCTTGATGGTTAGTGTAGAAGACAAAATCATTTGCGAGTAGATAGTGCCAAAATTTGTTTACACTATACACCATTGCTAGGGCTTCTCTTTCTGTGGTTGTATAGTTGATCTCTGCATCATTGAGTTGTCGATTGGCGAAGTAGAAGGGGTAGCCTTTCTTATGTTCACCGAGTTGACAAAGCACACTCCCAATTGCATACTTGGATCCATCAGTATGTACATGAAAATAAATGTCCCAATTGGGAAAATAAGGATGGGTGTTGTGATTAGGTGCCACTTTAAAAGCTCAAAGGCTTGGTCGCACTCTTCAGTCCATAGGAACTCCACTAATAATTTGTAAAGTGGTCTAGCTATCATGGCATACCACAATATAAATCTTCTATAATAGCCAACATGTCCCATAAAGTCCTGTACCCGGGGGATTCACAGGGGGAAACTTATGATATCATGTGAGTGTACAATAGGGGTTTTTTTTGAAATGAGGCGTAAGCTTATACATTAAGGGTGGGGGCCCTTTTTTTTTTTTCCCAATATTGAATTTAAGTTAGGGGGCCATGCCATATTTAAGAGGGGGGGACTTAGTATAGGCTACCTTGCGTAACTAGTCCGAACAAGTTTGGTTTTGTTTATGGTTTTAAATAGTAATAGGGAAAGTGATCAAAATTTGCTTTTTGTGTAATCTAAATGCTTGAGAAATCACATAGATTTAAGGAAAGGGGGGGACATAATAGAATTTTGGTGGTATCTTATAAGCTTAAATAGGGGTGTTTTATCATCCTACTTGGATCTTAAATAGGGGGTTTTCTTGAAGTTCATGCACGCAGGTGATGCCCCACTTTCATGAAGAGTGAATCCCCCGGGGTCCTGTACACCTTTGGAATTTGTAGGAGGAGGCAATTCCATGATGATTTTGATTTTGTCCATGTCAGTTGCAATCCCATGTTGAGAGACGATGTGTCCCAAAACAACTCTGTGGGTGACCATGAACTGGCATTTTGTTGGATTTAGGGAGATGCCATACTCCCTGCATTTGATTAGTACTTCTTCAAGACATTTGAAGTGGTCATGTTTGTTTGAATGGATGCACAAATAATCCAAGAACACTTGTAAAAACTTATTCAAAAATGACTTGAAAGCTATGAACATGACTCACTGGAATGTGGCCAGGGCATTACAAAGGCCAAATGGCATGACTCTATATGAAAAAATACCCCATTCTGTAGCAAATGCTGTTTTTGATTAGTCTTGAGGAGCAATTTGCACTTGGTTATAGCCACTAAAGCCATCCAAGAAGCTATATATTTCGGATCCTGCCAGCTTTTCCAACAATGTTTTTGTTAAGGGTAGGGGATAATGATCCCTAATTGTGGCAGCATTCACATTTTTTAAGTTTACGCATATTCTGAGCTTCTTGTTGCATTTAGGCACAATGACAATGGGTGAAACCTAGTCAGTGTGCTCTATCTCATAGGTGAATCTGGCATCTAGGAGTTTTTCCAGCTCGTCATAAACCATGGTGCCATATTTAGGATTTGTGCGATAAGGTCCACATACTAGGGTGAGCACCTTCCCTTATAGGTATCGTGTGTACTACCACTTCTGGTGAAATTCCTTTCATCTCTTTGTATGACCATGCTAGGCAGTCACAATATTCCATTAAGAGTACTTTGAGTTTGGTTTCATCTTCTTGACGGAGCTGTTTCCCAATGAAAACAAAATTTTCTTTCTCCCCTTCAAGGGCGAGGTTTATTGTGCGTGTTTTTTCTTGTCCCTCATAGATTGGAGTCTCTCCAATGCTATCGGTTTCTTGAACTTCAGATTCTCTGAGTGGTCATGGCATTGTTATTGGTGCACTACCACTTGTATAATTCTTGAAGTATTCTGGCACTTCTCGAAGATCGGTTTTGATGGGGTTGAACTAGCCTGACATGTGTCATGTGTACTGGGTGGCATAGTTGCATTTATTAATTTGTTAGGCTCTTCTTTTCTTTCTTTTTTTGAGGTCTCTTGATCGAGCTTCATCCGCACATGTGGCTTATATTTCTGAAACTTCTTACGTTGGGAACTATGGGGTAACTTTGCCATGGGTAAGGTGTTTCCAAGTAAGGGTTCATTTGCTGCACATATGCCTTCCAGTCCCTCAGGGGACCAGACGGAGTTGACTTTGCAACGTACAATTTGACAATCCTTGTTTGGACGCGTTCGAATTCATTGAAGTGCTCGGCCTTGGCTTTCCTGCGATTTCCTCCATCTTTCTTGTGGGATCTTTTACTGTTATTCAACTGCAGAGGTTCAACTTTTGGGAGCTCGACTGCCATTAGGGCATGCAGAATGGCTAAGTCATTATCAAATATTTGAGCTTCAATTTCAGCATATGCAGCCTGTGTTTCAAGGTCCCAAGGAAAATCTGAGTCATCATTGGTATGGGTACCTTCTTCAAGTTCATTATCCCATTCGAGGTCAGCCATAAAGAATGGCATCTCTAGATCGATTGGTTCTTCATGTGTTGGTGGAGGATTGACCTGTAGTGCATTAGCATCTATCTGTGAGAAGATGGGGTCTAATGAATGGCAATTGTCGATGGTTTCCAATGTTTGTATCCAGTTATTGACATTGCTTTGTGAGTCACCTACTATGGCATGCTGTTGCAAGGGAGCTGATTTGCTTGAGATTGTTGTTGAAGATGTGTCATCCAATGCTCTAGGCACAATTCGTTTAATAGCTCCTGTCCCCACATTCACCCTGACTACAGTGTCTTTCAGTCTATTAGTTCCCCAGTCATGGAGGAATGATGCTTCCCATAACTAAGGACGTCCCAGCAAGAATTCATAGGATTTTTTGGGGAAGATCTAAGATTGTGAATTGAAGGGAAAAGTGGACTCATACAGTCTTTATGGACACGCCATTCACTATTCCCAAGGGTTTAGCCCGTGAATCATCGGCAAGGCATATGTTGAAATTAGCTTTTTGCATTGATGGGAGACCCCATTCTTTGTAGATCTCCTTTGATAGGACATTGACACCTGGTCCACCATCCACTATGGCTTGTGCCTTATAGATCAAAGGCATAGTAATGCTGCGTATGTCATCTCTCTCACCCATCTGCACAGGGATATGTTCAATGTGGTTCATAGGTGGAGGGGGATTTGCGAGTTCAATCCATCCTTTGAAACTCTCCCAGAGATTGGGACAATTCTGTAAGAGAATTCCAATGGGAATTGACACAGGGAAACTCAGGATTCTAGAGAGTGTGGCTCCTTCAAGTTGATGTGGCGGTACATTCTGTTGTGGAGTCTGTTGTTGGAACAAAGGCTCGAGTACAGTATCAATAATGTGTGGGGCCAAGTCATGGGTTGGGTCTTGAACTTGTTTCTCAACCTCAAATTGAGCTTGCTCATTTTGGACCCATTGTTGAAGTACCTGAAAACGAGCCTTCTCCACCTCTGCATTTGGGTATGGAGCTTCTTTTATTTGAGGCTCGAGAGTTGATGTGGATGAGCTCGGCTGCTCATTGCTTGGCAGAGGTGGAGGCACTTGTGCTTTCTTTTTCAGAAGTCGCTTTGGTTGGATTGGAATGATAGGGTCCTTTCGTAGCCTCTTTCTGTTGCCGTGTAATTACATTGATAGGTTGTGACTTTACACTTGTCGGACCCAGATTTTGATGGTCCACCCCAATGATGCCGATGGGGATGGCAGGCTTAACCTCTATTTGTTCTGGGATCTTATTTTTCATGGTACAATCTATACAGGCATGTCCTATGGCACAATCTCTGCAGAGTGGTTGGAAAGTAGCTAGGCTATCACGATGAGGGCACTCTGCGATCCGATGATTTTCTCCACAACCGTAACACTTGATTGGTTCTCAATATGTATTGGGTCGTACTTGATTTGCATAAACTGGTATGAGACTCTCTGCACATTCTACATAGTACACTGGGTACTCTGCTTCATACTCAACGAGTGAGTCTACTTCCTCGGCTTGTAATTGATGTATGGGAACTGCGCCTAAGGAGCTGGATTTGGTGCTCTTGGATACGGTCATGGATTCGGATTCCTAAGTAGTTGTGGGACTTGTGTTCGAATGGGAACAGGCTTTAGCCTCGGAGTTGGGGCACTTGTGCAAGTGGTGGGTTGGCTGTATACTGGCATGGGTGCCGCTTGGTATTATGGAGGTCCAGGCGGATTGTTGTGCATGTTGAAGATGCAACTGTTCTCATCATGGCCGCTGACAATGCAGATATGGCACCACAACTGTGGCGGTGGATTTGCTTGTGCAGTGATGCTGGCTCTGAGGACCGTGCACTCATTTGCTGTATGATTTGCCAGGCAGTGTGGACACCGGACATTTTCTCGTCGTGGATATGTTTGAGTTGGCGGCTGAGACAAGTGGAGTTTTTGATCCATGGCTTGCATCATATCTTCTTTTAGCTTCAAGGTCATGGCCTCTAGGCGATCTTCATTTGATGTTGCAGCAGTGTCCTTTGATTTACCCTTTTTTGAGCACTCATCTCATGTATTTGATCTACCGTCATCACTGCTAGTGTCTGAGTCTATCATGCCATCCTCGATGTCAATGGCTACCGCATGAGCAGCACCGCATGAGCAGCACTGAACGTTGCATAGCTGCTTATCTTTTTCATATCCTTTAGGATTTTCTTTCTTAGACCTAATATGAACCATGCCGTGAGGTACTTTGCATCTGGGCATGGGTCACATTTGGCGATCAATCTCTTCATCTTTCCCAGGTATGTGCGTACATCTTCTCTCTGGCCTTGTTCGATCTTGCTGAGTTGGAGAGCGGGATCATCTTGTAGCCTCTCCATTTGAAAGCATCGTTTAAATTCGGTTTGAAGTAGGTCCCATGTGGCATGTTCTTCCACGAGAAGGTCTAGGTACCATTCTGACGCTTCATCAGTTAAGGCCATTGGAAACCAAGCCACCTTGGTTTCATGGGATTGCTCGACATGCGGCATCAAAATGTTGGAGGAATCGGATTGTGCCTCCCCTACCATTATATTTGGGAAGTTCCAGTTTTCCCAAGGGGTGTCGGCCTTGATTGTTGTTATTTCGTCGATTGAAGAAGTTTTCACCTCTGCATTAAGCTCGATATCCCCATCATTGTCATGATGGCGTCCAGCCATGTTGGGGCGTGGAGGAGTTAAAGAAAGGGGTTGAATCTCAAGGGGGGATTTAGGGTAGAGAGTGGCAGAGGCGGGTGTTGTAGCGGAGTTATATGTTGATGTGGCGAGCGCTGGAGTCAAAGGTGTTGGCCAAAACATAGCTATATGCAGATTGTGCGAGATTTGCCAAGGGTGTCTCTGTCACAAGTGCGGCTGTGGATGTACCTTTATTAGGAGGGTTAGAGTGGTGTTATTTTGGCATATCACGAGTGGAGCTCCATATCTCAACACCCCTCCATCTCCACCTCCCTCTACCCCCTCCCCCTCCATCTCCACCTCCCCCTCCCCCTTCTCCCCCTCCATCTCCACCTCCCCCTTCTCCCCCTCCCCCTTCTCCCCCTTCATCTCCACCTCCCCCTCCCCCTTCCCCCTCCATCTCCACCACCCCCTCCCGCTCCCCCTCCATCTCCACCTCCCCCTCCCCCCTCCCCCTCCATCTCCACCTACCCCTCCCCCCTCCCCCTCCATCCCCACCTCCCCCTCCCCCCTCCCCCTCCATCTCCATCTCGACCTCCCCCTCCCCCTCCCCCCTCCATCTCCATCTCCCCCTCCCCCCTCCCCCTCCATCTCCATCTCCCCCTCCCCCTCCCCCCTCCCCCTCCATCTCCGCCTCCCCCTCCCCCTTCTCCATCTCCATCTCCACCTCCCCCTTCTCCCCCTCCCCCTTCTCCCCCTTCATCTCCGCCTCCCCCTCCCCCTTCCCCCTCCATCTCCACCTCCCCCTCCCCCCTCCCCCTCCATCTCCATCTCCACCTCCCCCTCCCCCCTCCATCTCCACCTCCCCCTCCCCCCTCCCCCTCCATCTCCATCTCCACCTCCCCATCCCCCTCCCCCCTCCATCTCCATCTGCCCCTCCCCCTCCCCCCTCCCCCTCCATCTCCACCTCCCCCTCCCCCTTCTCCCCCTCCATCTCCACCTCCCCCTTCTCCCCCTCCCCCTTCTCCCCCTCCATCTCCACCACCCCCTCCCCCTCCCCCCTCCATCTCCACCTCCCCCTCCCCCCTCCCCCTCCATCTCCACCTCCCCCTCCCCCCTCCCCCTACATCTCCATCTCCACCTCCCCCTCCCCCTCCCCCCTCCATGTCCACCTCCCCCTCCCCCCTCCCCCTCCATCTCCATCTCCCCCTCCCCCTCCCCCCTCCCCCTCCATCTCCACCTCCCCCTCCCCCTCCCCCCTCCATCTCCACCTCCCCCTCCCCCCTCCCCCTCCATCTCCATCTCGCCCTCCCGCTCCCCCCACCCCCTCCATCTCCACCCCCCCCTCCCCCTCCATCTCCATCTCTCCCTCCCCCTTCATCTCCCCCTCCCCCCCTCCCCCTTCTCCCCCTCCATCTCCACAACCCCCTTCTCCCCTCCCATCTCCACAACCCCCTTCTCCCCTCCCTCCTCCCCCCCCTCCATCTTCACCACCACCTTCTCCCCCCCTCCCCCCTCCAACACCACCTCTCTCTTTCTCTCTCTCTGTCACTCTTTCTCTCTCTCTCTCATTCTCTCCCCCTCCCCCCTTCTCTCTTTGTCTCTCTGTCTCTCTCTCTCTCTCTCCCCCTTACCCCCCCTCTCTCTGCCATCCCCCTCTCTCTCTTTTCTCTCTATTAACTCCCTCTCTCTCTGTCTTTACTCCCTCCCTCTCTTTCTCTCTCTCTCTTTACTCTCTCTCTCTCTCTCTCTTTTCTCTCTCTCCACTCTCTCTCTCTCTCTCACACACACTCTCTCACTCTCTCTCTCATTCTCTCCCCCTCCCCCCTCTCTCTCTCTCTCTTCCCCATACCCCCTCTCTCTCTACCACCCTCCCCCTCTCTCTACCATCCCCCTCCCGCTTCTCTCTTCCCCCCCTCTCTCTCTCTCTCCCCCTTACCCCTCCTCTCTCTACCATCCCCCTCCCTCCTCTATCTTCCCCCCTCTCTCTACCACCCCCTCTCTATAACCCCCCCACCCCCGGTCGCCGTGTGGTGGCACCCCGTAGAGCCATCCCTACCCCACCCGCCACCTCGCCGCGACCCACCCCCTGGGCGGTGGTGCGCCACTGCTCGCAACGCCGCCCTGCCTGCGGCACCACCGTCTACCCGTGCCCGTGCCCCCAGCCTCGCTGCCAACCTAGCCCGCCGCCTCGCTCACCCCCTGCCCGCGCTCTCCCCCGCCCACCACACGCCGCCCCTCCGTCGCCCCCCTCTCCGCCCCCTCTCCTATCACCCCCGCCCTCTCACCCCCCGCCCTCACCCATCGCCCTGCCCCCCTCTCCCCTCACCACCCGCCCCCTCTCACCCTCCCCTCTCACCCACCCGGCCATGTCCCGCCCCCTCTCCCCTCCCCCCTACTTAGAAACCCCCCCCTGCGCCGCCATCGGGGAAGGCCCCCCAGTTTTTTTTTTAAAAAAAAACCTCTAACCTAACCCTAGGATTAGCCTAACCTAGGTTAGGTTAGTCACATTAAGGTTAGGTTAGTCTTAGTTTACCTTAGGTTAGATAACGAACCTTCACTTAGTCACTAACTGTAGTGAATGCAGCTCAAGTAGGAGTTGCACAATGTGCAGAGAGAAAATATCTCAGGGGGGTCACTCATCATATGTAACCCTATCACGTGAGTTCAACAGAAGGATATTTTTTATTCCTAAAATTTACAGAAATAAATATACATAAGGGACTATTTAAAATAGTTTTTGAAAAAATTTACAGATTTGTATAGAAAAGGGATACATTTTATTAATGAAAAAATTTACAGATAAGGGATTTTAAATATAGGCCTTGAACGCACGTGATATAGAGGGTTTATACATAGTGACCTCCCCGAGGAAAATATGAGCATCAATGACTACCACATGAAGGTGAAGAAAATTACAGATGCACTTGCTTCCATTGGGTCGCCAGTGGAAGATGACGATTTAGTTTCTGTGACCTTGAATGGTCTAGGAAAGGATTATGCACAGTTCCAGACATCCACAGAAACTGTCTTCTACTCAAATGCTGGAAGAGGTAGAGGCAGAGGTAGAGCAGGCCGATCTGGAGGCCATGGTAGAAATCACAATATGCAGCAAACTCAAGAAAAATAGTCCTATGGAGGAGGACGTGGTAACTCTAGAGGCAAGGGGAGCCAAAGAGGTCATGGTGGATGGTAGAGAGGCTAAAATGCAAACAGCAATGTTGAATGCTACTACTGTGGTAAAATGGGTCATATGGCTAAAGACTGCTATAAAAAGCAGAATGACACCATGAATGGAAAATTGCAGCAAGGGAATTATGCATCTTCTAGTAGACAGGGTGATGACAGAAATGAGCATTTGTTTATGGTGCAGCACATCACCAATTCTGTGACAAGTGCAGAAGAAAGCAATGATGTGTGGTATGTTGACTCAGGTGCATCAAACCACATGACAGGTCATGCAAAATGGATGCATGATGCAAGGAAAATGGAAAGACCAGGATTTGTGGAGACTGGTGATGATACTACACATCCTATTGTGCAGATTGGTAAAATTACTTTGTCTATGCAGGATGGGAAAAAGAAATACCTATCTGATGTATTTCATGTCCCGAATATCACTAAGAACCTGGTTTCTGTTGGTCGGTTGAGCAGGGCTTGTAGGTCAGATTTAATCCTCATGGATGCTTTGTTGAGGATATGAAAAATAACGGTCGCTTGATAGCAAAAGGAAAGAAGAAGGGCAAGATGTTTACGTCGGATGTGGACATCCCTGAATTGAGTGTAGCAATGTTTGCACATGGGACTGTGTAGTTACATATATTGATATCTGGCATAAACGCATTGGTCATGTTAATGTACAGTGACTTATATCAATGCAGGCCCAAAATATTGTTGCAGGATTGCCTAAATTCAAGGTTGCAGAAATGCATAAGTTATGTGAAGCCTGTCCAATTGGAAAACAGGCAAGGAAACCATTTCCTAGACATGTTCAAGAGAGTAAGAAGCCATTGGAATTAATCCACTCTGATGTGTGGACTACTAAAGCTGCATCTATTGGAGGCTATCATTATTTTGTCACTTTTATTGATGACTACAGCAGAAAAGTCTGGGTGTATTTTATCAAAAAGAAAAGTGAAGTGTTTGGGCATTTCAAGGCTTATAAAGCTATGGTTGAAAAAGAAACAGGCCTATAAATAAAATTCCTAAGGTCAGATGGAGGGGGAGAGTACCTCTCAAATGAGTTTGCAAGGTTCCTGCAGGAACATGGCATAAAGCAGCAATATTCATGCAGTCATACCCCACAGCAAAATGGACTTGCAGAAAGGAAAAACAAGCATATTGGAGAGGTATCTCGGGCCATGCTAAATGAAAAAGACCTACCAGATTATTATTGGGCTGAAGCAGTTGCTACAGCAGTTTACATAATGAACAGGACTCCCACTGCAGCAATACATGGCATGATGCCAGAGGAGATGTACACTAGTAGGAAACTAGATATTTCTCATTTGGAGCTACTGGTATAAACCAGTAAATGTGATTGATGATGTAGATGCACAAAATGGTAATGCTGCACAGAATTCACAGCAGCAATCACAAAATATTAGTGGACGTGGAGTGTCCTCTAGCAGTGGTTCACATAGTTTGCCATGGACAGGCAGATTGAGATTAGGAGAATCTCCTCAAAGTAATGCAGATAGTGGTATGCAGGTATCACGAAAAGGAAAAGAGAAGGTAGATCAGCCCATGTTTGATGTGAATGGAGGTCACTCTTATGTGGATGGTGAGTCCAGTGGCTCAGAACAGAGCATTGATGATGAGTTGGGTATTCCTTCTGTTGTTATACTTGGAGTAAGGAAGACCAGGGATGTTTTGAGAGCAACTGGAAGTGAGCCTATTTTGCACAGGTCTACTAGAGCTAGGTATCCTGTGGATAGGCTGAAATATGATGGATTTATAGCCATTCACTATGCCTATATGGTCAAAGTGATACAGGAACCAGAACCCACTTCTTTTGAGCAAGCCATGGGAAAAGAAAAATGAGAGAAAGCCATGGATGAAGAAATGGATGCTTCGGAAGCAAATGCTACATGGGAATTAGTTCCTTTGCCTAAAGACAAGAATGCAATTGGCTGTAAGTGGGTTTATAAGGTGAAGCACAATGCAGATGGTTCTGTGAACAGATACAAGGCAAGAATAGTTGTCAAGGGGTATGCACAGACATATGGCATTGATTATGAAGAAACATTCAGTTCGGTTGCAAAGATGGCAACCGTAAGAGCAGTCATTGCTGTGGCTGCATCAAAGGGATGATCTTTACATCAGATGGATGTAAAGAATGCCTTCTTGCATGGTGATTTGCAAGGAGAGGTTTTTATGGAGAAGCCACCAGGTTATGTTCATGCTGTTCATCCTGAGTTTGTTTGTAGGTTGAAGAAAGCCTTGTATGGCTTGAAGCAAGCACCTAGAGCATGGCCTGACAAGATAGGATAGTATCTTGTCACTATTGGCTTTCAGATTTCCAAGGCAGATTTCTCACTTTATGTGACAAGCAGCATAATACCTTTCTCTGTTTTTCTCACATAAAGTGAGAAATCTGCCTTGGAAATCTGAAAGCCAATAGTGACAAGATACTATCCTATCTTGTCAGGCCATGCTCTAGGTGCTTGCTTCAAGCCATACAAGGCTTTCTTCAACCTGCAAACAAACTCAGGATGAACAGCATGAACATAACCTGGTGGCTTCTCCATAAAAACCTCTCCTTGCAAATCACCATGCAAGAAGGCATTCTTTACATCCATCTGATGTAAAGACCATCCCTTTGATGTAGCCACAGCAATGACTGCTCTTACGGTTGCCATCTTTGCAACCGGACTGAATGTTTCTTCATAATCAATGCCATATGTCTGTGCATACCCCTTGACAACTATTCTTGCCTTGTATCTGTTCACAGAACCATCTGCATTGTGCTTCACCTTATAAACCCACTTACACCCAATTGCATTCTTGTCTTTAGGCAAAGGCACCAATTTCCATGTAGCATTTGATTCCAAGGCATCCATGGCTTTCTCCCATTTTTCTGATTCGAGGTCATTTCGGGGCCCGTTTTGGAGGCGGAAGTTCTCCACAGGCACTCAGAAAAAGGCCCTGTTTTTGCTGTGCGACCACTGTTCTACAGGTCGGTGAAAAGTTGCTGCAGAAATCGCATCGTATGCCTGTGCACAGAGACATTGGGAGTTGCAAATTCATGCTTGTTGCCTGTTGATGCAAAATTGTCACTAGGAAGTGACTGTGTGGTGAAATACCACTTTCGTCAGTTTTGCAGATCTGCCCGTGTGAGGCAAAAGCTGTGTTTTTTGCAGTGACAGAATATTTTGCAGTGTTTTGTAATGGCATTTGATTCTCTTTCACAGATTGTCACTAAAAAGCTTGACAAGAATAACTTCTAGGCATGGAAGTTTAGAATGATGAATTTCTTGATGGGAAAAGGCTATTGGGAGTTCATTACAAGAAATGAAGAAGAACCTGTTCTTCCTAATGTTGCCAATCAATAGGAAATGCAGGCATTCAAAGGATGGCATGAGAGAGCCAGGAAAGTTATGTACTGGCTATATATCAGTATTTTGGACTCCATGATTGTGCATATTCAGGATGCAAGTACGCCAAAGGAGGCATGGGATACTTTGGCAAAAATGTACAGCACAAATACGCAAGCCAAGAAAATGTAGCAGCTCAAGCAGGAGCTGCACAATGTGCAGAGAGAAAATATGAGCATCAATGACTACCACATGAAGGAGAAGAAAATTGCGGATGCACTTGCTTCCATTGGGTCGCCAGTGGATGATGACGATTTAGTTTCTGTGACCTTGAATGGTCTAGGAAAAGATTATGCACAGTTTCTGGACATCCATTGCCGTCCGTGAAAAATTTCCTGATTTTGAGGAGTTGATTGCTCTTCTAATTTCTAAAGAGCAGAGAAATGGTGGTGCATCTTCTTCAGCAGGAACTTCAAAAGAAACTGTCTTCTACTCAAATGCTAGCAGAGGTAGAGGTAGAGGTAGAGGAGGCCAATCTGCAGGCCGTGGTAGAAATCAGAATATGCAGCAAATGCAAGAAAACCAATCCTATGCAGGAGGACATGGTAACTCTAGAGGCAGGGGGAGCCAAAGAGGTCGTGGTGGATGGCAGAGAGGCCAAAATGCAAACAGCAATGTTGAATGCTACTACTGTGGTAAAATGGGGCATATGGCTAAAGACTGCTACAAAAAGCAGAATGACATTATGAATGGAAAATTACAGCAAGGCAATTATGCATCCTCTAGTAGACAGGGTGATGACAGGAATGAGCATTTGTTTATGGTGCAGCATATGACAAATTCTGTGACAAGTGCAGAAGAAAGCAATGATGTGTGGTATGTTGACTCAGGTGCATCAAACCACATGACAGGTCATGCTGAATGGATGCAGGATGCAAGGAAAATGGAAAAACCAGGATTTGTGGAGACTGGTGATGATACTGCACATCCTATTGTGCAGATTGGCAAAATTCCTTTGTGTATGCAGGATGGGAAAAAGAAATACTTGTCTGATGTATTTCATGTCTTGAACATCACCAAGAACCTAGTTTTTGTTGGTCAGACGGTTGAGCAGGGCTTGCAGGTCAGATGTAATCCTCATGGATGCTTTATTGAGGATATGAAAAATAATGGTCACTTGATAGCAAAAGGAAAGAAGAAGGGCAGGATGTTTACGTTGGATGCGGACATGCCTAAATTGAGTGCAGCAATGTTTGCACATGGGACCGGTGTAGTTGCAAATATTGATATCTGGCACAAATGCATTGGTCATGTTAATATACAGCGACTCAAATCAATGCAAGCCCAAAATATTGTTGTAGGATTGCCTAAATTCAAGGTTGCAGAAATGCACAAGGTTTGTGAAGCCTGTCAATTTGGGAAACAGGCAAGGAAAACTTTTCCTAAGCATGTTCAAGAGAGTAAAAAGCCATTGGAATTAATCCACTCTGATGTGTGGACTACTAAAGCTGCATCTATTGGTGGCTGTCACTATTTTGTCACATTTATTGATGACTTCAGCAGAAAACTTTGGGTGTATTTTATGAAAAAGAAAAGTGAAGTGTGTGGGAACTTCAAAGCTTTCAGAGCTATGGTTGAAAAAGAAACAGGCCTGCAAATAAAATGCCTAAGGTCAGATGGAGGGGGAGAGTACCTCTCAAATGAGTTTGCAAGGTTCTTGCAGGAGCATGGTATAAAGCAGCAATATTCATGCAGTCATACCCCACAGCAAAATGGAATTGCAGAAAGGAAAAACAGGCATATTGGAGAGGTATCTCGGGCTATGCTAAATGAAAAAGATCTACCAGATTATTATTGGGCTGAAGCAGTTGCTACAGCAGTTTATATAATGAACAGGACTCCCACAGCAGCAATACATGGCATGACGCCAGAGGAGATGTATACTGGTAGGAAACCAGATATTTCTCATTTGAAAATTTTTGGTTGCATTGCCTATGTCCATGTGCCAGATGAGTTGAGGTCCAAGTTGGATCCAAAAGCTGAGAAGTGCGTCTTTATGTAGTTGTGAAAGCCAAAAGAACTCAAGTACAAAGAAATAGAAGAACCCTTTATGTGGGTCTCAAACCAAACTCAACTAACTAAGGTGGCATACTAACTGAGCCACGACTAGTGTAGATAAGGATAGCTGTCATCCAGCTATTATTCGTGGGCGGTGTACCAACTGCATTTGTAGCTAACAAGTCGGTGACATAAATGCACAACGGTCACCCTGGCATATCGCGAGTGGAGCTCGATATCTCAACACTCCCCCTCGAGCTCAATCCCAATTCTTGCACACCAAGTAGGTCTCTGAACTTGCGCAGCTTCTCTGCGCCCAATGCTTTTGTGAAGATGTCAGCTACTTGATCCTCTGTGCTGACATAAACTAGATCAATAAGACCTAGTAACACTTTCTCCCGCACATAGTGATAATGCACCTCAATGTGCTTTGTTCTAGCATGAAAGACTGGGTTCTTTGCCAAGTGTATACTGCTCATGTTGTCACAATAAATGACAACTGTAGACTGATGCATATCATAGAGTAGCTTATGCAACCAAGCTACCTCACATGCAGCCATTGCTGCACCCCTGTACTCAGCCTCTATGCTCGACAAGGCAACTGTAGGCTGTTTCTTGCTGCTCCAAGTGACTGCAGCACTCCCAAAAGAGAACACATACCCACTGGTAGATCGTCTATCAGAAATACTACCAACCCAATCAGCATCAGTGTATCCATGCAACTGTATCTGAACCCCAGCCTCATAAAATAGTCCATACTGCAATGTGGACTTCACATACCTGAGTATGCGTCTAGCCGCATCCAAATGCGGTTTCCTTGAAGCCTGCATAAACTGACTTATCAACCCAACATGGGCTGATCTACCTGCATTCACATCAAACATGGGCTGATCCACCTTCTCTTTTCCTTTTCGTGATATCTGCGTACCACTATCTGCATTGCTTTGAGGAGATTCTCCTTATCTCAATCTACCTGTCCATGGCGAGGTATGTGAACCACTACTAGAGGACACTGCAGGTCCACTAATATTTTGTGATTGCTGCTGTGAATTCTGTGCAGCATTACCATTTTGTGCATCTACATCAATCATCACATTTACTAGTTTATACCAGCTGCTCATCTCATCAAAAACAACATCTCTGCTCACTGTAAACTTACGAGTAGAGGGGTTATAGCATCTATACCCTTTCTGCTGCAGTCTACACAGCGGAGACAGTGATCACTACATAGAAGAATGCACATGTGAGTTTGATGATCTCAGTGTCATTATGTAGTTGCTAGCATGAGATTGGCATCACTGCCATTCTCCACTAGTGCCACTCTCAAGGACTTCTTATGAGGTCTTTCAATTTATCTCAAGGGATATTGGCACTAGTGCCACTCTCAAGGACTTCTTATGAGGTCTTGGAGAATGGCACTGGTGCCATTCTCCATTTAAAATTAGAATAATCTCTAAATTTGCCATTCAATCATGAAAATCAAATTTGATATTGAAGTTTAACTTGAAATCAAAATTTGAAAACTAGAATTTCGGTTTGGAAATACAATTTCAAACAGAATAATTTCAATTTGAAATACAAATTGAAATTAAAAATATGAATATGAATTTGAATTTGAATTGAAATTTGGAGAGAATGGCATAAGTGCCCCTCTATATATCCAAATTTCAAAAGGGAACAATGGCGGGAAGAGCCATATTTCAAAATTTTATTTATCTCAAGGGATATTGGCACTAGTGCCACTCTCAAGGACTTCTTATGAGGTCTTGGAGAATGGCACTAGTGCCATTCTCCATTTAAAATTAGAATTTCAATCTCTAAATTTGCCATTCAATCATGAAAATCAAATTTGAGATTGAAGTTTAACTTGAAATCAAAATTTGAAAACTAGAATTTCGGTTTTGAAATACAATTTCAAACAGAATAATTTCAATTTGAAATACAAATTGAAATTAAAAATATGAATTTGAATTTGAATTTGGATTGAAATTTGGAGAGAATGGCATAAGTGCCCCTCTATATATCCAAATTTCAAAAGGGAACAATGGCGAGAAGAGCCATATTTCAAAATTTTATTTATCTCAAGGGATATTGGCACTAGTGCCACTCTCAAGGACTTCTTATGAGGTCTTGGAGAATGGCACTAGTGCCATTCTCCATTTAAAATTAGAATTTCAATCTCTAAATTTGCCATTCAATCATGAAAATCAAATTTGAGATTGAAGTTTAACTTGAAATCAAAATTTGAAAACTAGAATTTCGGTTTTGAAATGCAATTTCAAACAGAATAATTTCAATTTGAAATACAAATTGAAATTAAAAATATCAATATGAATTTGAATTTGAATTTAAATTTGGAGAGAATGGCATAAGTGCCACTCTATATATCCAAAATTCAAAAGGGAACAATGGCGGGAAGAGCTATACTTCAAAATTTGAATTATTTAGTAGTTTCAAACTATCACTTTTAACTTTCAATCTACATTTCAGACAAATCAAGACCTTTTCTCTCATTTCAATTGATGCCTTTCCCTCATTCACTTTCTATTCATTCCAAACAACCCATTTCAATTTAGCAGAATTGGAGAGGAGTCGCAGAGTTTTACTCACCACAGCTCTCAGAGGCAGGGGTAGAATCGACTTTGTGAAGTCCCTTTTGAGGCCGGTGACTTTGTGAAGTCCTCTTGTGGGATTTTACCACTGAGATTATTGTGACCAAAGAGGTGGTTGAAGGACTTGAAAGAATCGGCTGAACAAGAGAATGAGAGTGAGAATGAGAACGAGAACGAGAGTGAGTAACAAGCATTTTTCTACCATCTTCTTCTTCTTCATCGTCTCTTTGCTTAGGCGACTGATCTGAGGAGGCAAAGCTCCCGTTGTTTGGTTGACTCCATGCAAGATGTTCCAAACAAAAATCGCGATGGATGAAGAGCTTGGGTGGGAGAGTACCTTGAAGAGCTCAAGTGTAACGGTTGAAGAGCTCAAGCATTGAAGACTCGATCTCCAAAAGCAAGGACCGTATGGCTCAAGCGGCGCAGCTCATCGACATCAATCCAATTGATATGACGACGCAGCTTTCTATGGGACGCTGGCGCAAGAGAAGTAGTAAGACATGTCGTTGCTCACGAGAGCAGCTCACGAGAGCGCAAATCCCCACGAGAGAAAGGTCGATCAACATAGGGCAACGAGCGCAATCATGACAGAGAAGGTATTCGGGTATTTCAATTTTTTACCTTTCTAACCTTTTTCTTTTCGGTAAAAAACAGATTCAACAATTTTTTACTTCAAGCTTTTGCTTTTCGTCAAAATTTCCTAGCCTATAGTTTGCCATTATTGCGATCCCTTTGCTGTTACTTTTATTCAAGTTTTATAACTCTTTAAAAATTGTGAGAATGCCTTAGTTTGTGATTTCTTTCAAGTTTTGGAAGTATCTATCAAGATCCTTTCACACTACATAGTCTTTCTTTGTACAGCTCAAGTTATTGGAGGTCCTATTACTTGAGAGCTCTTTGTTATAGTTTTTCATAGCTCCTTGCTTTTTTATTATCTTGGAAGCACCTTCATAAGAGTTCTAATTGAGAGACACATTCTCTGAATAGCAAGGCTTTCACCATAGGGACGAAGCTTGAGCAACTAAAAACTGAACCTGCACTAAAGTGCCTTGAGATGTTTTCCAAGTAAATACTTGCAAGACTTTCTTTGGCAATTTCCCATTCCTTGCATCTGCATTCTAAGGAGCACATGCTTCAACATGTAATCCTTTGATAAGTCTTGACACATTTCTAGGGAAGCACTTTTTTCCAATCAGAGCTTGGAAGCACTTATTTTTGTGTGCAAGAGTGTACATGCTATCTTTTATCACCTGCAAGCTCGTTGAGTTGCAAGCACACCTTAAAGCTACATCGATTATCGAGATACTTGTCACCATCGAAGTATATGTTGCTTCCATGTTCTCTAGCAATTGCCTTTTTTGAATAATGTAGTAATGAGTATCATAGAACCAAATCACACTAGTTGTACAACAAACACGTGATCTTAACTTGAAAAGATGAGTATCTTAAAGCCAAATCACACTCTTTATTTTGTGAACCACCATGTGGTCATAACTTGGAAAACATGAGTATTATAAAGCCAAATCACACACCTGATCTTAGACATCATAATGATCCCATATTTATTCTCTATTATGACACTAAAGTAGATACACTAAACCTTAAGATCAAACAAGCACACATTCAAAAGAAGTACAAAGCCATTAGTGGCTACAAAGAATTTCCCAACAAAGCTTTCATTGATGTTAACATCATTGATAAATGAAGGCAATTCCTATTTTGTGATAGATGATCTGTTTCAAAGTTTTTAGTATATGCTTTTCAAGTTGCTTTTTAGTATAAACACCAATTAGCCAACTAATGGAGGAATTGGGACATATCTAACATTTATTTTATTTCTTTCATTTAACATATCTAACGTATGCATTTCTTTTATTTCTATTTTACATTGTCCACACTCATTTTCTTCCTTTTTAACATTGTCCTCATGCCTTTTATTTAACCTATTCTCATCTTCCTTTAAAAAAATCCATAGCTTGCGATCTAATGATGAGCATGATTACAATTTTTTTAACATGGAGAAAAATCACATTCTCATCAACTAATTCAATCTATACCTTAAAATTTTACATTACTTGGACCTTGACCAACCTAGCATAACCAAACTAATGTGGATAAACTCACATAACAAGCTAGGTTTCATAAAGTAATATCGATCGACTTTACCACATATATGAATTAATGAGTCTATGGTCTCAAGTTCTGGCATTGCAATGGGAAAATGGCACTACTGCCATCTTCCAATCTCCCCATTTTGCAAAGCTAAAAATTTCTAAATTTGCTCCACTTCCATTCTCCCATTGCAATGTCCCAATTCAAAACGTTGCCTTTGCAAAGGGGGGATGGCACTAGTGCCATTCTCCCATTGTGATTTCCCGAATCAAATCTTGGCTATGCAAAGGGGAAATGGCACTAGTGCCAATCTCCCAGATTCAAAGTTTTGGCTTCACAGAGTCAAAATGGCACATGTGAGTTTGATGATCTCAGTGTCATTATGTAGGTGCCAGCATGAGATTGGCATCACTGCCATTCTCTGCTAGTGGTAATCTAGGCAAACTAAACCTGTATATTGACATTCCACTAATTTTATTGGCTACATTAGGATAATGGCAAAAGTGCAAATGCACATGTGAGTTTAGGATTCCTTGTGCATGTTTTTAGGTCATGGTATGAGATTGGCACCACTACCATTCTCCACAGAGATTGACACAAATCCATATGAACTCTACAGAGCGGAGACTGTGATCATAGGAGAGTGGTGTTCGATTCCATTCCACATGTGAGTTTGATGATCTCAGTGTCATTATGTAGTTGCCAGCATGAGATTGGCATCACTGTCATTCTCCGCTAGTGGTAATATAGACAAACTAAACCTATAGATTGACATTCCACTAATTCCAATGGGAGAATGGCACCGGTGCCATTCTACCTTTGTGAAGCCAAAATTTTAAATCAAGACATTCCATTGGGAGAATGGCATCACTGCTATTCTCTGCTAGTGGTAATCTAGACAAACTAAACCTATATTCCACTAATTTTATTGGCTGCAGTAGGATAGTGGCAAAAGTGCCAATGCACATGTGAGTTTAGATTGGCATCACTGCCATTCTCCGCTAGTGGTAATCTAGACAAACTGAACCTATAGATTGACATAACACTAATTTTATTGGCTGCAGTAGGATAATGGCAAAAGTGCCAATGCACATGTGAGTTTAGAATTCCTTGTGCATGTTTTCAGTTCATGGTATGAGATTGGCACCACTGCCATTCTCCACAGAGATTGACACAATTCCATATGATCTCTACACAGCGGAGACAGTGATCACTACATAGAAGAATGCACATGTGAGTTTATGATTCTCAATGCCATTTCTTAGGGCAAGCATGAGATTGGCATCACTGCCATTCTTCGCTAGTGGTAATCTACACAAACTGAACCCATAGATTGACATTCCACTAATTTTATTAGCTGCAGTTGGATAATGGCAAAAGTGCAAATCCAAATGTGAGTTTAGGATTCCATATGATCTCTACACAGCGGAGACAGTGATCACTGCATAGAAGAATACACAGTAGGACAATGGCAAAAGTGCATGTTTTCAGGTCATGGTATGAGATTGGCACCACTGCCATTCTCCACTGGTGGCATTCTCCACAGACATTGACACAAATCCATATGATCTCTACACATGTGAGTTTAGGCTTCTCAATGCCATTTCTTAGGGCCTAATAAGAGATTGGCACCACTACCATTCTCCACTTGTACAAATGTTTACCCTACTATTCTAGGAGGGGTATTCCAGTGATCATAAGAGAGTAGTGTCCTATTCCATTCCACATGTGAGTTTGATGATCTCAGTTTCATTATGTAGGTGCCAGCATGAGATTGGCATCACTGCCATTCTCTGCTAGTGGTAATCTAGGCAAACTAAACCTGTAGATTAACATTCCACTAATTTTATTGGCTACAGTAGGATAATGGCAAAAGTGTAAATGCACATGTGAGATTAGGATTCCTTGTGCATGTTTTCAGGTCATGGTATGAGATTGGCACCACTGCCATTCTCCACAAAGATTGACACAAATCCATATGAACTCTAGAGAGCGGAGACTGTGATCATAGGAGAGTGGTGTCCGATTCCATTCCACATGTGAGTTTGATGATCTTAGTGTCATTATGTAGTTGCCAGCATGAGATTGGCATCACTGCCATTCTCCGCTAGTGGTAATCTAGACAAACTAAACCTATAGATTGACATTCCACTAATTCCAATGGGAGAATGGCACCGGTGCCATTCTACCTTTGTGAAGCCAAAATTTTGAATCAGGACATTCCATTGGGAGAATGGCACTAGTGCCATTCTCCATTTTCCAATGGGAGAATGGCACTATTGCCATTCTCCCATTGGTAATCTAGACAAACTAAACCTATAGATTGACATTCCACTAATTCCAATGGGAGAATGGCACCGGTGCCATTCTACCTTTGTGAAGCCAAAATTTTGAATCAGGACATTCCATTGGGAGAATGGCACTAGTGCCATTCTCCATTTTCCAATGGGAGAATGGCACTATTGCCATTCTCCACTTTCCTATTACAAAGCCAAAAATTTTAAATTTTGAATTTGCACCACTGCCATTCTCCCGTTGCAATATCCCGACTCAAAACTTTGGCTGTGCCATTCTCCCCATGCAATGTCATGATTCAAAATTTCTACTTCATAAAGATAGTATGGCACTAGTGCCATTCTCCCATTGCAATGTCACGATTCAGAATCTTGGCTTTGCAAAGGGAAAATGGCACCAGTGCCAGTCTCCCAATGCAATGTCTTGATTCAAAGTTTGCCTTCATAAAGGGAGAATGGCACCAGTGCCATTCTCCCATTGCAATGTCCTAATATAAAATTTTGGCTTTGCAAAGGGAGCATGGCACCATTGGCATTCTCCCAAGGCAAAGTCTCAAGTCAAAATTTTGTCTTCCAAAGGAAGAATGGCACTAGTCTGTTCTCCTCTTATGAAGACAAATGTTTTTCTCAAGTCAATGCATGGGGAAAATGGCACTGGTGCCATTCCCCTTTTCAAAGATGGTGAAAATAATTCATGCTTTAGAAAAAGTTTTATGAAATTGCTAAAATTTTTAGGGAAATAATTTATGCTTTCATGAAAATTTTGTATAGACTCATTCATGCATTCTAGAGATTTGCACCAATGCCATTTTTCCCCTCTAGATTGACATGTTTGATGATCTTATGAAATTCTTTGGTTGTAATTTGTTCATACTTAATTCTCCGTAATCGTAATGACAGAGGATGGCTATCAGAAGCGAGGAAAAGGTCATGATGATGGTGGGGAATGAAGTGGTTGGAATTGGTGGAGTGTGTGCAATAGATCCAGAGGCCTACTGTAGTGGTGTGAAGATTGGGACAAAAAATGTATCGGTGATAGTGGAGAAGTCTATCAATAGTGAAATGCTCTTTCCATTTCCCACTATGGATGTAGTGCTTGTTGGTAAGGCAATTTGGAGCATTGTCAAGTGGCCTAAGGGCTCTCTAAAACATGTTGGTGATTCTTTAGATGATGCGGTAACTAAAGAAGCTGGACCAAGTGAGCCTGAGCGACCTTATGTTGAGGCAATGCCAGTTTCTTCATTGGAAACTGACAATTTCATTCGTGAATCTTGGAAAGAAAAAAAAGTTGTCTTATGGGATGAGAGCAAAACAAAGACCGTGGGGGAAGGTGTGATCTTATATGTTTTCCCAAGAGACTCTATAAACTTTGACCTATTGGGTAACGATTGCATTGGTGTGGGTATTGAAAAGAAAGAACAAATTAGAGGAAGTGACTTAGGGTCTTCTATGCAAGATGTCGGCTCTCTCAGCCTAGTAAAGTGGCCCATCAAACAGATTACCTTACTTGAAGGAAGCCCATTGCAACAATATGTGCCCATGGACCACATTGCTGGTATAGATGAATTGGTCACTGATCAAATGTTGAAAAGGGATGATCCAACATCAAAGAAAAGAAGGTACACTTTCATTAACAGGGTGCCTAAACAAAGAGAGCCTCCAACACCAATGTACAAAATGTCACTAGATTCAGTGCAGCAGGTTTCTTCCATCGATTGTTGTGGGAGTAGGTGTTGCCAACATGCAGAGCGAGATCTCTTAATGAATCTAAGGAAGAACTTTTGGGGCAGCTCCTTGGAGTCTCGTACAAACTTTATATACGATGTGTTGTCAACGGCTTGGCATCATGACTACAGAGGGAGGATATGCTACAACTTTAGGATAAACGGTCGGGATGTCTATTGTAGAGCATGGTATGAGATGCATGGAATTCCAAGGACATCATTTTATCGATACAGGAAGCAATTTGAGAGTGGTGTGCAGCGATATGTGCATGGCAATTCAGGGATTATGAGGAGGAGCAGGGAGCACATAGGTATGGGAAGGGCTCTCATTCAACACTTTGTGGATAATAGCACAAAGCATATGCCTCACAAGAGTAGAACCATGCAAGATGGTTCTAGAGAGACACAGCAAGTGATACCTGAAGTGTATAAGAAGATAGACGTCCTAGGTGAAGTCAACACTTCACTTAATCAACGTGGTTATCAGAGCCTATCCACATCCACATTTGGCAGGATTTGGAAATCAGACTTTAAAAATGTAGCCCTTGCTAAGACGAGCGAATTCTCTAAATGTAGCTTGTGCAACCGGATCAAGGCTCAATTGGCAGTCACAAAAAGTCAAGATGAGCACAATTCACTGATGGAAGAGAGAAAGATGCATATGATACAGCAAAAAAGTTGTAGGAATTTATACTATGCATGGCGTAGATACTCTGAGATGGATCCAAAAAAGTATGTATGCATAATCCATGATAAGATGGACCAAAAAAAGATGACAATTCCAAGACTTCGGGTGAGGTCCAAGGACACCGATTCTGCATGGCAATTATAGGTTCCACTCATTGGAATGATTACCCATGGGCATGGAAACGGTCATTATGGACACTTCACCCTCAATGGTTTGTGGCCATCTGATCCCAACTTGACGATTGGATCGCTCTCAACTTGTTTGCGCAACCTCGAGAGGATGGATATGCATGACCTTGGAGACCTTGCTACTAATGGGATTCCTAGAAGCAATGCTCGCCTTTTGAATGCTCTATGTTCAAGAAACTCTTTGGACTCCCATTATAGTTCTAAAGGTGTACATGTTTCCACAAGTGGAGCTAGCTTGTCTGAAAATGTAGATGTCACGATCACAGATGCATGTTAACTCTTTCCTACTGCTTTCGTAGGAAGAGCTAGGTATTCTATGTTGTAGGGTTCCGAGGCTTTTTGTCACCTACAGATATACTGGGTTTGTCGTTGTAGTATACATGTAGCTTAGGACCTCGAGTCATGATCCGGTGAGAGACGTAGGCTTAAGTGTGGTGAGTAAACAAAATGCAAGCATGTGTAAAAGGCACGTAAACCATTGTTGTTGGGGTAATGAAGGCTTTCGCCTTCATTGGGGGTTGTAGGGTTTAGGAGGAGTTTAAGGGTTCAGAAGGAGGTTCCAGGGTTTAGAAAGAGTTCAAGGGTTCGAAAGAGTTCCAGGGTTCAGAAGGAGGTTCCAAGGTTTAGAAGGAGTCCAGGGTTAGAAGGAGGGTCCAAGGTTCGGAGTAGAGTACATGGTGGAGAACTCGTCTCCCTCGTAGATCATGGAGTTTAAGGGTTTAGGAAAGCATAGGAGTGGGAGAGGAAGAAGGTGTAAGAGCATGGGTGAAGGAAGAAAGAGAGGAGGAAGGAGGAGGAGGGAAGAGGAGGAGGGAGAGGGAGGAGAGAGGAGGAGGAGGAGGAGGGAGGAGGAGGAGGAGAGGGAGAGGATGGGTTGCAGGGTTGGAGGAGAGGGGAGAAGGGTTGCAAGGTTAGGACATGCTTTTGGACGTGCAGTGCAAGGAAGCATGGACACTTGAGACAAATGCTTGGAATACCAATGTAGACTCAACACAATGCCCCAAGAGTGTGGGCTTCATTCCATTATGGGGTATTTATACAAGTTGGAGAGCTTCTCTCTCTGCATGTAACACAAAGTCGTATCACAAAGTTGTAACACAAAGTTGTATCACAAAGTTGTAACACAAAGTTGTGTCACAAAGTCGTAACACATTCTCTCTCTTCATGTAGAAGATGTAACACAAAGTTGTTACACAAAGTTGTTCACAAAGTTGTTACACAAAGTCGTAACATAAACTTGTAACACAAACTTGCAACACAAAGTTGTTACACAAAGTCGTAACATAAAGTTGTGTCTAGAAGTTGTAACACAAAGTTGTAACACCTTCTCTTTCTTCATAAGTTCATGTTGGCACAGAGTCAACATACCCCCGGATCCATTTTATTACCCGTCCTCGGGTTATGGCTTATTGCGATCACGTACCTGGGTTGCCATGTTTTTAGTCCAGTGGCTGTGGAACTTGTGTCGTGCCAGTCGGTCCTGCTGTAGAGCCTTAGCACCATCCAATTTTTGCGCAGTTTCCAGGTAGCCTGTATCCACCATTTGCTCGAACAGAGATATGTGGCGTGCCTCCAAGAAGATCACTCTTTGGTATAGTCGGCTTGTAATCTGAGCATCAATCCGTTCATTGGGATTAAAGCTGAGTGGAGGCAAATGGGAATCAAGGTAACATGGGACCTCCAGAATTAATGCTAATGTTTTGCAGAATATGGCACTTTGGCGAAGGAAGCGATCAATGTTGCCGCGCATTGTTTGTTCATGCTGCTGAAGTGCTCGGATCATGGCGCCTTGGATAGTCCATTCTACACCAAAGTAGGATTCGATCATTGGCCAATTAATGACTCGATCTTCAGCCAAAGTGTGTATGTTGGCTTCCCATCTTTTACGCCGTGGAACTGCATAGAACTTGGGATGGGTTCTGAGACATGGAGGTGCCCGTAAGTACTCCTTTAAGAAGCTTACATCAAAGAGCTTGGGACGGCGCCAATCAGGTTGTGGATCCAATTTGCTAATCCAAGCTTCACTTATTTGATGCTGACGAAGATTGGTAGGAAAGTTACCCAGGGTCCATCCACCGCGAGTTTTCATATCAGGATATTTGCTCCAAAATTCCTTGATGGGGTTACTGGGAAGTGGTATCTCATCAAAATCAGACTCATCATTGGAACTTGGCATGGGTGTACGAATTGGGTTATCCGGATCCTGATATTCAAAAACAAATACTGCATCATTTTCTGCTGATGGCAGCACCAGAAGTGTCGGAGGTGATGACGGGACCGGGAGAGAAGCAGGGGACATGAGGGAGAAATATGGCTGAGTGATAGTGGCAAAAGGGGGAGCAAAGGGGAGGGGGGGGAAGAAATGGGCAAATGGTTTGAGCAGCTTGGTAATCCTCAAGGGTAGGATTAACAAGGGAGGGGAAAAAGCTAGGTGTGAGGGGCTCGTAAGTTTGGGACTGTTGGGTAAGTTGAAAATGGTGAGAGGCATGAGCAAAGAGACGATGGAGGGAATAGATGTTAGGATGCAGCTCGGGGAAGGTTAAGAGGGTGGCAGCAGCAAGGGGAAGTGAGGTTATGATGTTGGCATAAAGAGTGGTTAGATATGGGAAGTTGGATGTGAGATAGGCCTTGTCATCGTCCGACACTTCTTTTTGCTGGTGCGATGGGATGATCAGCTACATGGGTTGGATGTCCGTTATGTCATGCCGTGCAAATAATAGGGATGGCCTTTGCAGCAACGGCAACAAACCTGCAATAACCCTGAGGGGAGGACTACCCATGAGGCAGGCATATGCAATGAAAGCATCCGTCCTGAGAGTTATAAACCCGGCATGTGTAGACAGGCAGAAGATATTCTTCTCATCTTCAGACAAGTCTTGGCAAATTATGCGCAGGGTTTTAATCCCGATGGATCGTTTCCAATCGATTGTTGGATGAGCAGATATGATCTTGAGTTGGAGTTGCTTCCATTGGATAAGCACGCGTGCGTGGAGGTGATCTTCCATTTGGAGAGCAGTCACAAGCTCTTCATACACCACGGTTGTGCATTGTAGTGGGCCGTCATTGGTGTTGTCTTCCAATGCCTCATTGTTATGCACTAGCAATTGGAGTTCAAGCTTGGAGATGGCTATTTTTTGGGAGTGCATCGCATTCATCTTTTCTTTGTACTGATGGTAGATGCTTGTGTATGCCTCTTTAAGCTTTTTCATTTGCAAGGTGACCTTTGCCTATTGAGGGATGTCTTCAGTGGTATTGGACCATTGGTCCAAGAACTGGGCTTGTAAAGTGTTGGCCTCTTGAACAGTAGCAAGTTGGTCTTTTAAGAGTCGGCATTCCCTTGTAAGCTCATCAATGCTAAAGGCACGTACTGCCAAAGATTGTTGCATGTCTTCAAGCTTGTCCTTGCAATCCTGGAGCTCGTCTTCTTTGTGAATGAGAGTGAGTCGAGCTTGTGCCACTTCCTCTGTTTGTTGCGCATGTGCAGTTGTCAGGGAGTTATAGGAGGTCTGTAGGATTGCCATTGCTTCGACTGCCACAGTCAGCTGTGTTTGACTTTGATGGAGGTTGGAGGTCACATCCCTTACGGCCTTCTCTTGAGCTTGGAGAGCCTGGTTCATGCGCACTTCTTCTACCTCCTTCTCATCTATCTGTGCCCAAAGTGCCTTGACCTCGATGGCGATTGCCTGGAATTGGTCTTCGATTTCTGATGTCGTCTGCCTTTCCAATTCTCTTGCATATGCTTCCTTAGCCAAGCTAGTGAAAGAGTTCTGACATTTGGATCATTTGGCTAGCTTGATGCTGGAGAATGACAGATGGTGATGAGGTCTGGCGATATTGCTGATACAAGTGGTGCCCATGTAGCCATCCCGAGGGTTCTGTAGTACTTGGGGGAGGTTGTTCAAATGGCATTTCACTCCCTTGTGGACAATAGTCATACTGCTGATCTGGCACGAGCTCTCCTTGGGGCTCATCGACTGGCATGACGTCGATGGGCGGTTCGAGTGCTGATGTGGTCTCAAGCTCTGGTGCTGATCGTTCCTCAGGTTCGGGTGCCAACCTTGTCTCGAGTGGTGCTGTTGGGGGAGACTTAGTGGTTGCAGTTGTGCACCGAGCTGAAGCATTTCCTGGGGCAATTCTGCAATCCTCCTTTCCAGAACAGGTACTTCTGTTAAGGCATCTGTACTTATCAATGTGATAGCTGGAGCAGTTGATGATGGCTCCCATACTGGTGAGAAGGGTATGTCCAACTCCTCAATTGGCTTTGGAGACTGGGGCAGAGTCATTTCTCTTTCTTGTAGTTCTTTTTTGATGATGATAGCCAATAAGTGCGGAATTTTACATTTCTGGCCTGAAGAACCATCGAGTTTTTTGGTAAAGAAAATGACGAAGTGTTGGACCCAATCTTGTTTGAGCTTCCTACTCAGCAAAACAAATGTGCGGAGTGGAAGGGAGCGTTCCTTGCCGTTCTTTATGCCCAGGATGGTGGATAGAAATTGTGCTGCTTCCTTGAGGCAAGGGTCAAGGATTGTGCGAAGCAAGATGCCATCTCTATGGATCAGGGTACCCTTGGTGAGGAGAGACTGTACTTCGATAAACTTTGCATCCGCAGTCCTTTTAGGGTATTCGCCACCTTGCTTTGGAAGAGAGAAAGCCCTTTGAATGACTGTGCTGTCGAGGATAATGTTCAGTGGGCTCTGCTTACAGTGATTGTACCGTACTTGCCATCCGTTGCATTGCTGGAGTAGTAAGAGTGGAGAAAGTCCTTGATGTAGGTGGTCATGATAGGACTGTCCTCCAAGGATTTGAGGCTCTCATGCAAATTGCCTAGACCCCGTTGCTCTAAGTAAGATGTTGCTTCCTGGGAAAGAGCATAAGTCGAGGTGGGTGGCCAGACAAGTTCCAATGATTGGGCCTTGTTAACAGTTGTGCAGGCCGGCTGTGACTGGGGTGGCATTTTTCCTGCTTGGACATGCACTGAATCTTCTTCGGAGCTATCGCTTTGGACCACGAACGCCTGTGGTCTCCGTGGTTGAGAGGATGTAGATGGCTGCGAACTCTGGAGGGGGTCCCGTGGTTGAGGCGGTGGGCTCTTTCTGCGCATCCTCTTTAGTGGCGGCATCTTTTCTGAACCTGCATCCATGTACATGTAGTGTGCCATTGATCATTACATTGATTGGCATGCCTGTATGACCTTTCTGTGTGTGTGTGGGAGAGAGATCCCTTTTTTTTTTTTTTTTTTTAATTTTATAAATACATCTTTTGAGAGTGTGGAATGAAAGTGTGTGGTACAATTATTCATGCAATCATCTATGTGTCTAAGCGAAAGCGTGTGAGTGCACGTGACCTAGTAGCTAAGTAGGGACTAACTATATGCTTTTTTTGGCTGGGATTTTCATAGGGCAGCTAGAACTCATTCACCAATCCTGAGCTCTAGGTAAAATCGATTGAGGCTACCTATATGTGCGAAGACGTACATATGCAAGTGAGTGCTCGTGATACAATCTAATCCTAACTAAGGAAGACTTGGTTTCCCAAATCTTCGTTTTTGTCGGGGATGGCTCGCGTGTTGATGTAGTAGCGCTTCAGTCGGCTCCCGTTTATTGTTGTGTTGAATGGAACTCCATCTAGTGTTTCAAGTAGCACAGCTCCGATGGGATTCATCTTTCGTACTCGGTAGGGTCCTTGACCTAGATATTTCAGTTTTCCCTTGTGTACTTTGGCATTGTATAACAGGACTAAGTCGCCTTCCTTGATGTCTTTAGCTTTTAGATTCCTGTCAACAAACCATGCCTTTCTTCGACGTTTTTCTGTTGTCATGGCATGATAAGCGACTAGTCTTGTCTCTGTATGCTTTTCCAACTGACAGAGCCTTTCTTTCAAGGACTCATGATCACCCATGCGTCCCTGTATTGCGATGCGCAGACTTGGTATTACAAACTCGAGTGGGACCACGGCTTCAAGGCCGTACACCAATTGAAAAGGTGTGTTCCCTGTACTGACCTTGAATGTGGTTCTGTATGCCCATAAGGCTGCATTCAGTTTCTCTGCCCAATCAGAACGCTGTGGTTCTACTACCTTGGTGAGGATATTGCATATGATTTTATTTGTGGATTCTGCTAGTCCATTCCCTTGGGGGTAGTAGGGTGTGCTTTTTCTATGAATGACCATGAAGCCAGACAAGAGTTCTTGGATTACCTCATTGACAAAGTGTGTGCCTCTATCTGACACAATTTCAAGGGGGCATCCGAATCGGGTGATCACATGTTCGTACAAGAATCTTGCTGTGCTTTTGGCATCTGCCTTTCTGACTGCCTTAGCTTCAGCCCATTTTGTAAAGTAATCAGTGGCCACAATGATGTAGCATGCCTGTGTTCCTTTTGCTACTGGATGTATGGGACCCACATAATCAATCCCCCATTTTTCAAATGGATGTTGTGCAACAACTGTTGTTAGGGGATTGAAGTCTTTGTGTTGTGGTTTAATAGTTCGTTGGCATACATCACAGCCTTTTACATATTCATAGGCATCTGCCCACAGTGTTGGCCACCAGTAGCCCACCAGTAGCCTGCGAGGAGAACTTTTCTTGTTGTGGCTTTCCCTTGGAAGTGTCCTCCTGCAATGCCTTCATGGACTTCACTCAGGATTGGCAGGATCTCATGAGGCATTACACATCTTCTTAATATCTGGTCCTTGCCCATCTTGTATAGTTGTCCTGCAATGAGTTGATATGGTGCAGCCTTTAGAATCAATTTTCTGGCATCTACTGCTTTCATGTCAGGGGGTGGTCTTCCTGCCATCAAGTACCCAATGATATCTCCACACCATTCTGGAACAGCATCTATTTGAAATAGTGTGGCATCTGGTAAGTCATCTTCTACGCCAGTGGCTTCTTCTCCTGTCTTGACTCGAGACATGTGATCGGCAATGTAGTGTTGTGCACCTTTGCGGACCACAATTTTGAAGTTGAATTCTTGTAGCAAGAGGAGCCATCTGGTTATTCTTCCGGTGGTACACGAACGGTTCACAAGATAAAGCAATGCTTGATGGTCGGTGTAGAAGACAAAATCATTTGCGAGTAGATAGTGCCGAAATTTCTTTACACTGTACACCATTGCGAGGGCTTCTCTTTCTGTGGTTGTATAGTTGATCTCTGCATCATTGAGTTGTCGACTGGCGAAGTAGACGGGGTAGTCGTTCTTATGTTCACCAAGTTGACAAAGCACACTCCCAATTGCATACTTGGATCCATCAGTATGAACATGAAAATCAATATCCCAATTGAGAGATAGAAGGATGGGTGCTGTGATTAGGTGCCACTTTAAAAGCTCAAAGGCTTGGTCGCACTCTTCGGTCCATAAGAACTCCACTAATAACTTGTAAAGTGGTCTAGCTATCATGGCATACCGCAATATAAATCTTCTATAGCCGGCATGTCCCATAAAGACCTGTACACCTTTGGAATTTGTAGGAGGAGGCAATTCCATGATGATTTTGATTTTGTCCATGTCAGTTGCAATCCCATGTTGAGAGACGATGTGTCCCAAAACAACTCCGTGGGTGACCATGAACTGGCATTTTGTTGGATTTAGGGAGATGCCATACTCCCTGCATTTGATTAGTATTTCTTCCAAACATTTGAAGTGGTCCTGTTTGGTTGAATGGATGCACAAATCATCCAAGAAGACCTGTAAAAACTTATTCAAAAATGACTTGAAAGCTGTGAACATGACTCGCTGGAATGTGGCTGGGGCATTACAAAGGCCGAATGGCATGACTCTATATGCAAAAATACCCCATTCTGTAGCAAATGCTGTTTTTGATTGGTCTTGAGGAGCAATTTGTACTTGGTTATAGCCACTGAATCCATCCAAGAAGCTATATATTTCGGATCCTGCCACCTTTTCCAACATTGTTTCTGTTAAGGGTAGGGGGTAGTGATCCCTAATTGTGGCGGCATTCACATTTTTCAAGTTTACGCATATTCTGAGCTTCTTGTTGCATTTAGGTACAATGACAATGGGTGAAACCCAATCAGTGTGCTCTATCTCGTAGATGAATCCGGCATCTAGGAGTTTTTCCAGCTCGTCATAAACCATGGTGCCATATTTAGGATTTGTGCGATAAGGGCCACATACGTTAGGGCGAGCACCATCCCTTATAGGGATCGTGTGAACTGCCACTTCTGGTGAAATTCCTTTCATCTCTTTGTATGACCATGCTAGGCAGTCACGGTATTCCATTAGGAGGTCTTTGAGTTTGATTTCATCTTCTTGACGGGAGCTGTTTCCCAATGAAAACCAACTTTTCTTCCTCCCCTTCAAGGGCGAGGTTTATTGTGCGTGTTTTTGCCGGTCCCTCATAGATTGGAGTTTCTCCAATGCTATCGGTTTCTTGAACTTCAGATTCTCTGATTGGTCTTGGCATTGCTATTGGTGCACTGCCACTTGTATAATTCTTAAAGTATTCCGGCACTGCGGCCTCTGATAGGGTTGAACTAGCCTGAGATGTGTCATGAGTACTGGGTGGCATAGTTGCATTTAGTAATTTGTTAGGCTCTTCTTTCCTTTCTTTTTCTGAAGTCTCTTGATCGAGCTTCATCCGCACATGTGGCTTATATTTCCGAAACTTCTTACGTTGGGAACTGTGGGGTAACTTTTCCACTGGTAAGGTGTTTCCAAGTAAGGGTTCATGTGCTGCACATACTCCTTCTAGTCCTTCAGGGGACCATTCAAGAGGTGGTGGTTTTGACTTTGAGGGGACTGCCTTTGCAAGATACAATTCCACAATCCGTGTTTGGACTCGTTCAAATTCATTGAAGTGCTCGGCCTTGGCTCTTTTCCTCCTGCAGCTTTCTTGCGAGATCTTCTGCTGTTATGCAACTGTGGAGGTTCAACTTTTGGGAGCTCAACTGCCATTAGGGCATGCAGAATGGCTAGGTCATTATCAAAGATGTGATCTTCAATTTCAGCATTCGCAGCCTTTGTTTCAAGGTCCCAAGGAAAATCTGAGTCATTATTGGTATGGGTACCTTCTTCAGGTTCATTATCCCATTCGATGTCAGCCATAAAGAAAGGCATCTCTAGATCGATTGGTTCTTCATGCGTCGGTGGAGGATCGACCTGTAGTGCATTAACATCTATCTGTGAGAAGATGGGGTCTAATGAATGGCAGTTGTCGATGGTTGCCAATGTTTGTATCCAGTTATTGACATTGCTTTGTGAGTCACCTGCTATGGCATGCTGTTGCAAGGGATCTGATTTGCTCGAGATTGTCGTGGAAGATGTGTCATCCAATGCTCTAGGAACAATTGGTTTAATAACGCCTGTCCCCACATTCACCCTGACTGCAGTGTCTCGATTCTGGATTGTCAATCTATCCGTTCCCCAGTCATGGAGGACTGATGCTTCCCGTAACCAAGGACGTCCCAGCAAGAATTCATAGGATTTTTTGGGGAGATCCAAGATTGTGAATTGAAGGGAAAAGCGGACTCCTGCGATCTTTGTGGACACGCCATTCACTATTCCCAAGGGTTTAGCCCGTGAATCATCGGCAAGGCGTATGTTGAAATTAGCCTTTTGCATTGGTGGGAGACCCCATTCTTCGTAAAGCTCCTTTGATAGGACATTGACACCTGCTCCACCATCCACTATGGCTTGGATTTCATTATAGGCCTTGTGGATCAAAGGCACAGTGATGTTGCGTATGTCATCTTTCTCACCCATCCGCACAGGGATATCATCAATGTCGTTCATAGGTGGAGGGGGATTTGTGAGTTCAATCCATCTCTCCCAGAGATTGGGACAATTTCGTAAGAGGATTCCGATGGGAATGGACACAGGGCAACTCAGGATGCTAGAGAGTGCAGCTCCTTCAAGTTGACGTGGCGGTACATTCTGTTGTGGAGTCTGTTGTTGGAACAAAGGCTCGAGTACAGTATCAATACTTTGTGGGGTCAAGTCATGGAGTGGGTCTTGCACTTGTTTCTGAGCCTCAAATTGAGCTTGTTCATTTTGGACCCATTGCTGAAGTGCCTGAAAACGAGCCTTCTCCACCTCTGCATTCGGGAATGGAGCTTCTTTTATTCGAGGCTCGGGAGTTGATGTAGATGAACTCGGCTGCTCATTGCTTGGTGGAGGTGGAGGCACTTGTGCTTTCTTTCTCAGAAGTCGCTTCGGTTGGATCGGAATGATAGGGTCCTTCGTAGCCGCTTTCTGTTGGCGTGTAATTACATTGATAGGTTGTGACCTTAGACTTGCCGGACCCAGACTTTGATGGTCCACCCCAATGATGCCGATGGGGACGTCAGGTTTAACCTCTGTTTGTTCTGGGACCTTATTTTTCATGGGACAATCCATACAGGCATGTCCTATGCCACAATCTCTGCAGAGTGGCTGGAAAGTGGCTGGGCTACCGCGATGAGGGCACTCTGCGATTCTATGATTTTCTCCACAACCGTAACACTTGATTGGTGCACGAAATGTGTTGGGTCACACTTGATTTGCATAGACTGGTATTAGACCCTCTGCACCTTCTACATAGTACACTGGGTACTCTGCTTCATACTCAAATAGTGAGTCTACTTCTTCGGCTTGTAATTGATGTATGGGAACTGCCTGAGGAGCTGGATTTGGTGCTCTTGGATACGGTCTTGGATACGGTCGTGGATTCGGATTCCTGAGTAGTTGTGGGACTTGTGTCCGAAGGGGAACAGGATTTAGTCTCGGAGCTGGGGGCACTTGTGCAAGTGCCGGTTGCCTGTATACTGGCATGGGTGCCGCTTGGTATTGTGATGGTCGAGGCGGATTGTTGCGCATGTTGAAGATGCAACTGGTCTCATCATGGCCGCCGACGACACAGATATGGCACCACAACCGTGGCGGTGGATTAGCTTGGGTATTGATTCTTGCTCTTAGGACTGGGCATTCATTTGCTGTATGATTTGCCAAGCAGTGTGGGCACCAGACATTTTCTCGCCGTGGATATGTTTGAGTTGGCGACTGAGACAAGTGAAGTTTTTGATCCATGGCCTGCATCATATCTTCTTTCAGCTTCAAGGTCATGGCCTCGAGGCGATCTTCATTGGATGTTTCGGCAGTGTCCTTTGATTTACCTTTTTTCGAGCGCTTATCTCGTGTATTTGATCTGGCATCATCACTGCTAGTGTCTGAATCTGTCATGCCATCTTCAATGTCAATGGCTGCCGCATGAGCAGCACTGAATGTTTCATAGCTACTTATCTTTTTCCTATCCTTGCGGATTTTCTTTCTTAGACCTGCTATGAACCATGCCGTGAGGTACTTTGCATCTGGGCGTGGGTCACATTTAGCGATCAATCTCTTTATCTTTCCCAGGTATGTGCGTACATCTTCCCTCCGGCCTTGTTCAATCTTGCTGAGTTGGAGAGCGGGATCATCTTGTAGCCTTTCCGTTTGAAAGCGACGTTTGAATTCGGTTTGAAGTAGGTCCCATGTGGCACGTTCTTCCACAAGAAGGTCGAGGTACCATTCTGATGCCTCATCAGTTAAGGCCATTGGAAACCAAGCCACCAGAGAGCGGGATCATCTTGTAGCCTTTCCGTTTGAAAGCGACGTTTGAATTCGATTTGAAGTAGGTCCCATGTGGCACGTTCTTCCACAAGAAGGTCGAGGTACCATTCTGACGCCTCATCAGTTAAGGCCATTGGAAACCAAGCCACCTTAGTTTCATGGGATTGATCACCACCTGCTCGACATGCGGCATCAAAATGTTGGAGGAAGCGAGCAGGGTCTCCCCTACCATTATATTTGGGAAGTTCCAGTTTTCCCAAGGGGCGTCGGCCGTGATTGTTGTGATTTCGTCGATTGAAGAAGTTGTCAGCCTCGGCATCGAGCTCGATGTCCCCATCATGCTCAGGACGGCGTCCAGCCATGTTGGGGCGTGGAGGAGTTAAAGGAAGTTGTTGAACCTCAGGGGGGGATTCGGGGTAGAGGATTGGCGGGGGCGGTTGTTGCAGTGGAGTAAGTTGTAGATTGGGCGAGCGTTGGAGTCGAAGTCGTTGGCCGGAACGTAACTGCATGCAGATGGTGCGTGATTGGCTAAGGGGATCGCTACCCCAAGGGCGGGCGTGGAGGTGGTGTCGTTAGGAGAGTTAGAGTGATGTTAGTTTGTGTAGGGACCGTCGTGTTAATAATGTGCCTAGGATTGTCCTACGTGTGTAGGGAAATGTGCCGGTGCAGACGGATCATTAATCGGAGGTCGCGGCGTGAAAATACGAGTGAATTAATGCAAAATGAGGCCCACACGGGGGCGTGAACGAACGTGTGCTAGGGATGCCGAAATGGTGTGCAATGGGCTGGAAAAATACCCCATAACGTGGTGTTTCCGTGTGTGAAATTTGGGTTCAAACGGGGTTCAATTTGGGTCCCAAACGGATGAGTTTCGAGGGGTTAAAGGAGGGCTAAATTTGGCGTTTGGGGGGCTCCTAATGGTGGTGTGAATGGACTTTAAGTCCAACCGAGGGGTTGAAACTAAGTGACTCTAGTTAGACTAACTAACCTAGATCCTCCCAGTTATTGTAACTGGGAGGTTGAACTAACTGTAGTTAGATACTAACTGAAGAGTTAGTCTAACCTAATTGGGGGTTAACCTAAACTAACCTAACTAGTCTAACCTAACTAACCGAGGGTGAACTAACCTACTCTAACCTAACCTAACTCTAGTTAATGTTAACCTAACTAAGGTGAAACTAACCCTAGTGGTAGGTGTAGGTTACGTTACTTTTTTTTTTTTTTTTTGGGGGCTACCCGGCGGCGGCGGGGGTGGCGCGGGCTGGGGAGCGCGGGGGTGGCGCGCGGGGGGTGGGGGAGGCGGGCGAGGGGGTGCGCGGGGGGTGTGAGGGGAGTGCGAGGGGGGTGGCGCACGGGGGGTGGGGGAGGCGGGCGAGGGGGTGCGCGGGGGGTGTGAGGGGGGTGCGAGGGGGGTGTCTACGAGGGGAGTGTCTGTGAGGGGGGTGTGAGGGGGGTGCGAGGGGGTGCGGGGGAGGGCGGGGGGTGAGAGAGGAGAGGGGGCGGGTTGAGTGCGGGGAGGGGCGGGGGAGGGCGGGGGGGGCGGCGCTGTGTGCGTCGCCGCGGGGGCGAGGGCGGGTAGCCGGGGGGCGGGGTTGCGGGCGGGGGCGACGCGGGGTCACCGCCGCGGGGTGGTGAGGGTTGGAGGGGCGCGGGGCGGCGGCGCTGCGTGCGCCGCCGCGGGCGAGGGCGGCACGGGGTGCGGGGTGGGGGTGGGGTGGGCGGGGGTGGCGCGGGGCGACGGTGCTGCGTGCGTCACCGCGGGGGGGTAGCGGGGGTGTACAGAGAGGGGGGGGTAAGGGGGAGGGGGTAAGGGGGAGAGAGAGGAGAGGGGGGGTGGAGGGGCGAGCGTAAGGGGGTGGGGGAGAGAGAGGGATGGGGGACGAGGGGGTAAGGAGGAGAGAGGGGGATGGGGGACGAGGGGGTAAGGAGGAGAGATAGAGAAGGGGTGGGGGAGGGAATGAGGGGGAGAGAGGAGAGAGTGAGTGAGAGAGGGGGTGGGAGAGGGAACGAGGGGGAGAGAGGAGAGAGGGAGTGAGAGAGGGGGAGGGGGGAGGGGGAGGGGGGAAGGGGGGAGGAGGTGGTGGAGGGGGAGGGGGAGGGGGGAGAGGGGAGATGGTAGTGGAGGGGGAGGGGGAGAGGGGGAGGTGAGGGGGAGGTGGTAGGAGAGGGGGAGGGGGAGAGGGGGAGGGGGGAGGTGGTAGTGGAGGGGGAGAGGGGAGGTGGTAGTGGAGGGGGAGGGGGAGAGGGGGAGGTGAGGGGGAGGTGGTAGTGGAGGGGGAGTGGGAGAGGGGGAGGGGGGAGGTGGTGGTGTGGGGGAGGGGGAGAGGGGAGGTGGTGGAGAGGGGGAGGGGGAGAGGGGGAGGTGGAGATGAAGGGGGAGGGGAGAGGGGGAGATGGTAGTGGAGGGGGAGGGGGAGAGGGGGAGGTGAGGGGGAGGTGGAGATGAAGGGGGAGGGGGAAGAGGGGAGGTGGTAGTGGAGGGGGAGGGGGAGAGGGGGAGGTGGAGATGAAGGGGGAGGGGGAGAGGGGGAGATGGTGGTGGAGGGGGAGGGGGAGAGGGGGAGGTTAGGGGGAGGTGGAGATGAAGGGGGAGGGGGAGAGGGGGAGATGGTGGTGGAGGGGGAGGGGTAAAAGAGCAACAAAAAAAACTGAAAGACGGAAATTGAAAAGCAAGGCGAAGTGGTTACCTGACGCTCTCCAAGTCTTTCTCGATGGAACAGGATTGTCGCGGAACAATGGACAGTGGGTGGAAGGCTAGGTCATCGCTGCGAGAAGGGCTCGATGTCACTTACATGGCGAGGATAGGAGTAAGGGGGCGGTCGATGGAGAGGGAGGAGTGTCTTGCGTGGGGCTCGGAAGGAGGAACAGAATGGAGGCAAAAAGTGAAAGATGAAGAATGAGGGGGGGTGGAGTAGGTTTTTATAGGTTTGGATTTTAGGTTTAGGGTTTAGGTTTAGGGTTTAACCCTAAACTCTTCCCGAGCCATAACTCTTTATGGAGAGCTCGGTTTGCCTTTCTATAAAAAGGTAAAATGATCGTAATTGAAAGCTCTACGCAACCGTGTCCACTACCTAACCTAATTGTACATCATGTGGCTTTTACACCTATCTACGCATGTTTACTCGCTACTTGAGACGCTAGTCTCCCCGGCAGCGGCGCCAAATGTTAACTCTTTCCTACTGCTTTCGTAGGAAGAGCTGGGTATTCTATGTTGCAGAGTTCCGAGGCTTTTTGTCACCTACAGATATATTGGGTTTGTCGTTGTAGTATACGTGTAGCTTAGGACCTCGAGTCGTGATCCGGTGAGAGACGTAGGCTTAAGTGTGGTGCGTAAACAAAATGCAAGCATGTGTAAAAGGCACGTAAACCATTGTTGTTGGGGTAATGAAGGCTTTCGCCTTCATTGGGGGTTGTAGGGTTTAGGAGGAGTTTAAGGGTTCAGAAGGAGGTTCCAGGGTTTAGAAAGAATTCAAGGGTTCGAAAGAGTTCCAGGGTTCAGAAGGAGGTTCCAAGGTTTAGAAGGAGTCCAGGGTTAGAAGGAGGGTCCAAGGTTCGGAGTAGAGTACATGGTGGAGAACTCGTCTCCCTCGTAGATCATGGAGTTTAAGGGTTTAGGAAAGCATAGGAGTGGGAGAGGAAGAAGGTGTAAGAGCATGGGTGAAGGAAGAAAGAGAGGAGGAAGGAGGAGGAGGGAAGAGGAGGAGGGAGAGGGAGGAGAGAGGAGGAGGAGGAGGAGGGAGGAGGAGGAGGAGAGGGAGAGGATGGGTTGCAGGGTTGGAGGAGAGGGGAGAAGGGTTGCAAGGTTAGGACATGCTTTTGGACGTGCAGTGCAAGGAAGCATGGACACTTGAGACAAATACTTGGAATACCAATGTAGACTCAACACAATGCCCCAAGAGTGTGGGCTTCATTCCATTATGGGGTATTTATACAAGTTGGAGAGCTTCTCTCTCTGCATGTAACACAAAGTCGTATCACAAAGTTGTAACACAAAGTTGTATCACAAAGTTGTAACACAAAGTTGTGTCACAAAGTCGTAACACATTCTCTCTCTTCATGTAGAAGATGTAACACAAAGTTGTTACACAAGTAACATAAACTTGTAACACAAACTTGCAACACAAAGTTGTTACACAAAGTCGTAACATAAAGTTGTGTCTAGAAGTTGTAACACAAAGTTGTAACACCTTCTCTTTCTTCATAAGTCCATGTTGGCACAGAGTCAACAATGCAAATCTAGAAACTGTATCAGAAAGTGACCCGAAGTCTGTCACGGAGGCCATGACAACTTCCATTGCAAGGGCTACAGACACATGTATGAATTTGTTTCCATCAAATACAAGAGAAAACCCACCCTCTTTAGAGGAGAGTGTTACTATTGAGCCACCATTCCAAAAGTTGCCAGAGAACTTGCTACTCCAACTAGATAATTGTGGGTCTGAGAACAAAAATAGATACTTGTTTGCATACCTTTCTCTTCTTATAGCAAGGGGCATTTTCAAGACAGTTCAATTGGGCTTCTAGATGGTAGGGCACACACATGAGGACATTGATGCAATGTTCAGCAGTTCTCTTTTCCTTTTCGTGATAGCTGAATACCACTATCTGCATTGCTTTGAGGAGATCCTCCTGATCTCAATCTGACTATCCATGATGAACTATGTGAACCACTGCTAGAGGACACTCCAAGTCCACTAATAATTTGTGACTGCTACTATGAATTATGTGCAGCATTACCATTTTGTGCATCTACATCACCAATCACAATTACTGCTTTATACTAGCTGCTCATCTCATCAAAAACAACATCTCTACTCACCGTAAACGTACGAGTAGAATGGTTATAGCATCTATACCCTTTCTGCTGCAGACAATAACCAATAAAGATGCACTTCTCAACTTTTGGATCCAACTTGGATCTCAACTCATCTAGAACATGAACATAGGCAATGCAACCAAAAACATTCAAATGAGAAATATCTGGTTTTCTACCATTATACATCCCCTCTGACGTCATGCCATGTATTGCTGTAGTGGGAGTCCTACTCATTATGTAGACTGCTATAGCAACTGCTTCAGCCCAATAATAATCTGGCAGGTCTCTTTTGTTGAGCATGGCACGAGATACCTCTCCAATATGCTTGTTTTTCCTTTCTGCAAGTCCATTTTGCTGTGGGGTATGACTGCATGAATATTGCTGCTTTATGCCATGCTCCTACAGGAAACTTGCAAACTCATTTGAGAGGTATTCTTCCCCTTTATCTGACCTTAGGAATTTTATTTACAGGCCTATTTCTTTTTCAACCATAGCTTTAAAAGATTTGAAATGCCCAAATACTTCACTTTTCTTTTTCATAAAATACACCCAAACTTTTTTGCTGTAGTCATCAACAAAAGTGACAAAATAATGACAGGCTCCAATAGATGCAGCTTTAGTAGTCCACACATCAGAGTTGATTAATTCCAATGGCCTCTTACTCTCTGGAACATGTCTAGGAAATGGTTTCCTTGCCTGTTTTCCAAATTGACACGCTTCACATATGTTATGCAATTTTGCAACCTTGAACTTAGACAATCCTACAACAATATTTTGGGCCTGTGTTAATTTAAGTCACTCTACATTAACATGATCAATGCATTTATGCTAGATATCAATATCTGCAACTACACCGTCCCATGTGCAAACATTGCAGCACTCAATTCAGGCATGTTCGCATGCAATGTAAACATCCTTCCCTTCTTCTTCCCTTTTGCTATCAAGCGACCTTTATTTTTCATATCCTCAACAAAGCATCCATGAGGATTAAATTTGACGTGCAAGCCCTGCTCAACCATTTGACCAATAAAAATCAGGTTCTTGGTGATATTTGGGACATGAAATACATCAGACAGGTATTTCTTTTCCCATGAACATCCAATCTGCATGACCTATCATGTGGTTTGACGCACCTGAGTCAACATACCACACATCATTGCTTTCTTCTGTACTTGACACAGAATTGGTCATGTGTTGCACCATAAACAAATGCTCATTTCTGTCATCGCCATGTCTACTAGAGGGTGCATAATTGCCTTGCTGCAATTTTCCAATCATGATGTCATTCTACTTTTTATAGCAATCTTTAACCATATGACCCATTTTACCATAGTAGTAGCATTCAACATTGCTATTTGCATTTTAGCCTCTCTGCCATCCACCATGACCTCTTTGGCTCCCCCTGCCTCTAAAGTTACCACGTCCTCCATAAAACTAGTTTTCTTGAATTTGTTGCATATTTTGATTTCTGCCATGGCCTCCAGATCGGCTTGCTCTACCTCTGCCTCTACCTCTTCCAACATTAGAGTAGAAGACAGTTTCTTTTGAAGTTCCTCCTGAAGAAGATGCACAACCATTTCTCTGCTCTTCATAAATTAAAAGAGCAATCAACTCCCCAAAATCAAGAAAATTCTCATGGACGGCAATGGATGTCCGAAACTATGCATAATCCTTTCCTAGACCATTCAAGGTCATAGAAACTAAATCATCATCTTCCACTGGCGACCCAATAGAAGCAAGTGCATCTACAATCTTCTTCACCTTCATGTGGTAGTCATTGATGCTCATATTTTCTCTCTGCACATTATGCAACTCCTGCTTGAGCTGCATTTTCCTAGCTTGCATATTTGTGCTATACATTTTTGTCAAAGTATCCCATGCCTCCTTCGGCCTGTTTTCATCGTGAATATGCACAATCATAGAATCTGAAATACTGATAGATAGCTAGTACATACTTTTCCTGGCTCTCTCATGCCAGCCTTTAAATGCTTGCAACACCTATTGATTGGGAACATTAGGAAGAGCTGGTTCTTGTTCAACTCCGGTAATGAGCTCCCAGTAGCCTTTTCCCATAAGGAAATTCGTCATTCTAAAGTTCCATGCTTGGAAGTTGTTCTTGTCAAGCTTTTCAGTCACAATCTGTGAAAGAGCATCAGATGCCATTATAGAACACTGCAAAATATTCTGTCACCGCAAAAAACACTTCTTCTTCCTCACAAGGGCAAATCTGCAAAACTGAGAAAAGTGGTATTTGACCACACAGTCTTCCTAGTGATGATTTTGCATCAATAGGCAATAAGAATGATTTTGTCACTCCCAATATCTCTACGTACAGGCATACGATGCAATCTGCGACAACTTTTCACCGACCTGCAGAACAGTGGTCGCACCACAAAAACAGGGCTCTTTTCTAAGTGCTATTAGCTGGAAAAGAAATCAAGACAAGAGGCTAGAGGATAGGTATGGCGACACTCAAGGGCTATAGAGGAAAGGAGAACATGAGGGCGAAACGTTGTCATGGGTGGGGAAAAGGGATTAGAAGAGGAGAGAATGAAGAGGGAGACTATGGCACAAGGGGAAAGGGAGAGGGGAAAGAGAAACATGTACATGATGGGAGGAGGAATGTAAAGATGGAGACATCAAGGGAAGAGGGACATGCTTTATTTGAAAGGAAGGGAAGGGGGAAATCAAAGTACTAGCTAGGTGGCTTTACAAGAATGAGAGTGTCTCATCAAGGAATAGCCCCCTCCTTTTATAGCCAAGAGAGAGGGTCTCTCCCAATAAATGCATCCTCCCACATGCATGGTGTGTATGGAAGAGTCTCCCATGTGGGCTAGGTGGTTGCGCACTCTCAATTGTGTGCGATAATGCTTGGCCACATTTTTCCACATATATCAACTCCCATATCCCAAGTCTATGTGATACTCCCTTGGTCTCTTCCCAATTTTATAATATGTTCAAACACCTAGGAGGACAAGTGGAGGGTTGGCATGAGGAATCTTGCCACCTCATCCTACTTTCCCCATTATTTAACTTGCATTCTTGGACCTTCTATACCTCCCCCACATGGGCCTATCCTACATGGAGGGAATAATCCAATATAATATCCATCTCCACCTATTTTATATTACTTCTCCCATGGACTTTGGGCCATATCTCACTAAATGCAGCCTAGGTGGAGGAGTGGCACATGGAGGAGCCATGCCACCTTACATTTTATAATATTACTACCATGGATTATGTACATCACACCTTATGGGTCCTCTTACGTGGAAGGGTGGCACATGGTCATGCCCTGCCCCCTCAACTCTGGGCCCTATGCACAGCATATTTTATTATACTATTGCCACACATATAAACACGCACTCATATTTGTGCCTTTTTACTTTGGTCAAATTTATCCATAACAGTTCCCCCCCCTAGGCAGGGAATACATAGCATTTCCATGCCTGGGACCATCACACACAAAGAAGGGCTTGAGATAACACTTGTTGATCACCTTCTTGCCATATGGCTCATGCAGCTCCTGAACTTGTACAGACCCATTGCTACATTCCTTGATGACTGTATGGACCGGTCCATAGTGGCAGAAACTTCTTATCCATTTGGTGGTCCAATCTGTTATCAAAGCATAGAACAACATCCCCCTCAGCAAAGTGTCTTTCCCATCCCTTGTGAATCTTAGCATCCAAGCATACCTTTTTTCGATTCTTTTAGATCTCTATTTGGTGTAGTGCAAGGCATCGGGTTTCATCTAGCTTCTCAAGTTGCACCAATTGGGCCTCTACATGTTCATCTTCTGTCATCCTCTGTTCTTGTGCCAATCTCAAAGCCAGAATCTCTATCTCTAATGGTAAAATGGCCTTAGTACCATACACCAACTCAAAAAGGAGTGTGACCTATAGACGTTTTATGAGTGATGTTCTAAACCCATATGGCTTCTGTGACCTTCTGATCCCACTGGCTCCTATTTCCTATGGCCATTTTTCCCATGATTTTATAAAGGAGGCCATTGGTCCGCTCTGTTTAACCCATGGATGTTGGATAATAGATGCTAGAAGTGCGATGATCAATACCCATGCGATCCATGAGCAATTTCACTGCTTCATTGAGTCCAAGTTAGTGCAACACAAGTATCATTTCTATGATAGAGAACATGTATCCCTTTTTGTGCAGCATGCTTTTCTGGGAATGGCTAAAAAAGGAAAATACCCATGCACAAAATATAAAACAACATTGGGTGTGGTCAGATGGTGCTGCCTCTCAATTTAAATCAACTTGTGGATTCTACTTTGTCTCAAGGTTCAAATCCCTGACCAAAATCTATACATGATGTGGAATTTCTTTGGGTCTAGCCATGGCAAGTGTGAACATGATGGATGCGGTGTTGTTATTAAGCAAGCTCTATAATTAGCATGCCCTCAAGAAAAACTCAATGATGCCCATGATGTTGTAACATGGCTTACAGCCAACCTCTCCACAAGCATGCATTCAACATACAGTAAACAAAGCCTTAAGAATACTATAGTATGCAGAGTGTTCCATAAAGTGAAAGTGGATGAAGTGCAAAGGAGAAACTGTCATGATTGTGAGAAAATTAAAGGAGTTCATGGTCTACATAGCATATGGGGCTTTCAAAACAACCAACTGATTAAAACAAGAAAAATTTCTTGTTTCTCCAGTGCGTGCATCATAGGGGATCATAACGATTGTGAGAACATTGCAACTGTGACGACATGGGAGCGAGTTCAAGTTTTCCCTCTACGTTCATATGGAGTGACAAACAATGGAGAGACAAATGGCTCGCCACATTTTGGGGAGAGTTTCAATGACCTCATTGACTGTCTGGAAGAGGGGGATAACTTTGTAGTTATCGCAGATTTTGGGGAGAACGAGGAAGATGACCCATACTTTCTCTTGCAATGCACAAAACCTAAGTACAAGGTTGAGGAAACATTTAAGAATAATTGGGGAACAACCTATGAGAAGTGGGATGTAGTAGTTGGTACAAAAAAACATCCAAGAGAGGATGCAGTTATGAACTACTACATAAGAGTCCACAAACATGTGTGTACTATCATCTAGTAAGAGATATTAAGTTCCAGATGCAACTTATGCCACAACATAAGAAGGGAAAGAGTGTTTTCAAATTGGATTTAGACACGCATGAGCACATCTTGGGGTGTTTTGGAGCAGTGGACAAGGACGACTGAGATAGTACTAAGAAAATGTATGTAGTCTCATTGCAAGGAAACAATGTGTCCACTTGTCCTACAAAATGGAATTTGTATTTGAGACTATGCTTCTTTTTAGTATATCACAAACAACCACCGTGCTGGTTTTATTAAATTGTTTTTGTAAATCCCAAACAGTAAATCCCATGCTTGTTTTTAGTATATCCCAACAACCACCGTGTTGGTTTCCTATAATGAATCTACACATCCTACAAATCCATTCATCTTGTAATAATAGAAGCAAACCACTGCACTGGTGGCTGTTAATATCCTATTGCAACCAACCACTGCACTGGCGATAACTTCTCCTACACTAATCATGCACTACTACCATGCTATCCCTACACTACTGCCATGCTATCCTAAAATTTTTTGCGCAATGCTATACTAAATCAGTGCCCTTTAGACTGTGTATCATTTCGCTAACTATCAGATTTCATCCCATGCCTGTTTTTAGTATATCCGAACAACCACCGTGTTCATTTCCCATAACAAATCCACACATCCTACAAATCCATTCATCTTGGAATAATAGAAGCAAACCACTGCACTAGTGGCTATTAATATCCTAGTGCAACCAACCACTGCACTGACGATAAATTATCCTCCATTTTTACTGTGCTATCCCTACACTACTATCGTGCTATCCTAAAATTTGTTGCATAGTGCTAGTGCCATTTAGACTAGTTATTGTTAACCATCAGATTTCAACCATTGGGCTACTTAAAATATTTAAGTACTAACATGGAAGCAAGTCGATACAAAATCATGTATTACGAGCACCATGAGAAAGTCCACAATTTAAGGAATGTATGCAAGATTTTTATTGTTTCAAAATACAATGACATTTTGATTTTTCAAGGAAATTCTAGACTCCCAACTACCTTATCAGCCTCTCTATCGCAAGCATCTCCCATCTCTTTAGGCCAGTCTAATGCACAATGGCAGACCTCTTCACACACTTAGATTACACATTGCTTGCTTGACTCTACTAACTTATACGCCCATAGTAACTTGTCCTTTTCATGGGGGTCCTCTTCATCCTGGTCTTTGCACTCTATATATCTTTGCACCTCTGTCATGTCTTACCTACATAATGAGTTTGACAAGTACCTTAAAGGAGCAAGAAAAACAATAGCCAGGGAATTCAATATTTATAATCTATGTCTACTCCAAGTAATGCACCCACCACCAAAGCATGCCCTCCTTGTTGTAGCTATTTTTCTCCTTCTCTAAGTCTATTTCTGTGAGGATGCCATCCAACATTGTTTTTAGATAGAACAAAAGCATTCCAAAGTTATTTGGGTATGCCATATATTCATTGTAGGTGGATCTATTGGGATATCGAGCTCCACTCGTGATATGCCAGGGTGACCGTTATGCATTGATGTCAGCGACTTGTTAGCTGCAAATGCGGTTGGTACACCACCCATGAATAATAGCTAGATGATAGCTATCCTTATGTACTCTAGTTAGTGGCTTAGTTAGTATGCCACTTTAGTTAGCTAAGTTTGGTTTGAGACCCACATATAGGGTTCACCTATTCCTTTTGTACTAAGAGAGTTCTTTTGGCTTTCACAACTAAGAAGAGGAAAACTATTTTTAGCCTCCACCTTTGTGTGTATTCCCCCATTGTGTATGTGAGAAAGCTGCAACTAAGACTCCTTTCTTCTCTCCACTCTCTTCACATGGTATCACAACCAGGTTTGTGGTAAGGAGCTCAAGAAAGCAAACCAAGTTCACGGTGTCTTGGTAAGAGGATCAGTGTTGCTTTCCTTTTTTGAGTTTGGGAGCAAATCTCTGCAGGTAGCACAGCCGAAAAGTGCAAGAGTGCATTGATTCGAGGTCATTTCGGGGCCCATTTTGGTGGCGAAATTTTTTCGCAGGCACTGTTATGGATAAATTTGACCAAAGTAAAAAGGCATAAATATGAGTGCGTGTTTGTATGTGTGGCAATAGTATAATAAAATATGGTGCGCATAGGGCCCAGGGTTGAGGGGGTAGGGCATGACCATGTGCCACCCTTCCACGTAAGAGGACCCATAAGGTGTGATATACATAATCCATGGTAGTAATATTATAAAATGTAAGGTGGCATAGCTCCTCCATGTGCCACCCCACCACCTAGGCTGCATTTACTGAGATATGGCCCAAAGTCCATGGGAGGAGTATTATAAAATAGGTGGAGATGGATATTATATTGGATTATTCCCTCCATGTAGGATAGGCCCATGTGGGGGAGGTATAGAAGGTCCAAGAATGCAAGTTAAATAATGGGGAAAGTAGGATGAGGTGGCAAGATTCCTTGTGCCAACCCTCCACTTGTCCTCCTAGATGTTTGAACGTATTATAAAATTGGAAAGAGACCAAGGGAGTATCATAGACTTGGGATATGGGAGTTGATATATGTGGAAAAATGTGGCCAAGCATTATCGCACACAATTGAGACTGCGTAACTACCTAGCCCACATGGGAGACTCTTCCACACACACCATGCATGTGGGAGGATGCATTTATTGGGAGAGACCCTCTCTCTTGGCTATAAAAGGAGGGGGCTATTCCTTGATGAGACGCTCATTCTTGTAAAGCCACCTAGCTAGTACTCTGATTTCCCCCTTCCCTTCCTTTCAAATAAAGCATGGCCCTCTTCCCTTGATGTCTCCATCTTTACATTCCTCCTCCCATCACGTACATGCTTCTCTTTCCCCTCTCCATTTCGCCTTGTGCCATAGTCTCCCTCTTCATTTCCTCCCCTTCTAATCCCTTTTCCCCACCCATGACAATGTTTCACCCTCATGTTCTCCTTTCCTCTATGGCCCTTGAGCATTGCCATACCTATCCTCTAGCCTCTTGTCTTGATTTCTTTTCCAGCTAACAGAAATGGTATGGTTGCTGGGATTCGAGCCTAGGTCTCCATGACTAGTGGTGTAAAATCTGTTACTCCTATGACTGGGTGCGGCTCTGTGGCCTCTTCCGTGTGCATTCTCAACTTTCACACCTCCAAACTGGATGCCTTCCCTATCTCTACGGCTGCAAAACCTCCCTGCTTTTGTGCTTCCAGTCGACCTACTTTCTTCTTGCGGTACCTACGTGTATTCTGGCTGGCGAGTCTTTTGCTCGTACCGATCACATCTGCAGAACTGCAACATCTGTTCTCCTGTGCACGGATTCGCGCATCCACTGTGTACACCCGTGCGCATTGCAGATAGATTGCGATGGTTTTTGGGCTCCTACGTCTTCTGGTCGTGGACGGTTTTTTTGGATTTCTACAAAATTGTAACAGATCCTATGCCACCCCTCTTCTCTTCTTCTTCCTCTCCTCTTTCTCTTCTCCTTCTCCTCTCCTCTCCTCTCTTTTTATTAAAGAGTGGAATTTGAACCCAAGACCTCCCCCTTCACAAAAGGGAGACTTATCATTGGGCCAACAAGTAGGAAGTAATGAAAATGTAATGATTTTTGCTTATATATTGTAATCTCAGGAACTGTAACTCTCTAACCGTGGGGAGTTTACTCTTGCTGTAAAAAGAAAAAGTATTTCATTTCATGTGCTCTATTCACATCTCCTACTAGATTGCCGATTTGAAACTTTTCCAAGTTCACTTCACGGATGCACGCCACACGAGGAGGGTGGATATTTATGTCACTTATCGACGAGTTTAAGGATTTGGTTCCTGGTCCTCCATGCCTTATGGCTACCAATGGGCGAGATCTCTTTCTTGATCTTCATGTCGATCTGCAACAACTAATTGTATAGTGCATTGCTTAAGGAGACGATGGGTGGGATGATACACCATGGATGATTCAAGGTGAAGAACTAATGATACACTGGGAGGACTTTGATTTCAATTCTACTCATTGTATGGTGATCGAGCTACTTGCTGCTTCCAAGGTAATTAAAAGGGTTTCCTTCTTCAAAGGGTGGGATGCTCCCCAAGCTTGGGGGGATATTTGGCACATCTGCCTATTAATGCATGTGGATAAGCTCGTCTTGAATGGTTTATTCTCAATCTCACTACAAAGGTTTCTAGGCCTCGGCTATGGTTGGTAATGTTTTGACCAAGAAATCCATTTGGACCTAATCAACCTTTTGTGCCTCATTTTGAGCTTCAAGTTGTAAATCTTTTTGGTCTAAAGATAAACTATCAACAAAGGATTGCAAGTTTATTTGGTGCTGAACGTTTGGCTCAAGTATTGAATTCTCCCCACCCTCTCCTTCTACCTATCTTGGACTACCAAGAAACTTGGGATGTCCGGATTTTAGTCTTGGTGTGATGACATCTTGGATCCTTCAATTTGATAGAGCTTACAAACCTTTGACCAAGGCTACTGGTGTGGGTGTGAAGCTCATTTCACCGGGTGGTGAGGAGTATTGTTATAGCAAGTCTGCACCTACAAGTACTTGCAAACAAGCTTAGTACTTGGCACTCATTTTTGGGCTACAAAAGGCACAAGAACATCACATAAAGCAACTTGAGGTGCAAGGAGATTCTCAAATAGTGTGTGAACAAGTTAGTGGAAGGTGGAAGGTGCAGAGCAAAGGCTTGGTTCCATGACATCAACAAGCATTGGAACTTTGCAACCAATTTGAAGAGGTAAAAACTCACCATATCCCTCGAGCTCAAAATCTAGTTGGCTAATTTCTTGGCACGTAAAGCTTGTACTTCAATCACGCATGAAGCGAGTGGAAGCACCACCCCAACAAAGCCGCAAGCCACGAAGGAGGGTGATCATTTATAAGGAATGCAAAGGTTGTGGTCATCATGAAACTAAGTGTTGGGCATATTTGATACGAGTTTACCGACTTCGGAAGATCATTAGAAAGGTCTTCAAGGACATTGCTCAAAAGAAGGATGCCAGACCGCACACCCCTTGAAGAAATAGCATGGCGACTACAAGAACTGGAATAAGCGAAAGGTGATGTGCAAGCTCTCCAACTATTGACATTTGTCATGGCATTCTTGTTTGCCTTGATGAACAAACCTCATGTAGCGCCATGTCTCTAACCCTTGCTTGTAAAGCCTGGCTGTGATATCATGAGGGTTGGTCCTTTTAAGATTGTCTATGAGCTATTCTATGCTGAAAATTCTTCCCAGGTAGTATTTCACAATACACCAGTCACACCCTACCCTGCCTATGTGTGCTTTGTGGATGTATCTTCACCTGATTTTCATTTCAAGCTACCTCTTTCCATGGTTTGCCCATAGATAAGCCTCATTTTGTCTCTCTCTTTTCCATTTTCCAAGCATGGCTGACATTCCTGTGTTTGTGGATGGGTTGAAGAAAATCCAAATGAGTATCTTGTGGCCTTAAGCGCCATTGTGTTTCTCTCAACTTTCTTACTGAAGACAGATGGTTGTTGGTTCTTCCCACATTTCTAGAGGGTTTGGCTTAAGTGTGGTATAGAAGCTAGCCGAAGACGTTCGCCAAAGCTGGCCAAGGTTGATAGCAGTGATGATTGAGTATTTCGACAAAGAAGAGGAGCCGGAGAATGTATACCTGCAGTGGAAAACTTAAAGCAGTCAGAAGGTGAGATGGCGAGTCGATATGTGGATCGAGCGATCGTGCTCCTAGATTGCTTAATTGCCATGCAGGAGGACAATGCCGGATTTAGAGCTGGAATGACTCAACATGTGTTGGGCTACCTTGTAGTAGGAGTAAGTGACAAATTTTGCCTCAAGCTTAAATAGGAGAATCCAGAAACTATGGTGCTAGCACATGAGATTGCTCAAAAGTTTGATAAAGTTCAGTCTGACCCTACTTCAAAGAAGACAATTGTCCCTCCGCAACCCCCTCAATTCTTGCAACAACAACCTAGGGGGTCTAACTCAAGGGCATACCTGCACCCCTCATCAAGGATGTATCCACCGCCTTCACCTCAAATGTATGGCCCTCCCTTAGATGCTTACCCTTAACAAGGAGTATATCCTCAACCTCCGCCTTCAAGATTTCCCTAGCCTCGCCCATGAGCCCCCCCCTTTTCTACTCCCTCAACCCCTCCAGCTAAAGAGGCCCCTCTTGCAAAAGAACTCAGAGTCAATGACCTAGCCAAGGCCCTGAATGATATTTGGCTTGAGATGGTGGGCATTAGAAATCAAGCCAACCGCCCTCCAAGAGACCATGCTAATGTTGTATGCTACGAGTGCTACCAGAAGGGTCATTATCACATGGAATGTCCCAATATTCCAAGGGTGAATTTTCTAAGTGAATCAAGCACTGAGGATTCTGATGTAGAGATCCTTGACCTCAGGAAAAGAAGTCGTACCACCTCGGACCCCTCTCCAAACCATGGACCAGGCTGCCCCAAGAAGAAGTGTCCTTCTCAGAGCCCTCAGATGTTGAGATGGCAGACCCACCAACAGACAAGACTAAAAGATCCCGCAGGAGTAAGTGGTCACCCTCGGATTTTTCCATCAGCTCAGGGCAAGAGGACTATTCAGTCGTTCAGGACCTTGCTCATCGGTTTTTGAGCATCACGCTCCCTCAACTAATAGCTAAGCCCTAAGGTGAGACGTGAGCTACAGTAAGGGCTCTCAACAAGGAGGAGCAAGAAAAAGGGAAAGGTACGAGAGGTATCTTCTATCTTTGAAGAAATTGATCGGCACCCACATAGAGTAGATGTCATTATAGATAATTGCCATGTCAAAAGTGTGTGTGTTGATGGGGGAGCTGCATGTAATATCATGATGCCCCGAATCATGAAGAAATTGAATTTGAAATGCACAAGGCGTTCCTCCACTCGAATCAAGGTAGCAAATGGTCGACGACTCGCCACCCTGGGAGTCATTGAGGATTTGCCCATCACTGTCAATGGGTTAACCACCACCATCAATTTCTATGTGGTGGACATCGAAGATACAGGCAGGAGTTACCCAGCCATACTCAAGATACCATGGTTGAGAAAGAGTGATGCAGTCAGCTATTGGAAGACAAGACACATGTCTTTTGGTGCTTCTAAGGAGAAGATCCCGGTGCAACCACATGCCACGGAACCACCAAAAGAAGAGGAGCAAGACAGTGATACTCTCTCATCCTCGGTGTCTGAATCAATGGAAGGATCAGACAGGGGGGAGGAGACCTCAGATGAGGAAGTTTACATGATGGGGGTGTCTCCAACCCCGCCACCTATAGAAAAGGTAGCAGCTAGTCCTCAACAGCTTGAATCTATGCTTTCCCTAGACCTCACTCCAAGTGAGAAAGATGAGTTTCTAGAAATGTTCAAAGGTTTCCCTGACCTCTTTGCAACTAGCTACCGCCACCTTCGCCATGTGACTGCCATAGAGAAGGCCAACCTAACCTTCATGACATGCTCCTTAGGTGACAAGAATATACAAAAATCATCTAAAAACACCTCCAAGAAATCCCCAAATAAGGAGCAAACACCATGTGCATAAATCTCTGAAAGGTAGCAGGAGCATTGAAGAGTCCAAATGGCATTACTTTGAATGCAAATGTCCCCCAGGCTGTGGCAAATGTGGTTTTAAGCACATCTTCTTCGGCAATTCTGATTTGATAAAACCCGGAGTAACCATCATAGAAAGTATACATCTCGTGACCACTTACCTTCTCAAGAATGAGGTCTTGAAAGGGAAGAGGATGATGGTCCCTCTTCGTGGCTGCATTGAGTTTCTTATAGTTAATGCAAACCCGCCACTTGTTGTTTTTCTTTGGGGTGACTACCATTGGTGAGACCCATTTAGTATTGTGAACCGGAACAATAAACCTAGCTTCTACAAGTTGTTGCAACTCTGAGCACAAAGCATCAGTCTATAGGGGCCCTAATCTTTGTTACTTCTGAGCCACAGGCTTCGCATCAGAGGCTTAAGCTCCATCTTGTGCTTTATGGCAGTAACATGGTGAAGGTGGCAGTAGCTAGTTGCAAAGAGGTCAGGGAAACCATTGAACATTTCCAGAAACTCATCTTTCTCACTTGGAGTGAGGTCTAGGGAAAGCATAGATTCAAGCTCTATGGCAGTCACATGGCAAAGGTGGCGGTAGCCAGTTGTAAAGAGGTCAGGGAAACCTTTGAAAATTTCTAGAAACTCATCTTTCTCACTTGGAGTGAGGTCTGTAGGGGCCCTAATCTCCAATACTTTTGAGCCATAGGCTTTGCATCAGGCTTCAGCTCAAAGGGTCAATGATGCGAATGGCAGTATCAACCCTGAGAAATGCACCATTGGAGCCACTCAAGGGAGGTTACTAGGACATATTTTCTCATCTGAGGGCGTCAAGCCTGACCCCGAGAAGGTAGAAGCCATCCTCAAGCTCTCCCCACCAACAATTAAACGTTAGATACACTCATTTGTCAATCTAGCAGGATACTATCACCGCTTCATTGATCAATATGCTTCTTTGACACGACCCATGATTATGCTATTAAAAGATGGGGTTGATTTCTCTTGGGATGAGAATTGTGATCATGGGTTTACAAAAATCAAGAATGATCTAGCTTTAGAACCCATTCTACGCAATCCAGATTGGTCAAAGACTTTCTATATCAATCCTGAGTTTGGTGAGCACACTCTGGCAGGTATTCTTCTCTAGCAAGGGAAGGATCGGTTCATGTATACAGTTCGATTTGCTTCTCGACAATGGCTCGACAGTGAGCGATGCTATTCAGAGGCTGACAAGCATGCCTTGTCTTTACTATTCTGCATTGAGAAATTTAAGCATTATCTAGCTGGAAAGTCCATTATACTCACTAGCACTGGTCTTGCAAAGTAGGTTCTTCAATCACCAAATCCCATGGGCCGGTTGGCCAAATGATTGGCAGTTTTACATGAATATGATTTTTCTTTCAAAATTGTAAAAGGGGGTTGTTCCAACTTGAAGAATGCTTTGATTAATTTAGAGGAGTGCCTTGGTGTAACCCTTGTAGTAGCCATAGAAGTTGGGGATCCATGGTATGGTGGAATCTACTTCTGAATGCTTTCTCCTTTTCTCTAGAAAGTACTAGCTATGAGAGAAAGAAGATCCGCAGAGATAGTAGGCGCTACACCCTCTTTGATGGGGTGTTGTACCGTCAAGGCATGGATGGGGTACTAAGATGGGCCATTGATGCAGATGAAGTGCCTAAGGTATTCAAGCATTATAATGATGGATTTTGTGGAGGCCACTATGCCAGTGACTATACAGCTAAGAAGATTTTACATGTTGGGTAGTATTGGCTGACCTTGTTCAAGGATGTCACTATGCATTGCAAAACTTGTGAGCCATGCCAATTCTTTGGCAGGAAGGAATTACTCCCATCACCCAGTTATGTCCATCCATCCGTTTCAGAATTGGGGAATAGATTTTGTCAGACCCTTGCCCATGACTGCCTGCAAAAAGAAGTATCTTTTGGTAGCCACTCAGTATGTCACTAAGTGGGCTGAAGCTATCACCCTCCCCACTGCAAATGGTAAAGTCAGCAAGAAAATTAGCATTAGGCATGGAAGAATCAAGCAAATTACTGTATGTGATATGCACAAGAATTGTTATCTACTTGTTGAACCTAGCACAGTTTATGGCAAATCCAAAATAGTCTCACTGGAATGCAGCCAAAAGAGTCTTGAGATACATCAGAGGTAAAAGATAGTTTGGGATAGAATACAGAGGAAGTCATCCACAATTGCATGGATACTGTGACAGTGACTATGCCAGAGATCATGAGACCAGGAGATCGACACAAGGATATGCATTTTTCCTTGGTCAAGGTGCTATATCATGGTGGTCAAACAAACAGCCAACTATTTCTTTGCCTTCGACTGAAGAAAAATATAGAGCATTCACTACAGGTGCGTGTGAGGCTATATGGCTCAGAAGATTATTGTCAAAAACAGATTACTTTGATGAGTTAAAGCCAACAACAATATACTGTGATAATCAATCGGCTCAAGCATTGGCCAAAAATCCAGTATATCACTCCATAACAAAGCACATTGATGTCAGAGAGCACTTCATCAGAGAAAGAGTGTTACTTGGTGACATCACACTGTAGCATTGTGATAGCAAAGAAAATATTGCAGACATCTTTACCAAACCACTCGGTAAAGAGCTATTCGAGAAACACCGACTAGCTCTTGGTTTGACGTAGAGGAAAGACATTCCCATTAAAGGGGTGTGATGGAATATAATGCTCAATCCTTCTTCGATTCCCCAGAATCATCATCTTGAGGAAAGGCCTACTTTATGGTGTTGATCTTGAGGGAAGGTGTTGAGAGTTCATGCTCAACATCATGTGATCATGTGTGCATAGCACCATCACGTGATCATATGTGCATAGCACTAACCTTATAGAGTGCTATAAAGGAAAGGGTTAGATCCCTTAACCCTAACCCTAAAAGGGTTTGTATATATTCTTATTTTTCAACTAAATCTAGTGTACATTTAGTCATTTGTGGTATGCTCTCTAGCTGTGCCCTCTCTCCTCATCTCCACTCTTCTCCCCTCCCCTCTTCATATTTTGTCAGCCTGCACATCCACTTCAAATATTGGAACCAAGGAGGGATTTCTTGTGAGAAAACACTCTTCCTCATCACCTTCAACTTCGGCCACCATGTTAATTCCTTCGGCTACCAAGGGTTGAACACTTTTGGAACACTCCTTGTTGGAACCATGGACATTTTAAATTTCTTCTTTCCCTTTCAAACAGTTACCCTATCAGCTCCCAATCTACCCTTTCGAAGTTCGAACATGTTAATTCCTTCAGTTACCAAGCCGAAGTTCGAACATGTTAATTCCTTCAGTTACCAAGGGTTGAACACTTTTGGAACACTTGCTGGAACCATGGCCATTTTCAATTTCTTATTTCCCTTTTGAACAGTTACCCTATTAGCTCCCCAATCTTGCTTAATCTTGGCTACCCAAAACTACGGCCTGCCATGTAGCATGGCATAAGATTTATCATCTCCCTCCATTCAAAGAACAATAAAGCTGACCATAAAAGCTAGACCACATACTCTAATCTATTGGTTTCTTAGTATCCCAAGAGGTTGGACCCTACATTGATCTACCATTTTGACTTGAAAAGGGGCTAGTTCTAACTCATTGAGACAAAAAATTTGTAAAGATCCTTTGACAGAATGTTCACACCAGATCCGCCATCCAAAAGGAACTCCAGTATGATCTATGATTTATATTCCACCTGAATTATTGGAATGCTATAATCCACATCTTCAATTTGTGATGTATTAACTTCGAGGTTAACTTCCCAAACCTCCACATCATCCTCTTTTTCCTTATCCATTAGGCTCACAGCACTACCTGACAGATTAGTCAACAACTGTGTTTTGAATTCTGGCACCATATTAAGAAGTTGGTCCAATGTAATATTTGTTTGGGCCTTCAGCAAACTGTGAAATATCTCCTCATGATCTGACTTTGGGCTTGTTGCGTATTTCACCAACTGGATAACACCCTCTCAAAGGACGCTTCTCCTCCAAAACATCAATCTTCTTGTTTTCATGCTACTCTTTGAGCATGACAACATCCCTTCTACTCCCTTCACTCTTGTCACTTTCCTTTTTTGGTTCCTCATTAATTACTGCTAGCTTAGCATGTTGAGGCAAGATCCTTTCCTCAATCATCTATAATTCTACATGAAGATTCATTTCTATAGGTTGGGATTGTGAGGTATCTTTCACTCCCCACTTAAATTCCCTTCCTGCATTCACCTTATCAAGATTTTTAAGAATATCTTATCAAACTCTATTTTTCTCATTCCAATCAATTGGATGCTTACCTTTTGCTGCCATAGGCAATTTCTTTTCAACCAGCTTATAGGACCCTTGGATCTTGTAATGGCAAGTGCTTCTGGACAACTTTGTTTCTTTGGCATCTCTCCTTCTTTCTTGAAACCCATACAATCGCACGATAGTGCCATTATTAACTCCAAATTGTTCCTTCCATGCCCACCTATCTGCTTCACCTGCATAGGTGCATCTTTTGAACAACTATGTTCCAATTGAATAAGCACAGCATTGTCTTGGGCTGGTGGTTGACAAGGTTAATTTTGTGTTTGTGATCCATTTTGATACTGCACAATATGAATACCCTACTCGTTGTGGTGTTTGCACCATAATTCACAACTTGGGCCTTGCCGACCACAATACGTGCAATTTTGAGCATCATTGTTTTGATTTGATTTTTTAGGTTTATTTCCCCAACTTTGATATGGTTGTCTCCTTCCTTGGTTAGTAGGATCATCCATGCCTACTTGATTGATTGTAGATGGTTGTGTCGCTACCCAGTATTTTGTATATGAGGAGGCAATCTCCCCCTATTATTCAAAATTTGCTTTAAAGCCTCACAATCTGCAAAATAATTGATGCCATATTGAATGAACCAACTCATCACCACTTGCTCACCAAAGTGGATACCAACTGTTCCTTCTTCACCGCGTGTCATCAAGATGTCCTTTGAAACCATTCACTACCCATCAGGTCTCAAATTTCCCAATGTGGCTATCATCATGGTATTGTTTTGTTTTGCCACTAAATTTAGCAGAGTAGACTTTGGGGTTCTGCATGTTGACTACTGGGATGATTAGAACAACCAGCCGTACTCTCCTTGGATGGGGTTGGGGTGGAAGTGGGTCATACAACCACCTTTGGGCTCCTACATACAATCAAAATGCTGCATGGATTGCATGAATGGAAGCTTCTAATGGAGACCATGGATTATGAATGCCTCTGAGATTCTTTACATCATGGTATTTGGAAATGCAACCTAAACTAGGGGAAGGCTCTTCCCCTGATGGTGTGTTGCTAGGAACCCAATCTTCATCCTCTGAACTTCCACTGGTTGCATTCACACTTTGTTGGAATTTGGATGCTTCTCCTACCTCTTCATGACCTTGTGTCAGCTCCCTAGGAACCTCTTCAGAGGCACTTGTTTGACCTCTAGCTCGAGCCTTGGTGAAGTATGGATGGCCAATTCAACAAGTAGATGACTCAGGTTCCTCTGTGTCTACCATCTGCTATCGATGCCTCCATGAACATTCTATATGATTTCATTGCTCCCAAAACACTGCAATTTTCATCAACGGATTGAATGCAACTCAATCCACAATTTTTCCTTCAACAATTTCCCATGTGCACTCTTGACACCAGACATTCGCTGGACTAACTTCAGTGCTTGAAGATCACCTCACAAGATTTGTATTTTGCCACTGTAGATGTTGAACACTCTCCTTTGATTTTGGCGGTGCCTCCATATGCTTCACAACATGCACATTATCTCGACAATGCTTGCATAGAGAAGCCATGTGCACTCTTCACACAGCTCTCACAATCCAAGTGCCCAATTTGTTTGCACGATCGCTAGTGTAATAGGTAGAGATTTATTCGAAAATCTACCCACTAAAATAAATAGAGTATCATTGACCCTCAATCTTCATCACTTTTGATCTTAATGCCATAAAGATATGCTTACCCCCTTCCAATTTTATGCCTTCCATGTACTATTGTATTGTGTAATCCTTTGGAGTCTCTAATGGGATGCCCATGTTTGTTACAATGCTCAAGTCATTAAGAACTTTCATTGCCTGGTACTTTCTCAAGACATATCTATCTATTGATCCATCTACACAACAAATTATTTTCACAACCAAGAATTATGGCACTTCTAGAATGTAAACAAACACAACAAAAGAAGTTTAGTTATGAAAAATCTTACCTCACCTTTTATACTCTACATCTCCCATAGGCATGAAATACATATCCCTCACTGGTTTGGTGGCCTCCAACAATGAAAGAAAATGTTTTTTTTCTCAAATCTCAAAATCAAAATCTCCTATGGGTTGCAATTTCTCCAAAGTCGCATAGGAGTCCACACCATCAAATCACAAGGGAAATAACTTCTTCAACCAGGCCTTACATAGACATGGATCTATACAAATATATCTAAGCATTGCATGCCAGTTACACAACATGAAAATAAATGTAATGAAGTAGAGGAATTCAACTCTCACCTTTCCCATCCTATCAGCAATTCTCTTTTGAATCCGGACACATTGCTTTCCCTCAGCTTCTCTCATAGTCTTATCAAAAGGTATTTGAATGCTTTCGTTTGTCACACAATGTGTTGTTGATCTTTGTGGTCTGTATGCCCCTCATAGCCTAATTTAAGGCCTTTTGATGTTGAAGGAAACACAAAAGGACAACAATTGCCTATCTCTACCTCTCCTAATCACTCCCAAAAATATAGACCTATTAATGTCTATCAATCCCCGACACCCTACTATGTACTTGCTCATTGAAGTTCCACTCGCCAGCCATGTTCCTTGAAGTTCCACCGGCTTCCCATTAATAACTTACCTTAGCACCATTTTTTATTTTTGGATCCCAATTCATTGATACACAAGAAGTTTTAGACAGATTGCCACGAGGAAAACATTATAAGCTTCTTCAAGGGAGGCACTGTACACGTACCTTGGTGCGGTTGGGGGCAGGGGACTGGTAGGGGTTGGCCGTCCCCTACCCCTAACTGCAATCGGGCCGGCAGCCCCTTGCCCCGATCGCAACCCAGCTAGGTGTGTGGTGCTCCTCCTAAAGAAGCTAATGATGTTTTCCTTGTGGCAGAACTTCTTGTGATATAGTCTTAGGTTTATATAGCTCACATCCCTCTAAAAGTTTGGTATGGGAATATCAACAGTATTAAGTGTAGCTATATCCCTCTAAAAGGTTGGCTAGGCTACCGATGATGGTTCAACCAATTTGTTTCCACTGCAAAGTTTGTTTCTCAAGTTTAATTTAGTGACTTGGTGAGGTAAGCTATTTCTTGATGGCCTCATTTGAGTTGAATAAATTTGGGCATAGAAAGTGATGGATTTTCATGCTTGCTTACATAATATGAGAAAGGAGAATGGATGATATCGAAATAGTAGGAAAGAAGGCATTTATCTTTGTTTGTCAATGATATCAGTTTGGGATTCAATTATTCTTTAATGTATTGAATGATGACATTAGCTCTTGCAAGGAGAGAGAGAGAGCGAGAGATGTGTTAGCTTTCTGATAATGTTTTTACTTTTTTTTAAAGTGTTGTTTGGTTGTTTTGTGTGTGTGTGTGTGTGTGTGTGTAGAGATAAGTGTTTGTTTTTCTACTTTTTTGGTTTTGAAAGGAATGGAAGAGAGAGAGAGAGAGAGAGAGAGAGATTATTTTGCACCTGATTTCATTCCATGTATGAGAGGGTGAGAGAGATATATAACACCATGTGAGTAACATATGCAATGGGTTCCTCTGTTAGGTTTCAAACCCTAGGTTGCCTAATAATTTAACAAACTAAATTTTCATAAATCTCAACATTCTAATGCTTTTTAAATTGGATCTCGCATTTGTACACACATCTATATGTCTATGTGTGCATACACATCTATTTAAGGAGAAGTGGTACCATGGGGAGAGCTGCCCGGAGAGTGAGCCAAGTAGCAAACTCCTTGGAGTAGAGTCGATGTGGAGCAAAGGAGAAGAGCATACGGGTAGAGGAGGAGAGGAGACCAGGAGCATATGGTTGAGCAGATGTAGGAGAGGTTAGTGTAGGGTCTCAAAGCTCATGCTCACCTTGGGTGATGGGAGCCCTCCTTTCTCATTTGTTATGCATTGGCACTTACAATTCCCCAATGTGTAAAGAAACATATATACATGCATATAAAAATAGAGACATGCCCACACATGCACATGTATACACAACACACACATAAGCGCGCACACACATACATACTCAAAAACATGTGTGCAAATGCACATACACATATCACACACTCAAGCACATACATGCTTTTAAAATAAGAAAACATATATGTTTTCTTGAATATAGATGTAAAGTTTTATGGCCATGTGTAAGATAACAACATGAATATAGAATTTGTGTGAGTGGGAATACTTATAGAAAGTGTACATACATATGCTTAATAAGCATGCATGTGTGTGAATATTAGAGAGAGAGAGAGAGAGATTTTGTTTGAGTGGTTGTGCATGTACACAAGAAAGAGGAGAAGAAGACACCTTTAACCTCATAAAGACATTCACTTTGGGGCAATCAACTAAGCTATAGCACTAGATGTGGGTCCCCAGTCATCTCATCTTGTTATCTTACTATATCTTAAGGAAGGGTGGACACAACGAAGTTCTTTCTAGAACAAGCTCAAAATTTGAAATAGCGTAACATCTATCTCATGGATCTGCCACGTCGTGTGTAGCAACTGGCTGCAAGCATGAGAGTGAAGGCTCCAAAGTGGAAACTTGAGGGGGAATTTTTAAATCAATATTGCCGCCCATGCCCAATGTCTATCGGTCGATGCGAAGGCTTTGAAGAAGTTATGATGATCATCGTTGTCTCTTGGTAGATCAAAGTGTTGATCAACTAAGTTCCTAGGGTGAGTGTTTGCTTGCTCAAAGCATGCTTACTGTGGAAGGTGTTTTGTTTGGACTCCATTTCTCAAGACTTGACTTGGAGTGAAGTCTCCCTACTATGTTTAAATTCTTGCACTTGGATGGAAGCTCTTGTGGATGCTTGACTTTCAAGTCAAAAATGAGAACAATCAACATTGAGCATCCTTTACAACTAGAAGATGAGAATATGCCTTTTTTTGCAACACAAGAAAACCAGAGCATGTGCTCATTATGTTACGACCAAATTCAAAAGAATAAAATACCAAATTCTCAAAACAAACAATGAAAATATCCACACCCCGCATGAAAGCATTGCTACCCTCAACTAAGTCGAAGAACGCCTAATCTAAAGAATACATTTTGCGCAAATCAGTAAACTTTCGTACAAAGGACAGCTCGGTCTGCACGAAAGTGTCATCAATGTCTTCGCCGATATTAATAGGGTTCAACAAGTTCTTCCGCGTTTTATGAGTGATAGTGCGATAGTCATAGTTGCAATCAAACGTCATTTAAAGTACGATCGTAATAACATCAATGGTTTGACGCGCCCTACTTTAACAATGTGTACATTGTAGGAAACGCTCAGTACCCCGCTTCATTTAAAAAACAATGTCAAGGTAAATCAAGCATGGCTCGAACACATCCGCATTCTCCAATGTGACAAGGATGATCCCCCAACAATCCCTAGAAGCTTTGAGGGCACGTCTCCACAAATTGGCAAAAAAATAAACACCTTGTTCCACGGCATTTACGCAAGCCAACGAGTTATTGACTTTGAGGCCGGACCAATTGTTGTCACACCTTCGAAAGGGTTCTACCCTTTGAGTCTCTTCAAGGACGAGCACTACGAAGAGTTGGCTTTCCGAACTTTGTTTTATGGACACACTCGTGCATACGACATACCAACCCAAACAAGCTACCAAGACATACTCAAATGAGAGTTGCGTAATGAGGACAGAAGGTTTGCATGGTCAATTGAGAACCTGCTCTTCAAGACAATGAAAGTCCTGGTGTGGCAAGTACTGTCGTCCACTTGGGTACGCATGAGAAAAGGTCAACTGCAAGGAAGAATGCTTGATGCAAGAGCAGCAATTGTGAACACAAACATTGAGAGGCTATTACAATCCAAAATTGGCTTCCATGACTTCCTTTGCCCAAGAACGTCAACTGATTATCAACACCTGAAGCAAAATGTTTTTGTCATGGTGAGACAACTTGGGACACCCACATTCTTCATCACCTTATTTGCGACTGAAAAACGATGGGAAACTCGACATCAAACAAAGTCATTTGCAAGCCCACAAACATAGACAAACATGCAAAAAAAAACACACAAACTGCAAATTTGGATTTCCAAAACCACCTATGCAACAAACACATGTTTTTAGGCCTTTGCCAGATGAAATGATCAAGACCATACATAAAGGAAACATCACAAGAGCGCCAAACTCGACATCAAACAAGAAGATTTGCAAACCCACAAACATAGACAAACATGCAAAAAAAAACACACAGACTGCAAATTTGAATTTCCAAAACCACCTATGCGACAAACACGTGTTTTGAGGCCTTTGCCGGATGAAATGATCAAGACCATACATAAAGGAAACTTTGCAAAGATCACGAGAGCTTTGCAAGACATTAATTCCTACATTGACATTCGATGCGTTCCTTCACACAATTTCAATGTCTGAAGAAGAATACGAACTCGCAATTCGCAAGTTAAAAAATTCATGAAAAGAGACCCAAAGGATGTCTACACAAGCAATTTCAACCCACCTTTGACAAGACTTTGGGGAGCAAACATTGATATTCATTTCATTTTAAATCCTCACGGAGCAATATCTTACTACACGTCGTACATAACAAAGATTAACAAAGAAACAAGTTGTGAAGACAACGATGGCCCAAAGTTTCAAAGACATGGAGCTACAGACGAGTGTATCCATGAAGTCGGCAACACAAATTTGAATACTCAACATATCAGTGCACAACAAGCAGTTTACCTATGCCTTTCACTCCCACTCACTAACGCGATGAGAGAATTCATATACATAAACACAAATCCAATTGAAGACAAGACACTCCTACTAAAGCGCACGACACAACCAGAGTTGTTGCAGCCAAATAGCACTGACATATTCTTTGACGACATCATCACAAAATATGCAAGAGCCTTGGATGCAGGGGCTGATATGCCTGCTCAAATCCTAAATTTGCAGCAGCAGGTACAAGTGCAGATGCTAAGCATGTGGATACGCAAGATGTGCATGATGTAGTTGCAAGGGAAGGTTCAGCTCTGCACGAAGCATGGGCTGTGCCTTATTGGCTGGTCCAAACTCTCCAGAAGAGTAGGTTTCTGCTCCTTTATTTGGCAGGACTCGCAGAGATACAGCTGAGGCAGAGGGGTCACAGTTTTTAGAGTCAGCTAGGATGGGTACCCTCATCGATGAGGAAGAGTCTGAGTGCTTTGAGAATGCATGTGATAATGTGCATTAGATGAAGGCCATGCAGGATGAGTTGAGCTCCATTCAGAAATAATATATGTACATTTGTAAGACTAGAATATATCTACTCTTACAAATTCAGATTTTTGTTTCTAAAAACCAAAGTTCTACAAAGCAAAAAGAAAACTAAAGAGAAGAAAAATGAGCTAACAAAAAACAAAAGGTAGACATACTTAGTAAGCAAAGCAAGGCTTATGTCGTCATCAGTGCCCCAGAATAAGCAGCTATATTGGGTTTCTAAAGACTCGCGGAGATAATACCTGAGATGTGGTAAACTTGCCTCCAGAGCAGAGGGCTATTGGAACAAAATGGGTCTACAAGCTGAAAAGGAAGCCTGATGATACCATTGATAGGTACACCGCTAGGCTGGCAGCAGGCAGTTCCCCTGCAGTTCCTCACGGAGCATTAAGCCATCCTTTGCTAGACAACTGAGAACCTAAATGAAGTGGAAGTACAACCTATATAGAAAATTCTCAAGATCACCCAAAATTGAAGGTGTCCTGAACTGGCCCATTGCGGGCACAGACCCTTCTAACCTATTTTACATATCATTGAGATCCTAACCTCCCAAGACCATCATGGGATAGCATTCAAGAGATTGCTTTTATATATGATTTTCCAAGGTTAACGCCCTCTCATGATACAAACTTGAAGTAGTGGTGTGCATAGGTGACCCCTCAACCTAGGTGTGATGAGTCCTGCAGAATCCTTTGCAAATTTCCTGATGTAAAAATCTGCGAGACCAACTCCATCACATCTAGAATGTAAGGTCTACAATCACACTCTGCGCTTTACTCAAAAATATCTACTACAATAATAGTCACGCATCCTAACTAAGCGTCTCAATGTAATGTGCAATTTATCACCAAAATTAAGCAAGTCATCAGCAGCTTCTGCTAATGCCGTGACCATGGTGCCTTTACTCACCTTTGGTTACACGTCCATACAGTCCTCTGCTTCTGCCTGCTTACACAACAGAAGATTAACTACAAGAATTGTAACACATCCTAACTAAGCGGTCTGTGCAACCTATCACCAAAATCAAGCAAGTCATCAGCAGCTTCTGCTGCTGCCATAACCATGATGCCTTTACTCCTCTTTAGTTACACGTCCGTAGAGTCCTCTGCTTCTGCCTGCTCACACAACACAAAAAGTCTCACCCAACAACGTTCCTTTTTTTAAAAAAGGAGTAACCCAATGTTTTCGTGATATCGTCAAAATAAAATATAAGTAGTGTCTACCTCGGTCCACTTGTCTGCCCACCACCATTCATGGTCCTGCCGTAAGGGATTCCCGGTTCCCACATCTTTATGCCAACGCAGATCCGTATTTATGAAGGAAGGATATATTGTAGATTGAACAGCGCCAGCCCAATCAAAATCCAAAAACTTGATCTCAAAAGAATCTTCCACTGATCTCACCATGATGTTGGGAGCCCGCAGGTCACCATGCGCCACTTCCATCCCCTCACATGTACAAGTATGTGCCTTCTTCAATGCATTGTGAACTGCTGATTGCAATTCAGACTTTTTAGTTTCATCCGAATGATTGGCTCACTCATGTACAGTTTTCCAATCTGGACGAGGCAGGTATTCCATCTCAATGGCGACCCAGCCACCTGCAATTTTTCCAGATTTGAAGAGCTTAGGAGTGATGCCATTACCTGCGCATGTGGCATGCATGGTGTCCCCGTACCTCTTGCAATACTTGACCAACATCAAATCCTTAGACTGCTCCACCTCCACCACAAAGAGAAGTACTGGCTTTGCCTGTAGAGGATAAGGAATTCTCTTGTCAACTTGTGGAGGACTTGATCCATAGAACTGCTTCAATTCAGAAATACCTTGTCTTAAGGCCCAGAATGCTCTGCAAAGGCAGTCCATGTCTGTCTTGTCGTAGGTATTGGTATAACAATGCATAAAGGTAGTGAATGGTTGGCATGCCACCTTGTTCAAGTAAGCGAGTCCACTTATCCTGATGTGGACACCGACCAGCTCTACAAGAAAACAAGGACAAACGTACTTGCTCTCAATCTCTGTTCCATACTAGAGAGGAACAAGCCATAATAATGAATCCCCTTGACACGTACCCAGCACTCCTGAAACCTCTGATCTGCAAGCAAACACAAGAACACACCAACGTGAGGAAACCGAGCAGGCTGCTCACCACCCAACCATGACATCTACGGGATGCAATCCCGAATCAGGAGATGTAATTTCAATGCCTGAAGAAGAATACGAACTCGCAGTTCGCAAGCAAAAAATTTCATGAAAAAAGACCCAAAGGATGTCTACACAAGCAAGTTCAACCCTACTTTGACAAGTTTGGGAAGCAAACATTGATATTCATTTCATTTTAAATCCTCACGGACAACATCTTACTGCACGTTGTACACAACAAAGATTGACAAAGAAACAAACAACGCTGTGAAGACAACGATGGCCCAAAGTTTCGAAGACATGGAGCTACAGAGGAATGTATCCATGAAGTCGGCAACACAATTTTGAATACGCAACATATCAGTGCACAACAAGCAGTTTACCTATGCCTTTCGCTCCCACTCATTAATGCGATAAGAGAATTCATATACATAAACACAAATCCAATTGAAGACAAGACACTCCTACTAAGCACACGGCACAAGTAGAGTTGTTGCAGCCAAATAGCACTGACATCTTCTTTGACAACATCATCACAAAATATGCAAGAGCCTTAGATGCAGGGGCTGATATGCCTGCTCAAATCCTAAATTTGCAGCAGCAGGTACAAGTGCAGATGCTAAGCATGTGGATACGCAAGATGTGCATGATGTAGTTGCAAGGGAAGGTTCAGCTCTGCACGAAGCATGGGCTGTGCCTTACAAGAGGGATCGAGAGACTACTCATAGAAAGAGAATGAACTAAAAAGATATGGACTCAAGAGTCTACATAAAACACTGTATTCAAAAAATTTGAACTTTCTTGCTTTGTTTGGATTTTTTTTTGAATTGGTCACCTACTCTCAATATCACTTAGTAGACTCATAAATTGGGTATTTTGGGAACACTAGATGTGTAAGTTCCACATAATAAACCTTAAAAATCCCTAAGGTTGTAAGTGGTGACCTCTACTTGATACATCATGGGTAAATTTGCAAAAAAAAAAAGAATCACCCCCTCACAAATATGGTCTAATAATGCTTAAAATGTTATGCACCTACACTCAATATGCAATATATGGAAAGAATCACTGGTTGAATTAAATATATAGGGGCTGTATAGATACACCATTTGATTGAATACCATTTGTATAGATATACTCTTTTCCAAGAACAAGGCATACAATATATTATCCTATGCTTCTGAATCTCATTCAGAAGTCATCAGATTCGAGTATTGAATTTTCACTTGATGGGTTAATCCTACCAAATGATGTTTAATATGTACAAGGCTAGGATCAGGAATTGTGATACATTTTTCAACATCATAGCGATGCTTCTTTTTGTAACTTCGAGTCCTTGATTTCTAGCAATGAATAATGCTACTCACTTCCACCTCTATCAAGCCCTCTTTATTCAGAATCCATTCACGTTTCTTTTGCAAGCAACCCCCATACAGTTGTTTTACTGTGTATTTTTTAGGGAGACTTTTCAAAGGCTTTTGTTCATACCATAAAGCTGTGAATGTTATAGGCATTCACTTATGATCCCTTGCTATATGAGCAACCTTTGCCACCCAAATTGTGCCACCTTGTTCATCCAACTCTGAATCTGCATCAGATGCCCAAACTGCAACAAACATACCCTCTCCCCCTTCCTACCACAATATTTTTGAGGTAAAAGCATGGTTGTTAAGACACTCGTGTCTTATCGTAAGACACTTAAGACACTTAAGACACGTGTCTTACCTTAAGACACCTTTAGACACTCTTGTTTTTTTTTTTTGGCGTGGCAGTGACCTCGTAGATTCAGATTAGGATGAATCTTCAGAGATTTGAGTCTTGAGAGTCGAAAGTTTCCTTTCAATTATATGTATCGAGATGCAGATTTCATTCATATCACATGTGACAAGATTCAATTGTCCATTTAAACCTTTAAGTACTCAATACTTGCGAGCTCTTGAGTCGCAAGTCTTAACTTTAAGTTTTCAGTCTTGAGTGACGAGTCTTGACTCTTAACTACATTGTACAAGTGCCTTCTTGCATTGTTTAAGTGTAGCTTATTGTACTTCTAGAGCAGCGAGCTATGCTAGCAAATTGTCCATTTGTATACTTATACATATATTAATTAAATATTTATTATTATAATCACAATGGCGTGTCTTACGTGTCTTATCTTTAAGACACGTAGACACTCGTGTCTGAAGCGTGTCTAACGTGTCGTGTCTTAACGTGTCTTACAACCATGGGTAAAAGGCATTGCTCAGCTTCTTCCTCATCTATGGTCCAAACTCTCCAAAAGAGTAGGTTTCTGCTCCTTTATTTGGCAGGACTCGCAGAGATACAGCTGAGGCAGAGGGGTCACAGTTTTTAGAGTCAGCTAGGATGGGTACCCTCATCGATGAGGAAGAGTCTGAGTGCTTTGAGACTGCATGTGATAATGTGCATTGGATGCAGGCCATGCAGGATGAGTTGAGCTCCATTCAGAAAATAATATATGTACATTTGTAAGACTAGAATATATCTACTCTTACAAATTCAGATTTTTGTTTCTAAACACCAAAGTTCTACAAAGCAAAAAGAAAACTAAAGAGAAGAAAAATGAGCTAACAAAAAACAAAAGGTAGACATACTTAGTAAACAAAGCAAGGCTTATGTCATCATCAGTGCCCCAGAATAAGCAGCTATATTGGGTTTCTAAAGACTCGCGGAGATAATACCTGAGATGTGGTAAACTTGCCTCCAGAGAAGAGGGCTATTGGAACAAAATGGGTCTACAAGCTGAAAAGCCAGCCTGATGATACCATTGATAGGTACAGTTCCCCTGCAGTTCCTCATGGAGCATTTAGCCATCCTTTGCTAAACAACTGAAAACCTAAATGAAGTGGAAGTACAACCTATATAGAAAATTCTCAAGATCACCCAAAATTGAAGGTGTCCTGAACTGGCCCATTGCAGGCACAGACCCTTCTAACCTATTTTACATATCATTGGGATCCTAACCTCCCAACACCATCATGGTATAGCATTCAAGAGATTGCTTTTATATATGATTTTCCAAGGTTATGCCCTATCATGATGCAAACTTGAAGTAGTGGTGTGCATAGGTGACCCCTCAACCTAGGTGTGATCAGTCCTGCAGAATCCTTTGCAAATTTCCTGATGTCAAAATCTGCCAGACCAACTCCATCACATCTAGAATGTAAGGTCTACAATCACGTGTCTGCGCTTTACTCAAAAATATCTACTACAAGAATTGTCACGCATTCTAACTAAGCGTCTCAATGTAATGTGCAATTTATCACCAAAATTAAGCAAGTCATCGGCAGCTTCTGCTGCTGCTGTGACCATGGTGCCTTTACTCACCTTTTGTTACACGTCCTTACAGTCCTCTGCTTCTGCCTGCTTACACAACAGAAGATTAACTACAAGAATTGTGACACATCCTAACTAAGCGGTCTGTGCAACTTATCACCAAAATCAAGCAAGTCATCAGCAGCTTCTGCTGCTGCCATGACCATGATGCCTTTACTCCTCTTAGTTACACGTCCGTAGAGTCCTCTGCTTCTGCCTGCTCACACAACACAAAAAGTCTCACCCAACAACGTTTCTTTTTTTAAAAAAGGAGTAACCCAATGTTTTCGTGATATCATCAAAATAAAATATAAGTAGTGTCTACCTCGGTCCACTTGTCTGCCCACCACAAATCATGGTCCTGCTGTAAGGGCTTCCCGGTTCCCACATCTTTATGCCAACGCAGATCCATATTTATGAAGGAAGGATATATTGTGGATTGAACAGCGCCAGCCCAATCAAAATCCAAAAACTTGATCTCAAAAGAATCTTCCACTGATCTCGCCATGATGTTGGGAGCCCGCACGTCACCATGCACCACTTCCATCCCCTCACATGTACAAGTATGTGCCTTCTTCAATGCATTGTGAACTGCTGATCGCAATTCAGACTTTTTAGTTTCATCCAAATGCTTGGCCCACTCATGTACAGTTTTCCAATCTGGATGAGGCAGGTATTCCATCTCAATGGCGACCCAGCCACCTGCAATTTTTTCAGATTTGAAGAGCTTAGGAGCGAGGCCATTACCTGCCCATGTGGCATGCACGGTGTCCCCGTACCTCTTGCAATACTTGACCAACATCAAATCCTTAGACTGGTCCACCTCCACCACAAAGAGAAGTTTGGTGCCAATCCTCTCGACAAATTGAACTGGCTTTGCCTGTAGAGGGTAAGGAATTCTCTTGTCAACTTGTGAAGGACTTGATCCATAGAACTGCTTCAATTCAGAAATACCTTGTCTTAAGGCCCAGAATGCTCTGCAAAGGCAGTCCATGTCTGTCTTGTCGTAGGTATTGGTATAACAATGCATAAAGGTAGTGAATGGTTGGCATGCCACCTTGTTTAAGTAAGCGAGTCCACTTATCCTGATGTGGACACCGACCAGCTCTACAAGAAAACAAGGACAAACAGTACTTACTCTCAATCTCTGTTCCATACTAGAGAGGAACAAGCCATAATAATGAATCCCCTGAAATAAGGAATGCCCCTCTTCTTTCTTTCCTTGTGACGTGTAAATCAGGTGCGTGCCCTGCACATGAGATCCATCTGTAGGGTAGCCGAGAATTGTTATTGGATTGATGGCCAACCCCAGATATCTGCTAAACAAGCGGTTAATGTCCTCCATTTTGTCGGTCTCACGAGAATAATGCTCTGCCACCAATGAGCATAGATCAAAAGCCAGTTGGCACTCGACATCACCGAACTCGACTGTTGAGGTGTTGTTGAATCTGTCAACGAATGTTGCAAATGCAGGGTGCACTAAGGTGAGGGGAAGAGGGGGCTCTGCTTCTGGAGGGCAGTGACATAAATATACAGGCACTTCTTGTGCTTTTCGCCAGTTCCTAGCCTTCTGCAAAGAGGAGGGTGGCCCGAGCTTTCTGATCAGAGTGAAGTAATCTGCAGTGTGGAAATCCGTTATAAATTGCAGGGATAAAAAGAGTGGAAATCCATTAAAAAGATTCGATAAACACTACATGCTAGAAAGATAGGTGTTGAAACCTGCTTCATTCAAGTCCGGCAACGTTTCGATCTCTGCTTCTGTCGCTAAAATCTGTGCGTTGAGAACTGCTACATCGGCTTTAAGTTGAGAGATATCGGCTTCAAGCTTAGAGATATCGGCCTTAAGTTCAGAGATATCGGCTGCAATCTCAGAGATGAGAGTGTTGAGTTCTTGCAATTGCTCACGGTGCCGTGACGTCTCAGCTCCTGATAAAGAAGCACTGTATAGGTCGGACAGCACATCTGATTTCTTAATTCTTTGCCGACGCAGGTCAGAAATCAATCCCGGCAATAAATTTATGTACTCTTGCAGTGCAGCTTCTTTGCTGCGAAGAAGGGTGCAGACCTCCGTCCGCTGTTGATTCAGGGCCTCCAGCCGCCTCTGACGCTCTTTCCGTTTCCTTGAAGAGACCATGTCGAAAGCCCTTGCACGCTCTCTTATTATTCGGTTGTTTGTGCAGGAATTCTATTGCGGTTCTTGCTTCATAGAAGCACAACTCCTCCAGCCCTGAAATTTGAAGGCCTATTCAAAAGTAAGTAAATACATGGTACATACATATATTTATGTATAAACATGGGATGCCAAGGGTAGAGAAAAGGGCCTTTCATTGAGCTATGCTATGCTGTCGTTTGTGATTGAAAGAGGTTCGCAGTAAATGTGAAGGTTTTAAGTGTAGGATTTGTGTATTATTGTGAAAATGATTCGTTCTGATGGCGGGATGGCCGCTGTTTCCAGGTCGTTCATTTTTTTCGAAAGTTTGTGCAAGTCCTTGGCTTGGAAAGACGAGGAACATGAAACAAAATGGATACATTTTGGAGTTCGAAGGAATCAGACATGCAACATATGAATCTATGCGATGTGAATGAAGTCGGTTGTAGATTTCGGTAGAAGGTCGAATTCTTTTAGTAGTTGTTATTCGTGGGATTTTCCATGCGTTTTCCTCTATTCTTATGTTGGTTTCCACTGTTCAGGGTTAATTTCACCAAGTTAGCGGAACCAAACAGGTTTAGTTAGGGTTAGTGATGTGGTTACAGATGTTAGGGTTATGCGTTAATGGAACTGGTAGGGTTAGTTTAGGGTTAGTGAGACGGTTGTTATTAAGATGTCTACGGTTTGTGTGCTCTCTTTGTGTTATTGTTGTTTTGATGCACCAATGATGGCTTGAGGTATTCGATTTGGTAGTTGTTCGTTTATTCGTAGTAAGACTGAAGGTCTCAAGTCTTATACTCATTTGTTGTTGTGAAAATGATTGGTTTTGATCGAGAGGTGGCAGCTATTTTTTGTTTGGCTGATGGTGTGCAAACTAAATGTTATGTCTTGTTGTGTTGTGCTTGCTTGTATGAGTGTGGCTTTGTTTGGCTGATGATGTGCAGACTAAATGTTATGTCTTATTGAGTTGTGTTGCTTGTATGAGTGTGGCTATGTCTTTTGACATGTTTGGAAGGCATTGTTAATGGAAGGCCCGACATGTTTGCCTCATGCCAAACATTTTATTTCAAAGAAAATACATGGAAAATTTGGAGTTTTTCTTGTAGAGTAGTAGATTTGTAGCTCGTATGTAGCAGAAAATTACTTTAAAGAGAGCATAATCTCTAATGATTGCCTTTGGGCAAAAGCATTACAAGTTCTTAATGAAATCAAATGAAAGCAGATTATTGAAGCACAAGTGTTGTATTTCCATTAATTACTTTTGTAATGCAAATCTAGTTCTTTTTTTCCATTATTATAGGAGAAGTATCTAGCATGAATATATTTGAACAATTATATATGTAATTTAATTTAAACTTTAATGATACTTCAAGCTAAAATATGTAAACATGATTATATTAATTAGTTTTGCAATGCTAAAATAGTTTATTTTTTATTTTTTAAATGATGTTGCGATAAATGTTTTTTTTTTAATTTATTCAATAGATGTTATGGTTTGGTTTTTTTTATTGGCTATTTTTTTAAATATTTGCAGCAAGTGAGCACTATTGCAGATATTTGTATCCTCTATTTTTACCTACACCTGTTGCTCGGCATACTAAATGTAAATGATTACTACCTTACATAGTATTAGTCTTATTAACAAGATGTGTGAAATTATCAATTGAAAACTCATAAAAAATTCAAGAATTGTCAATTCCAAACAAAATTATATACCCTTAGGTTCGTCAATAATTGTTTTTTTTTTTTCACTTTCTAAGACAGAATCATAGACATCTTGGAGTAGACGTATTTCCCATTGAGGCAAGAAGTACTATTTGCTAATTAGACTTAAGCTTGATTAGTTTATATGTAACTAAGTATGAATTACTTGTAATTTTTATTTTTATTTTGAACATTTCACTCCAATAGAAAGCTTTTTTCAACATTCTACTCTAATAGAAAGCTACTATCAGTAGCTATTACAGGTTTGCATATAAATAATTATATATTACTCCTAATTTTTGTAAAATAGTTCACTATAGCTACAAATTAATTCTAAAGTTTGAGTGACATTTAGTTGTAGAACTTTTTGTAGTGGTTTTTTAATCCTAAAATAAACTATAAGCTTTTACATACTATGTACTTCTCTAGTGTAGAAAGAATTAAGCAGGAAACACTTATATTGTAATTTTGGCTTGCTTAAAAGGATTTTAACATGACATGCAGGAGTTGTACAGAAAGTCGTTGGTACTAATGGATCTTCAAAATCGAAGTTGACTACAGTTATAAAGAAGAAGCTAAACCGTAAAAAAAGAGTAGAAAAGATTGTAATGAAGCTTTGGTACTATGAAAATGCTAGAGCTTTAGGGTTTTCTGAATTTATAAGCACACACATGTATCTATACAGTCAAGAGTAGTCTATACACAGATACGGCTCTTTCTTTATGTAGTTGTTAAGAACAATATGGTATGAATGTATCTCTGATAATTTGTATAACTAAATGCTTCTATTTTGTGTTGAACTTTTTGTAGTAAATGAAAATTTAAAATATGAGGTTCAATTAGATATTGTGAATTTATAACATACAAAGTATTTTATATGGCAAGTACATTAGGATTAAGATGTGTAGTTTTTTAATTAGACCAAGATACTGAAGTTGTAATAAATGTAAATTTTTCAGATTCAAGTAGGTACTACACTAAGGAAGATGCAGTAGTCCCTGTTGAGTTTGATGAGGAATCATCAAATTTTGTTGTGGTGACCGTCGATAAGAGCTCTGTGAAGAGAATGTATAATGAGGTAGATTGTAGAGAAGATAAACGAGTCAAGTTAGAATCTCCACAAGAGGAAAGACCTTACCACACTTTAACTATAGAGTGTTCGGATGATTTGAGCGTCAAAAGTGAGTATTCGCCTAATGAGAGGGCTTTACTCATTCATGAAGTGGACTTGTCTATTAAGAATGGAATATTCGAAGGTAGAGTATTGAATAAGTATGGCACCTAGGCCTTACATAACATCAATTACCCCAAGAGTTTGAAACTAGATCTAACTGATAGAGAAGGAGGCGGGTGTATTACATTTGCTATAGGCGAGGTTTACTATGTTGACTGTCAAGACATTGAATATAGGAGATTGCATTAAGGTTACAAACTTCTCAGTTTGTAATAGACATACTCGGAATGATGGGGGAGCATTTGATTATACCTTGGTATTTGATCCCTAATGTACTGAAATGTTTGCAATTTGCTCGATATTCATTCTGACCACTAGCATCTGCAAATACAAAGAAGATTGTAAAGAGATAATGAGCAAAGGACGAGGCAACTACTTGCCGCTAGCTACAGTTGCAGTGACAGTGATTAAGCTCGGAAGCTGCATGCGTTAGATGGATGAACTAATTGTCGATGACGGTGAAATTGCAAAAGACCTCATCATGGTAACTTGTCATTGCCATTCTTTAGATTATTAATCGCAGTGAGTTTTTTGCTTTCGAACGAGAAAATTTTGATGCATGTTAACTTTGCGGGCTGACTTTTTGGAACAACCGACATTCGGATTATGTCAAGATTGTGGATAGGTTTAAGGCAGTGGGTTTTTGCCATTTTGTCCTGAGAAATGTAGGTGCAAAGAAAATAGCCAACCAATCGTGCTAAACATGCTTGATCTAACTATCATGGCACCTACATGAGTTCCTTCGATCTCTGCTAAATTAGCCCACGTGTTCCATCGACATATTCAATAGATTGGTTACAGGAACTAAGTAATATTTGATTCGTGTACATTAGCATATAATATTTTAGAATAGATTATAATGTATTGGTACTTAATACTCGCTATGATCTGTTAATAGAGATAAGCGGCATTCTCATTGTTACGAGCTTGAACTCAACATTATATGAGCCTATGTGCTCATTTTGTAAAGAGGGGAAAATTTCAAAGGAGAATTCTGTACCTCGATGCTTAACATGTGAGTGGATTATGATTTTGGAAAAGATTCCCAAAGTGAAGGTACTCATTACAAGCTTAGATGGTGCAACTATGGAGGTTACACTGAAGGGCGCATGGGTCGATAAAGTTTTAGATTTGCCCCGACCTTTCATAGAGTTACTGGAAGATAACACACAATTCCTAAAATTGGAATTGTTTAACCAAAGAATTAAAGGAAGATTCCTAGTCAACATGCATGGCCTAGTTGCAGGATGTGAAGAGAGTGGGAGAGAAGGAAGGAGTCTAACTTGCAGCTTTCTCACATACACAATGGGGGAATACACACAAAGGTGGAGGCTGAAAATAGTTTTCCCCTTCTTAGTTGTGAAAGCCAAAAGAACTCTCTTAGTACAAAAGGAATAGGTGAACCCTATATGTGGGTCTCAAACCAAACTCAGCTAACTAAGGTGGCATACTCTAAGCCACTAACTAGAGTACATAAGGATAGCTGTCATCTAGCTATTATTCATGGGTAGTGTACCAACCGCATCTGTAGCTAACAAATTGGTGACATAAATGCACAACGGTCACACTGGCATATCACGAGTGGAGCTCGATATCTCAACACTCCCCCTCGAGCTCAATCCCACTTCCTGCACACCAAGCAGGTCTCTGAACTTGCACAACTTCTCTGCACCCAGTGCCTTCATGAATATGTCAGCTACCTGATCCTCTGTGCTGACATAAACTAGATCAATAAAGCCTACTAGAACCTTCTCCCGCACATAGTGATAATGCACCTCGATGTGCTTTGTTCTAGCATGATAGACTGGGTTATTTGCCAAGTGTATACTACTCATGTTGTCACAATAAATGACAACTGGCCCATCTGTATACTGATGCATATCATAAAGTAGCTTATGCAACCAAGTTACCTCACATGCAGCCATTGCTGCACCCTTGTACTCAGCCTCTATGCTGGACAAGGCAACTGTAGGCTGTTTCTTGCTACTCCAAGTGATACAGTACTCCTTGTTGAGATATCAAGCTCTACCCCCGATATATCTCCTGGATGACTATCATTTATGTCACCGCCTATGATAGTTGTACTCGTGGTGTAGTTAGACTACCACGTATGTTTTTGGTTTGGGTTCACATATGAACCACGTATTCTAGGTTTTGACATATAGGGTATTTCCCTCTTCTATTGTATTGTTGTTGTGTGCAAAAGTGAAGAAAGGCTTCACCCTCCAACCTTGTGTCCTCTCTCTTTTGTGTGTTGTGAAGAAAGCTGAACTTGAGTCTCCTATCTCTCTCCCTAATTCTTTACATGGTATCAGAGCCTTGTTCGTGGTAAGGAGCTCAAGAAAGCAAGCCAAGTTTGTGGTGTCCTGGTAAGAGGACCAGTGTTGCTTTCCTATTTCGAGTTTGGGAGCAAATCTCTGCAGGTAGCACAGCCAGAAGTGCAGGAGTGCACTGTTTCAGATTGAGAGGCCCTTCGCGGTGTGGCGAGAGCGCAGTATATGCTGCGGGAAAAGGGCAAAGCCCTCGGTGACTTTATTTTTTTGATTTGAGGCCGTTTCGAGGCCCGTTTTGAAGGCGGAAGTTCTTCGCAGGCACTCAGAAAAAGGCCCTGTTTTTGCTGTGCGACCAGCGTGCGGCTAGTCGGTGGAAAGGTGCCACAGAAATTGCATCGTATGCCTGTGTGCAGAGATATTGGGAGTTGCAGATTCATGCTTGTTGCCTGTTGATGCAAAATCGTCACTAGGAAGTGACTGTGTGGTGAAATACCACTTTCGTCAGTGTTGCGGATCTGCCCCTGTGAGGCTGTTTGCAGAAGTTTTGCTATTTGCCCTTGTGAGGCATTTGCTGTGTTTACAGGTTGCTGTTGCAATTCGTGATTTGTAAAATGTCTGAGAATCTACCATTGTCAGTGAGAAGCTTGACAAGAACAACTTCCAAGCATGGAAGTTCAGGATGACAAACTTCCTTATGGGAAAGGGAGTTTGGGATTACATCAGTGGTGAAACTGCAGAACCAGTTTTGGGTACTGCTCCCACTCTTGCTGAATTGAAGGCCTTTAAAGAATGGCATGAAAAAGCCAGAAAATGCCTGTATTGGCTGTCTGTTAGCATTTCAGATTCTATGATTGTGCATATACAGGACGTAGAGATGCCTAAGGAGGCATGGGATACATTGGTGAAGCTGTATAGCACAAATACCAAAGCACGAAAGATGCAGCTAAAGCAGGAGTTGCACAATGTGCAAAGGAAAAATCTGAATATAAATGAGTATTCCTTGAAGGTGAAAGGCCTTGCAGATTCTCTTGCCTCCATTGGAGCACCTGTTGATGATGAGGACTTAGTGTCCGTGACCTTGAATGGTCTTGGGAAAGATTATGCACAGTTTCGGACATCCATTGGAGTCCGTGAAACATTTCCTGATTTTCAGGAACTTATTGCTCTCTTGCTGAGCAAAGGAACGGTGGTTCAGCCACCTCAACTTCTCAAGAGACTGCTTTCTACTCGAATACAGGTAGAGGCAGGGGTAGAGGAAGAGGCCGTTTTGGTGGCCGTGCAGGAAATCAGAATCAACAGCAACAACAGGAAAACCAGTCCTATGGAGGAGGACGTGGTAGTTCTAGAGGCAGGGGGAGCCAAAGAGGCCGTGGTTCATGGCAAAGGAACCAGCAAGTAAATAGCAGCACAGAATGCTATTATTGTGGAAAGCCTGGACACAAGGAGAATACATGCTATAAAAAGCAGAATGACATCAAAAGTGGGAAGTTGCAGCAAAGCAACTATGCATCATCAAGTGGGCATGGTGACGACAGAAATGAGCACCTTTTTGTGATGCAGCATATGGTTAACTCCATGTCAGGAGATGCTGCAGCTTGCAATGATGTTTGGTATGTTGATTCAGGTGCCTCTAACCACATGACCAGTCATGGTGAGTGGTTTCATGATGTTAGAAATTTGGATAAGCCAGGTTATGTTGAAACAGGTGATGATACTGCGCACCCAATTACGCAGGTTGGTAAAGTGCCATTGGCTATGCAGGATGGCAAAACGAAGTACTTGGCAGATGTACTTCATGTTCCAAAAATCACTAAGAACCTAGTTTCAGTTGGCCAGATGGTTGAGCAAGGTCTGCAGGTTAGATTTAATCCTGATGGATGCTTTGTTGAGGACTTGAAAAATAAGTGCCGCTTGGTTGCGAAAGGCAACAAAAATGGCAGAATGTTCACCTTGGATGTTGATATGCCTGAGGTGAAAGCTGCTATGTTTGCGCATGGGAGAGGTGTCATTGCAGATATTGAGATATGGCACAAGCGCATTGGGCATGTGAATATACAAAGGCTGAAATCTATGCAAACGAAAAACATTGTTGCAGGTTTGCCTAAATTCAGAGTTGAGGGAATGCAAAAGGTATGTGAAGCATGCCAAATGGGTAAGCAGGCCAGACATGCATTTCCCAAAAATGCTAAGGTGAGCAGAAGACCTTTGGAAGTGATCCATTCAGATGTTTGGACAACCAAAGCTGCTTCTATTGGTGGATGCCATTATTATGTGACGTTTATTGATGACTACACTAGGAAGGTGTGGATTTATTTTATGAAGCACAAAAGTGAAGTGTTCAGCCATTTCAAGGCTTTTAAGGCCATGGTTGAAAAAGAGAAAGGTGTGCATATTAAAGTGCTAAGATCTGATGGAGGGGGAGAGTACTTTTCAGAAGAATTTTGTGAATATCTGAAAGAACAGGGAATTCAAAGGAAGTACTCATGCAGGTCTACCCCTCAGCAGAATGGGGTTGCAGAAAGGAAGAACAGGCATATTGCAGAAGTAGGACGGGCGATCCTAAATGAGAAAAACATGCCTGATTATTTTTGGGCTGAAGCAGTAGCAACTGCTGTTTATATTATGAACAGAACCCCCACTGCAGCTGTCCATGGCATGACGCCTGAAGAAATGTATACAGGCCAAAAACCAGATATTTCTCACTTGAAGGTATTTGGTTGCATAGCTTATGTTCATGTTCCTGATGAGAAGAGAACAAAGCTGGATCCAAAGGCAGAAAAATGCATCTTTATTGGATATGCTCTGCACCAGAAAGGGTATCGTTGTTATAACCCTTCCACCCGCAAAATGCAAGTGAGCAGAGATGTTGTTTTTGATGAAATGAGTAGCTGGTATGCACCAACTGTTATGGTAGGAGATGCAGATGCAGGAAATGGGAATGCTGCAATAAATGCAGAGCAGCAATCTCAAGCCTTGAGTGGACCCAGAGAGTCCTCTACTAGTGGATCTAATGCATGGACAGGGAGATTGAGATCTAGTGAATCGTCACATGGCAGCCCTGATAGTGTTGTGCAGGTATCACATAAGGGAAAAGAAAAAGTAGACCATGCTCCAGTGTTTGATGTATCTGCTGGTAGCTCTCATGTTGATCGAGAGTCAAGCGGCTCTGAAATGAGCCTTGATGAGGAACTTGGGATTCCTTCTGTTGTTACACCTGGTGCAAGGAAAAGCAGGCATGATTTAAAGACGCCTGCAACTGATCCAGTTGTACGGAGGTCCACTCGTATTAAGTATCCAGTTGACAAGCTGAGATATGATGGGTATACAGCACATCACTATGCTTATATGGTCAAGGTTCTAGAGGAGCCAGAGCCCACATGTTTTGAGGATGCAGCAGGGCATAAAAATTGGGAAGCAGCTATGGATGAAGAGATGGCTGCCTTGGATGCAAATCACACTTGGGATTTGATGCCTTTGCCTCATGATAAGAAGGCTATTGGCTGCAAGTGGGTTTACAAAGTAAAGCACAATGCTGATGGGTCTGTTAGCAGGTACAAGGCAAGATTGGTTGCCAAAGGTTTTGCGCAGACATATGGAATTGACTATGAGGAAACTTTCAGCCCAGTTGCAAGGATGGCAACCGTGAGAGCAGTAATTGCTATGGCTGCTGCAAAGGGATGGTCTTTGCATCAGATGGATGTGAAAAATGCCTTCTTGCATGGTGATTTGCAGGAAGAGGTTTATATGATGCAGCCAGAAGGTTATGAGGATAATTCACACCCCGATTTTGTATGCAGGTTGCGCAAAGCCTTGTATGGCTTAAAACAGGCGCCGAGGGCATGGTCAGACAAGATAGGGCAATATCTTGTCACTATTGGATTTCAGATTTCCAATTCAGATTTTTCACTTTATGTGAAAAGGACAAACAGAGGGATCGTGCTTATAGTCATCTATGTTGATGACTTGATTATTACAGGTGATAGTGATGCAGACATTAATGAAGTGAAGCTACTGTTGAAGCAGAAATTTGAGATGAAGGATTTGGGAGAGCTGCGTTACTTCTTGGGCATTGAGGTTATTAGATCCCCGAGTGGGATATGGCTGTTGCAAAGGCAATACGGTTTGGACATGCTGTCCAAATATGGGATGACAGGCTGTAAGCCTATCTCTGTTCCATTGGAGCAGAATGTGAAGCTCAATGCAGAGACAGGTGAGCTTCTTGAAGATATTACTATGTACAGGAGCATAGTAGGTAGCTTGATTTACATGACTATAACCAGACCAGATCTGAGCTATGCTGTGGGGCTGGTGAGTCAGTTTATGCAGGCACCGAGGAAGCCACATTTGGATGCGGCTAGGCGCATACTGCGGTATGTGAAGTCCACATTGCATTATGGACTGTTTTATGAAGCTGGGTGTGCATTACAGGTACATGGATACACAGATGCTGACTGGGCTGGTAGTGTCTCAGACAGGAGATCTACTAGTGGTTTTATGTTTTCCCTTGGGAGTGGTGCCATCAGTTGGAGCAGCAAGAAGCAGCCAACAGTTGCCTTGTCGAGCACAGAGGCTGAGTACAGGGGCGCAGCAATGGTGCATGTGAGGTAGCTTGGTTACGGAAGCTACTTGCAGATATGGGACAGTCAATTCATGCAGCAGTTGTCATTCATTGTGACAACATTAGCAGCATCATGCTTGCTAATAACCCAGTTTATCATGCTAGAACGAAGCACATTGAGGTGCATTATCACTTTATGAGAGAGAAGGTTCTAGCTGGTGAGATTGATCTTGTCTATGTCAGCACTGAGGAGCAGGTGGCTGATATTTTTACGAAGGCATTGGGTACCGAGAAGCTTCGCAGATTTAGGAGCTTGCTTGGTGTACGTGAGATGGATTTGAGCTTGAGGGGGAGTGTTGAGATATCAAGCTCTACCCCCGATATATCTCCTGGATGACTATCATTTATGTCACCGCCTATGATAGTTGTACTCGTGGTGTAGTTAGACTACCACGTATGTTTTTGGTTTGGCTTCACATATGAACCACGTATTCTAGGTTTTGACATATAGGGTATTTCCCTCTTCTATTGTATTGTTGTTGTGTGCAAAAGTGAAGAAAGGCTTCACCCTCCAACCTTGTGTCCTCTCTCTTTTGTGTGTTGTGAAGAAAGCTGAACTTGAGTCTCCTATCTCTCTCCCTAATTCTTTACACTCCCAAAAGAGAACATATATCCACTGGTAGATCGTCTATCAGAAATAATACCAGCCCAATCAGCATCACTGTATCCATGCATCTGTATCTGAACCCCAGTCTCATAAAATAGTCCATACTACAATGTGGACTTCACATACCTCAGTATGTGTCTAGCCACATCCAAATGTGGTTTTCTTAGAGCTTGCATAAATTGACTTACCAACCAATAGCATAGCTCAAGCCTGGTAATAGCCATATAAATCAAACTTCCTACTATGTGTCTATACATAGTAGGGTCTTCCAAAAAGTTCACCTGCCTCTGCGCTCAGCTTCACATTCTACTCCAAAGGAACTGAAATAGGCTTACAGCCTATCATCCCATATTTGGACAGCATGTCTAATCCATACTGCCTCTGCAAGAGCCATATCCCACTTGTGGATCTAATTACCTCAATGCCCAAGAAGTAACATAGCTCTCCCAAATCCTTCATCTCAAACTTCTGCTTCAATAGCATTTTCACATGAAGGATATGTTCATCACTACCACTTGTGATGATCAAATCATTAACATAAATGACAAGCAGCCTAATACCTTTCTCTATTTTTCTCACATAAAGTGAGAAATCTGCCTTGGAAATCTGAAAGCCAATAGTGACAAGATACTGTCCTATCTTGTCAGACCATGCTCTGGGTGCTTGCTTCAAGCCATACAAGGCTTTCTTCAACCTGCAAACAACTCAGGATGAACAGCATGAACATAACCTCGTGGCTACTCCATATAGACCTCTTCTTGCAAATCACCATGCAAGAAAGCATTCTTTACATTCATCTGATGTAAAGACCATCCCTTTGATGCAGCCATAGCAATGACTGCTCTTACGGTTGCCATCTTTGCAACCAGACTGAATGTTTCTTCATAATCAATGCCATATGTTTGTGCATATCCCTTGACAACTAATCTTGCCTTGTATCTGTTCACAGAACCATCTGCATTGTGCTTCACCTTATAAACCCACTTTCTCCCATTTTTCTTTTCCCATGGCTTGCTGAAAAGAAGTGGGTTCTGGTTCATCTATCACTTTGACCATATAGGCATAGTGAAGGCTGTAAATCCATCATATTTCAGCCTATCTAGAGGATACCTAGCTCTGGTAGACCTACGCAAAATAGGCTCACTACCAGGAGCTCTCAAAACATCCCTTGTCTTCCTTACTCCATGTGTAACAATAGAAGGAATACCCAAGCCATCATCAATGCTCTGTTCTGAGTCACTGAATTCACCATCCACATAAGAGTGACTTGCATGCACATCAAACATGGGCTAATCTACTTTCTCTTTTCCTTTTCGTGATACCTACATACCACTATCTGCATTGCTTTGAGGAGATCCTCTTGATCTCAATCTGCCTGTCCATGATGAAGTATGTGAACCACTGCTAGAGGACACTCTAGGTCCACTAATAATTTGTGATTGCTGCTATGAATTTTGTGTAGTGTTACCATTTTGTGCATCTACATCATCAATCACATTTACTGGTTTATACCACCTGCTCATCTCATCAACATCAACATCTCTGCTCACTGTAAGCTAACGAGTAGAAGGGTTATAGCATCTATACCCTTTTTGCTGTAGAGAATAACCAATAAAGATGCACTTCTAAGATTTTAGATCCAACTTGGATCTCAACTCATCTGGCACATGAACATAGGCAATGGAACCAAAAACTTTCAAATGAGAAATATCTGGTTTCCTACCAATATACATCTCCTCTAGCGTCATGCTATGTATTACTGCAGTGGGAGTCGTGTTCATTATATAGACTACTGTAGCAACTGCTTCAGCCCAATAATAATCTGGCAGGTCTTTTTCATTGAGCATGGCACAAGATACCTCTCTAATATGCTTGTTTTTCCTTTCTGCAAGTCCATTTTGATGTGGGGTATGACTGCATGAATATTGCTTCTTTATGCCATGCTCTTGCAGGAAACTTGCAAACTCATTTGAGAGGTACTCTCCCCCTCCATTTGACCTTGGGCATTTTATTTGCAGGCCTATTTCTTTTTTAACCATAGCTTTAAAAGCTTCGAAATGCCCAAACACTTCACTTTCTTTTTCATAAAATACACCCAAACTTTTTTGCTGTAGTCATCAATAAAAGTGACAAAATAATGACAGCCTCTAATAGATGCAGCTTTAGTAGTCCACACATCAGACTGGATTAATTCCAATGGCCTCTTACTCTCTTAAACATATCTAGGAAATGGTTTCCTTGCCTGTTTTCCAAATTGACAGGCTTCACATACCTTATGCATTTATGCAACCTTGAACTTAGGCAATCCTGCAACAATATTTTGGGCATGCATTAATTTAAGTCACTGTACATTAACATGACCAATGCGTTTATCCCAAATATCAATATCTGCAACTACACTGGTCCCATGTGCAAACATTGCTGCACTGAATTCAGGCATGTCTGCATCCAACGTAAACATCCTGCCTTCTTCTTCCCTTTTGCTATCAAGCGACCTTTATTTTTCATATCCTCAACAAAGCATCCATGAGGATTAAATCTGACCTGCAAGCCCTGCTAAACCATTTGACCAACAAAAACTAGGTTCTTGGTGATATTTGGGACATGAAATACATCAGATAGTATTTCTTTTTCCCATCCTGCATAGACAAAGGAATTTTACCAATCTATACAATAGGATGTGCAGTATCATCACTGATCTCCACAAATCCTGGTCTTTCCATTTTTCTTGCATCCTGCATCCAATCTGCATGACCTGTCATGTGGTTTGATGCACTTGAGTCAACATACCACACATCATTGCTTTCTTCTGCACTTGTCACAGAATTGGTCATGTGGTGCATCATAACAAATGCTCATTTCTATCATCACTTTGTCTACTAGAGGATGCATAATTGCCTTGCTGCAATTTTCCAATCATGATGTCATTTTGCTTTTTATAGCAGTCTTTAACCATATGACCCATTTTACCATAGTAGTAGCATTCAACATTGCGGTTTGCATTTTGGCCTCTCTACCATCCACCATGACATCTTTGGCTTCCCGTGCCTCTAAAGTTACCACATCCTCCTCCATAGGACTAGTTTTCTTGAATTTGCTGCATATTCTAATTTCTGCCACGGCCTCCAGATCAGCCTGCTCTACCTCTACCTCTACCTCTTCCAACATTAGAGTAGAAGACAGTTTCTTTTGAAGTTCCTCCTAAAGAAGATGCACCACCATTTCTCTGCTCTTCAGAAACTAGAACGGCAATCAACTCCCCAAAATCAGGAGAATTCTCACGGATGGCAATGGATGTCCGGAACTATGCATAATCCTTACCTAGACCATTCAAGGTCACAAAAACTAAATCATCATCTTCCACTGGCGACCCAATAGAAGCAAGTGCATCTGCAATCTTCTTCACCTTCATGTGGTAGTCATTGATGCTCATATTTTCTCTCTGCACATTATGCAACTCCTTCTTGAGCTACATTTTCCTGGCTTGTGTATTTGTGCTATACATTTTTGTCAAAGTATCCCATGCCTCCTTCGGCATGTTTGCATCCTAAATATGCACAATCATAGAATCTGAAATACTGATAGACAACCAGTACATAGCTTTCTTGGCTCTCTCATGCTAGCCTTTAAATGCCTGCAAATCCTGCTGATTGGGAACATTAGGAAGAGCTGGTTCTTGTTCAGCTCTAGTAATGAAATTTTGGACATTAAAAAGAAACAAAAAAACTCAACGACACAACAAAAAGATGATTATAACAACCAAGCCACTGAACAACACAATCAACTACAATATCATAATGAGACAGCAGTAACAACTATACTACAACTAGCGTCAAACTCACAACTAAGAATGACAACATGCAAACGAAAGCATGTGTCTATAATAGATGAATGTATAACATCACAAAAATACTCGAAAGCATTTGGAACTCCTTCAAAATTAGTAGAAAAATACATTACCACAATTCGAGACACACCAAAATACGAATGTTTATTGTGTGAGCATTTGCTATTTAAAAAACAAACAACATACGCAAAGGAAATCACACATGCTTGGATAATGACCAAAAGATAGCAAAATGTTCCTTTTGAAAAAAAGAAACAATGTATTTGAAGAGAATATAAGGCAGCAATAAAACTAAATAGCACCCCAAAAGTATTTTTTTCCTCACCAAATAAAGCGAAACACAGAGTTGCCAAATGTAATAATCCTTAATGACATTGAGGAACGGTTAGTTGCTCCAATAATAGCATTCACTCAAATAAGAGAACTGACATTGGTGGCCAATATGGAATGCATGGTAGCATTGTAAATGTCATGGCTGACCCAAGTAAAATTTAGCATATCTTACCAAGGTTTATTAATGATAAGTCATCAATAATACTTGGAATTAAAAATAAACTACAATATAAAAGTACATACTTAATTGGGAAAGTCGGGCCAACTATTCTTATGCGAGCGTTACACACACTTGTTCAAACCCCACTTTATAAATCTAACGACATTCAAATCAACCAACAATGGACACAACAATTACAAGAAACTGTACGCGCAACAAAATATAGAAGAAGAGGAAAGCAACCAACAATCCTATCTAGATGATACTAATGAAATGTATACAGATACTAAATAGTAGATGCTCGCATGACAAGCATTCGTATTTTGGTGTGTCTCGAATTGTATTGATGTATTTTTCTATGAACTTTGAAGGAGTTCCAAATGCTAATGAGTATTTTTGGAATGTTTTGCATTCATCTATTATATATGTATGCTTTCGTTTGCATGCTGTCTTTTTTAGTTGTGAGTTTGATGTTGGTTGTAGTGCAGTTGTTGTTGCTATTTCATTTTGATATTATATTGATTGTGTTGTTTAGTGACTTGGTTGTTATATTCATATTTGTGTTGCATCGTTGAGTTTTTTTGTTTCTTTTTAATTCCAAAATTTTACGTTTGATTATGTCGCTTTGAAGACATGCTTATGGGAAGTCTTGATTAAAGATATTCAACGCCTCGGTAGTAGAAATGAGTGTGTTTAGATTAATGATGTTTTCTAAAGCATGTCCCATGTCTTTGGTCCATAGCGAGTATACTTTGGTGTTGTTTCCATTGTAAATGGGAAAATCAACATTTCTGGAGTTATTAGGAGGAGCTATAGTTTTTGTGGCTTCTATGTAGAATCTATTATTTTGGAAGTGCTTATGTAAATTTGATTTACTGAATAGTGTATTTCAAACTCAAAACCAAATATGCGCAAGAAAACATGTTGCAAGAACACATCTTCAATATAGTAGTAATACTTATTGTGTAGCAGTCCTTTGATGTACTGGGGAATACTTTTGATTTTCGGATATAGTTGTTGAAAGAGCATAGATTCAAAGAATTGTTGACCCCATTTTGTTGTCTGGAATTTAAATTGTTTTGAAAGTTCTATGAATTGCATGACATGGCTTTTTTCAATGCTTCAGATGTGATATGGAACTTTAGCATGTAAGAAATACATAAGAAGATACACTTATTTTGTGGATATAGCTCTAGGAACTTCGAGTCACTCTTCATTTGTTCAGAGTAGTTTGTGCTTGCAATGTTCGTTGGTTTAATTGTAGTGCATGTGTGTTCGCTTAAAGATTACTAAAAGAGTATGTTTGTAAGAGGCAAAGATTAATTTGTCGAGAGTTGTTGACATTATTTTATTATTGTAGTTACCATAATTATATTTAATGATGAGAATAAATAATTGCACAAATAAGAGTCTCTTTTCAAACACATAAATGCAGTTATAAATATAACTATTTCTTAAGAGGTGTATTTTAAAGCAAAGAATGCGTTAGAGTTCTCATGTTAGCAAGTTATTTGTAAGTCTTACGAGTAGATAGATTAGTGTTGTTTTGAAATTGTAAATGGAAAGTATTATATATTTAATGGAGGTAGATTGTTATTATTTAATTATGGATAGTAATATTTGTTAATAGTTTTAGGGAAAAATAATTACCATTTTAATAAAGTACTGATAAGTATTAATGAAAAGTAGCATCTTCTATAAAGTAGGAGTAATAGTATATGTAAAATGATATCTTGTAACTAAAGTAAACTAAGCATTTGTTTGATATGGGTAATTTTTCATGAAAAATACATTTAGTTGCCTTTTATAAAAAGTTAAAAGAAATATTATCTACCTTTTATGAGTAGATAGAGTAATGCGGCTTTAAAGTCTGAAATGGAAAGTATCATATATTTAATTAAGCTATATTGTTGATATTTGGTTGTTGGTAGTAATATTTGTTTAACATTTTACATGACACTAAGTATCGTTTTAAAGATCTAAGAACAAGTATTAATGAATAAATAGTGTTCTCTATTAAATACAAAAAAGATATATTAAAAATGGTATATTGAAATAAGAGTAAACTAATAATTTATTTAATATGATTAATTTGTTAAGGAAAATCCACTTGGTTAACTTCTACAAAGAGTTTCTATTAATCAGGAGAGATCTTGTCATTATTTTTAAAATAATGACATTTTTGGAATCCAATAAAGATAATAATATGTTTACCAATTTGATAATAAGAATAAGTAACTCATAACTCGGATTTCTTGCAAAGCTTAAAAAAAATATTTGACTTTAATATTACAAATAGAGTACCTTAATTAAAATGTCATAATCATATTTGAAGCATACACATATCTACTCCTAATCCATCAAAATACATTATTTGCTTAATGAACTTCATTTCCAAGGCCAAAAAATAAAACAAAAGCAAACACAACTTTTTTTCTATTTACAAATTAAAAAAAAAAACTAAAGAAAGAGTTTTTTACACAATAACATGTAGCAACGGATGCTACTATGTTATAAAATAACCAAGCTTACAAGCTTATGTTTCATAGTTGCTAAAAAAAACTCTTACAAGATATCTTGAGCTATGAAACAAAGAAAATTGAAGCTACAAAACATTGAGCTACCACTCTACTGGAAACAAACTACGCTGATAATCTTTTGAGCTGTAGTTGATCATGCACCATTGTGCCTTAAAGGAATAAACCCCACCACAAGACCATGCATGTTGACAAGGAACCTTCCTTCAATTCTCTGGTCAAATAGTTTTGATTTTAGAAACTATGTGTTGTTTTCTAGTAATTGTATGAAAGATCGAGGTAAGTCTAAAACTTTATTAACCCATGCATTCTTCTATGTGACATCCACAATTCCACCATCTAAGCTTGTAATAATTCTCTGGTCGAATGGTTTTGATTTTAGAAATTGTGTTGTCTTCTAGTATTTTATGAAAGGCCAAGGTAAGTCAAACTTTATTGACCCATGCATTCTTCTGTGTGACATCCACAGTTCCACAATCTAAGCTTGTAATAAATGCCTTCACCTTAGGAAACTTTTCCAAAATTGTGATCCGATCACATGTTAAGCATCGAGGTATAGTGTTCTCCTTCAAGATCTTTCCCTCTTTACAAAATGAGCACACAGGCTCATATAATGTTGCGTTTAGGCCCGTAACAGTCAGAATGTCTCTTATCTAATAATATAACATAATGAGTGTTAACTATCAAGAGGTTGTACTTTGTTCTACGATATTATGTATTAATATACACAAAGCAAATGTTACGTGGTTCTCGTAACCGATCTGTTGAATATGGCGATGGAACCCTTGGGCTAATTTTACAGAGATCGAAAGTACTCATGTAGGTGCCATGATAGTTAGATCAAGCATCTTTAGCACGATTGGCTGGCTATTTTTCTTCCCTACATTTCTTAGAACAAAATGGTAGAAACCCACAGCTTTAAAAATATCAATGATCTTAACATAATCCGAGCGTCAATTGTGTCAAAATGTCAACTGCAATGGCAACGTATGTTAGTATTTTGTGCTCTAAGTATAGAATTCTTATTGTGATTGACAATCTAGCGATAGACAATAACAAGTTACCATAATGAGATCATCTGCATTTTTGCCGTCGCCGACAATAAGTTCATCCATTTAACGCATGTAGCTTCCAAGCTTAATTACTGTTATTGTGACTGTAGCTAGTGGCAGGTATTTCCCTTGTCCTTTGCTAATTATTTCTTTGCAATCTTCCTTGTATTGTAGATACTAGTGGTCAGAATGAAAATTGGGTCAATTGTGAACACTTCAAAATGTTCAACTCTAGTCGAAGGATCAAACACTAAAGTGTAATCAGATGTACCTCCATCATATCGAGTATTTCTATTATAAACTGAAAAGTTTGTAACTTTTATACAATCACCTATATTCAACGTCTTCACAAAATAAGCATAATAAACCTCACCTATTGTCAGAGTTATATAACCACAGCCTTCTGTATCAATCAAATCTAGTTTCAAACTCTTGGGATAAGTGACATTTTGTAAGGCCCAGGTTCCGTATTTATTCAAGACTCTACCTTCAAATATTCCATTCTTAATAGATAGGTCCACTTCATGAATAAATAAGGGTCTCTCATTAGGAGAATACTCACTTTCACCGCTCATCTCATCAGAGCATTATATAATTAAAGTATGGTAAGTCCTACCCTCTTTTGGAGATTCTATACTCATTTGTCTTCTCTAAGATCTACCTCATCATACATTCTTTTTATAGAGCTCTTGTTAACTATCACAACAATAAAGTTTGATGATTCTGCATCAAATTCAATAGAGACTATTTGATCGCGCTTACTATAGTACCTATTGAATATGAAATACACGTTCGATATAATGTTAGTTCGTTACACTAGTTCCAAAGTTACATATTCCAATTCTAATGTAGTGGCTGTAACAAATACTTTCTGGATTATGATTTAAAAATTTCTATTAAGAAGCTTATATTTTAAAGAACTATTTAGTTCACTTTAAATACATCAAAATATTAATTTATTTGGATATAGAGATTTTAAACTTTATATTTATTTCAAAAAGCATACATGTCATATACAAATTGTCAAGAAACAAAAGCATTCATTTGTACAAATTATCAAAGATAGATCCATATCATAGCCTTTTAAACAACAATGTAGATATTAAAGTTGCTTATCTACATATACTCTTGACTATATAAATGCATTTGTGCTGATAAACTCCAAAAATCCTAAAGCTCTGGTGTTTTCGTGGTACCAATGCTTCTTTACAATCTTTTCCCCTTTCTTTTTACGCTTTAACAGCTTCTAACTGTGATAAGCTTTGATTTTGAAGGCTGACTACTAGCAATCATTTTCTATGAAATTCCTGCATACGATTTTAAAAGCCTATTAAAGAAAACAAAGAGGTAATGAAGTTTTTCTCCCTAACTTGTTTTCATAGTAATGTTATAATAAACAAATAAATAATTCAAGTTTTTTTCTCCAACTTGTTTTCACATTAATGTTATAGGAAACAAATAAATAATTTCACATTAATGTTATAGGAAACAAATAAATAATTCATACTTGTTTGTATATAAAACATGCAAAACTAAAAAACCCATGTTAGCTAATTTTATTTCTACGTATAGAGGCAAAAATTATAGTATAAACTACCCTCATTATCATTATTTGTTTTAAACTATAAAATAGAGTTTTGTTTTAAAATTTGAGAAAGCTAAATCTATTATGATTTTGCATTTATAAACTTGAAACAATTACAGTAGCATACTAAGATTCACTTTCTAATTAAAATTGGATATCTTGTTCGACATTACTATTAAGAATGAGTTGGTGAAAAATTACATGCACCATGCTGAGCAACAGCTACAAGCGAAAACAAAGGATATACACATCTACAATAATGCTTAGTTACTGCCAATACGAAACAAAACAAAAAAGAAACATTGAAAAAATTATAGCACTCGCAATGAACAAATCTAATAAATAAATGTAAATTTTAAATCGCCATTACAAAATCTAATTAACAAAAACATCTACATATACCTTATAGACCTAGAAACAAAATTACTTATATATTAAAGCACCATGGACTTTATTATGATTTTAACATTCAATTAAATATATTAATATTAAAGAAAGAAAATACATTCATTGAAATGAAGCTTTTCAAATTATAACTGTCTTTAAATGACTCACTTACAAGTAGATACCTCTAATAGGTTCAAAAATTAAATAAACTATCAATTCCATGCTCATTCCATGTCTCTTCTTTAAAAGAGAACTGTTGGCATGAGCCAAAAATGTTGGTCCACAATGCCATCCAAAAGTGTTGGTATACATAATTGTACTCTAACAAACAAGCGTACAATACCAAACCACAATGTACATTCTACATATCACTCTAGTACAAACAACCACACAATAAAGGTGATACATTCTCAAACATGTCAGTTTTTCTAGTTGTCATAAACAAATAGTTTTGCTAGTTGTCATAAACGAATAGACATACTTATGCTCAACAAAGACGAACACATAACAAGTGAAAACAAAAAAAAGAAAAAACTGATCGGTGTTGACTACAGGAACTTGGCCTTTAAGACATAAATAGCTAGAAGAAATTGTAATGAAAAGACACAAAGAAAGAATCCTCTATGGAAAGAACATTTACTGAATAGTACAGTGCTTATAACATCTACTAAGTAGTAGGGCAGCACCACCACCGTGCTTAATTGTAAAAAAGAACAAACTCAACAGTCTGGAAACCAAAGGAAAATGGAAGTCCCAAAAGGAGTGAATGCTTCTACAAAACAATCAAAAAGGACAAAAAATACAAGACGCAGAACAATCGAATGCTTCAAGAACCACACCAATTCTATGACAAAAAAAATAAAATGAAGAAGTGAGCCAAACTTCCAAAGTAGAGATCCAAAAAGGAAGAAGAGAAAGAGGGACACAAGGAGCCAAATTTGGTGCGCCATAACCAATGAGCTCCAATTGGCCATAGGCAGTGTATGACATAAAATATAAAAGTAAGATCTGAAGCAAAGACCCAAAAAGGTAGGAAAGAGTGATGCAGGGAGGGAGTGAAAGATGTATAAGGATAAAAATATGTGAAGAGGGAGGTTAGCTTGAGAGCACCATAGCTAAAACCAGCGGGTTTCAGTAGGCCATAACGAGCAAACGTTAATCTGCCATAGCCTGCGAGCCCCAACTCACACAGCAAAATAAAAGACCCAGACTCTTCAAAGGCTCCAGCATAGAATCACAGTAGTATAGTGAACCGATATACCGTTAGTCTACCACCGTGCATGCTTTTATAGGCAAGCCCTAATAAACAAAAGCAAAAAATCACATCTACCAAAAGAATCTGATCTTCTAGGAACTTTGCAATCGACTCTAGAGATAAACACTTATGCAACCAACTTACCTCACTTGCTGCACATTACATGACAATACAACAACTGGAAGGCCCTTATACTCTATCCCTAGTCACTGACATGCAACAATAAGCTATTGCATGCGCGATTCCATGGGATGTGTGTTTCTCCGTGGACGGATTCAACCCGCATCCGCAGGCCAAAGAACCACATAGCTAACACTCTAGCCAAACAAAGCTTGCCCTACAACCGACCGAAACCTCTAAGTAAAACCCCCGAATGGTAACCAGAGAAGCACCCCACCAGAGCACGATCAAAACAAATCAACAGACAAAATAGAAGCCATCACATAGCCTACACAGACCATTTCATCGCAGACTCAGAACATAGAGAGATCGTTTCATTACAGACACCTATTTGTTTGTGGAATCCCAAGCACGACTTAGACACACTCAAAACACTGCCCGAAAAAAAAGAAGCATGCAAAAGCTCCATGGAGCTTCGGGAAAATTGCTCCGTCTTTTGTGGGACCAGGAACGGATGGAAGAACCATCTGTAGAGGGCGTTTTCCTCTCACTAACCCTAAACTAATCCTACACTAACCTTGTCACTTCCTCTAACCAAACCGCTAACCCTAAACTAACTACTGTGGTTTTGCTAACCTGGTTAAATTGAGACCAGGTACTCACTAATACACCGTTTTGCTAACCCAACCCAAAAAAAACACTACCCTAAGATCCTTTGCAGGGCCCAAAAGCGAATGAGTAAAAATGTGGACATGAGGCATGATATAGGGTCCGTTAAGACACGATCCTCCCTGTAAATAGGGGTGGTGATTTGTTATTGACTTGGCTATATTGTTCATGCGTTTTGGAGTTGAAGGCCAACAAATACACGAATAAGGTGATGCTCATAAGAGCTCATAACCGCCGATCCTCATTGCGGTTGATACAATATTGTCACATGGACTACAATCATATGAATAAAGGTATTGACATCAAGCAATTTTGAATGGACGAGTAATTGAAAATATTTGTATGATAATATACAATATATAATTATTATAACCACACATAATGTGAGCGGGTAGACGGCACGCTTTCTTCCCCAAAAGAGTTATAATCTAAGGGAATGGGCCCTTCCTCATGCATCAAGAATATTAGCACTGAGAATAAGTCTCGTGATTGGATAAGACACTAGCATATTACCTAAATGTCAATAGTCGTAATCATAGTCGAACTCCAGTAAAATCACCATGAGTGAGTGGTAATATTTATTTGCTCCAACTTTTGCTGTATACGAACTGGAACCATCAAGGTGAGAAAGTAGCCTGGGGCCAGCTCTCCCAATCTTCATCTGTCCAGAGTACTAAAAAATCATGATGAAAGGGAAAAACATTTCACACCTTAATATGCATGTTTCACACTGTAAGTCAATGGTGTGATTGGAGTAAGATAGGAAATAGCTTCTCATCAAAATAACAACCCACATTCGACACACAATTTCTCTAGCTCATTGAATGACTGCACTCTTGGCGCCATCTTGGCCTTTGAAGAGCCCCTGATCTACGTGCCAATAAGTATTGTGTTCTCATCGTTTGAGACACGGCTTGTTGCTATATTGTGTAAAGAGTTCGAGATTGTTGCACTGTGTAAGAATTCAAGCGTTCTTGGAAAGGTCAAGTAGCAACTTGGAGCCATGTAAGAATTCAAGCGTTCTTGGAAAGGTCAAGTAGCAGCTTGGAGCCAATTAAGGGCTGCCCTTGGAGCCAAAGGTCAAGGACTAGAGGGTGGGCAAAAAGATTGGAATGCCAAGTAAACATTCACGAAAGAGAATCCAACGAGACATTGGAGGTTATAAGTTGCGTTGAAGATTATGTACAAGAATAATCTCCAGCAAAACGATGATTTGACTTTGATATAGAATCTACTGTTTTGAATTTTAGTCATGCACCATTTTTCCTTGCCTTGCTAGTCGAGATACTTAAGTGCAGCATAGAACATTTAAGCAAGTAGAGATGCTTAAATGCAGCATAGAAGACTTGCCAACAAGTACAAATTTAATAGAAAAGCAAACGATTTGGATGTTGATAGATCACAACACAGAGGTTTAGTGGATAATACCTTCCACAATATTAAAGTCTGCTCCTTTGAACTTGGAGAGAACAAAGGAAAGATACCCGCACCAATTTTGGCTCATCATTGACATAGACTCCATGGGCTATAAATGGAAACAATGTCGGGTATTGCGAATTTTCATTGGCATCGACTAGCCCAACAACGTAGTGATATATCTTGCTCATTTGCCCACATGATCAACTCTGTCTCCTGATCGCTTAGTGTTGTTGCAACCCTTGATCGACATGAGTAGTCAGAATCTAGCTTCTGTCATTCCCATCGTGGGCATCATCCTATTCTCCTACAAGGTCGGGTATGCTAGCCCTGCATGCAAGCGAGGATTACCAAAAAGCGAGCGAAGAAAAGCGAGCAGCCCCAAATAAGCGAGCAAGATTAAATAGGTTTCAAGCGAGCGAGAACCTCATCCAGCATCTTATTCCTCTCAATATCATTGGAACAATTGATGTGATCATAAGCAAATTAAACATATTCCAACAATGAAGGCATGCCTGAAACTCACAATTAACTTCTCTTTCATCCCCATACTATCAATTTGAGTCGTTGTGGAGAGGTAGAGACACAACAATACATAAAATTTGCGATAAAAAAAGCAAACACTACTCAGATTGAACATCCACACAGCAAGATAATGATAGATCACAATGTAGAATATATGACTGAAAATATGTAAACATGATCATGTGCTACATATACATATCATGTCTTTTATGCTTGGAGTATGCTTGCAAAAGATCATCCATACATTCGATCCAAAAACATGGAAACAGAACTAACTATGTCAAAAGAAAAAAAACACATTTTCATCATAAGGATTAATTTTGCTTAGTGAAAATACCTATGTAATCTGGACAATACCATGCTTTAAAAAACTTAGGGAGCCAAAAAAGGATTTTAGCCCTCCATATTTCTATTATGACCAATGTCTGAATGATAGTTCTATCGGAACTAGAAATGAATGCATCTAACCACTATGTTGAGTGCTCATCCAGTATCCTATAGACTATTATGTTAAAGTCAATACGTGACCACAAACTCAAGCATAAGAGGAGCATGATTCAAGTGAAATAATTGGCAAAGACACTCGGTAACTAGTATCCTACTGCATCTAACAAAAAATATGCACCAGGTATTAACAAGCTTTTATTTCCACCCGTATAAGCAAACTCGTATCTTGTAGTATGAAAAACTTTAAGGAAAACATTTCACTTAATGCATCAGTTAAGCCAGTGACTACTCATCATGCACAATCAAACAATCATAAAGGAAAGTCTAGTCAAGCAAGTTGAAGCAAAAAACCAAATATCTATTCGGATCTATGCCGTGGTGTATCCGCCAACCATGAGTAGCAAAAGAACCTATGAAAAATGCAAAATAGGGATTATGCCACTCTACCATGATCACTTCCATGCTACAAATAAGGAAATACATAGTCATTTTAGGGTACTTTTAGGGTTCATTCCCAACCACTAAAAAGAGAGCCAATGCTATCTATTTGTATTCATAAAATCTTTATGAACATTATCATGTTCAATATAAGGATAGGAGCCAGCTCAATGGGTAGTCTTAAACAAATATAAATACTATTCAAATTTTAAGCTTATGCAAAAGCTTTTTTTTAAACACAAAGTAAAACTTGATTATACATATAGATGGGAATCAGGTCACCATTGTAAGTATGTATTTAGTAATTAAGTTGAA